>NW_020174738.1:359146-381834 GCF_003031525.2 Neophocaena asiaeorientalis asiaeorientalis | reverse complement strand
CCGCCCTCTACCGGCTTCTTAGGTCCCACAGGCTCCCAAGTAGGCCCAGCATTTGGGGCGCCTCTTTCTCGCCTCTGCCCGTTGCTCAGTCCTCCCAGAACAGAGGCGCTTACTCTCCCGTGTGGCTGGCACTTCTGGACACATGTTCGCCTTCGTCCTCCCTGAAGCCAAGCCTCCAAGCTTGTGATGTAGGAAGTCCGCTGCGAAAGGTCTGAGGAAACACCCTACTCCTGCTTGAAAGTTTGATTTCTTGAGACTACGATGCACCTACCGACTTTATATTAAAAGTCCAGTTTGAAACTCAACGCTGAGCAAGGGTTTCTTTTGTTCTGGGTGGTGTTCTGTCTCCCCTTCCCTGTAAAAAAACTGTCTTCAGCTTCTTGGCTCAATGGAGGGGAAGGAAGCTGCAGGGTTTGAAAAACAACCAACTAACCAACCAAACCAACCAACCAACACAAAAACCAGCTCTGGAACTACTAAGGAGGAAAGAGACATTGTACGGCATTTCAAAATCTCACCCACTATAATCGGCCAAGCTAAACTGTTTCTCTTACCCCACATGCCGGACGGCCCTGCTTCCACATCTTGCCGCGTCGCTCCCTTCCCTTCAAATACATACAAGAATTCAGTTTTGACTTCACACTTGCTTTGCTGTTGTCTGGCTTTTCACATTACTTGGTGAGAAATTTTTCCTTTGATTCCGGATGTATTCAAAGCAAGTTAGCAATGATGCGATGAAAACTACTTCTTAATGATTCTAGAGCTGAACTTTTATGCCACACAGTTTCAAAATGAATGAAACACAAAACATTATGTACGACGGGGAAACTCTGTATAACCCGACACCAGCTCCTAGTGGCTGAAAGTCCTCTGGTTTGTGAGGGTGATTTTACCCACT
The DNA here is from genome assembly GCF_003031525.2 of Neophocaena asiaeorientalis asiaeorientalis. Lineage (NCBI taxonomy): Eukaryota > Metazoa > Chordata > Mammalia > Artiodactyla > Phocoenidae > Neophocaena > Neophocaena asiaeorientalis. The sequence goes on along the minus strand of NW_020174738.1, from coordinate 380,936 downwards.
AAGATTTAGACAAGACTGGCTTGAACCTCTAGAGAGTGACAAACTCAACACTGAGTATTTCCAGGAATTCCTGAGCAGGACACGTTCTTCCAAGTCACCTCACGGTTCTGGTCATTGCTTGCTTCCTGTCAGTGTTCGGTTCTTCCCAGCCTCACCTCTGGCAACTGCTCCCCTTCCTCCCTTCCTGCCCTTGTGAGCGCAGATATGTAACACAACTCCTTTTCTCTGATTTCTGGAAAATGCCACCCATCCAAGACAAGTATGAGTGGGAGCTATTTGTGGAAGATTCTGGGGTTAGGGCAGCACTGAAGAAAGCCTCAGTCTGTGAGAGCAGCCTCAGCGCTGTCTCCTAGCCATTGTCTCCATCAGGAACCTCCCACTCCTGGGCATGTATCCGGAGAAAACTCTATCATTTGAAAAAACACATGCACCCCAATGTTCATAGCAGCGCTATTTACAATAGCCAAGACACAGAAACAAACCCAAGTGCACATCAACACATGAACAGTCTAAGAAAATTTATATATATATATATAAAATGTCTCGTATCTATTCCATTATATATATAATGGAGTATTACTCAAGCATAAAAAAGAATGAAATCTTGTCATCTGCGGCAACATGGATGGACCTAGAGATTATCATACTAAGTGAAGTAAGCAGAGAAACAAGTATTATATGATTTTGCTTACATGTTGAATTAAAAAATAATACAAATGAATCTATACAAAACAGAAACTCACAAAGAAAACAAACCAAAGGGAAAGGGGGGAGGGATGAATAAGGAGTATGGGGTTAACAGATACAAACTACTGCACATAAAATAACTAAGCAACAAGGATTTACTGTATAGCCCAAGGAACTATATTCAACCTCTTCTAATAACCTATAATGGAAAATAATCTGAAAAAAACCCATATATATACACAAATAACTGAATTACTTTGCTGTACACCTGAAACGAACACAATATTGTAAATCAACTATATTTCAATTAAAAAAATTTTAAACCTGTCACTGACATCACCTGCCTTGTTGGGCTCTTTCTCCCTCACCACCTATGTCTCTTCCCAGAGTCTCGCCTATTCGCAGCACCAACTCCTGGCCTTGGTGATGCTATCTTCAGAGATTTAAATGTTTCTGTATCAATTAGCTTTTATTGCTTTACACACACACACACCCCTGTCGTTCCAAACAACTATGCATTTAGCTCGTGAGTCTGCTGGGCAGCAATTTGGACTGGACTCAGCTGGGCACCTCAGGCGTCTGCTGGCAGTGGCAGATTGGCTTTGTTTTTAGAGGCTGGGCTCTCGTGTGTCTAGGGCCTCAGCGGGACAGATGGGCTGACTTGAATCTGCCCGATGCAGTCTCTCACCCTCCAGTAGGCCAGCCTGGGCTTGTTCACAAGGAGGTTGGGCTGGGTTCCATGAGAACAGGCAGAATCACCCAAGGCTTCTTGAACCTTAAGAACAACTGGTCCACCAACCCTTCACTGCATTCTATCGGTCAGAACAAGTCAAAGGTCTCCACTCAAGGGCGTGAGCTACAAGTCACTACACACTACAGCAGGCGTGCCTCTAGCAGGCTACTTACTACAGTTTCTTCCTTCTCTGACAGAGAGTGATTTAATTCCCTGTGCCTCACTCTGAACCCGTCCACGACAAATCCTCAGGGCTATCTCTCCACAATCAATAGTCCTTAAATTGTTTTTACAGAAATTACATTTTCCCCTTCAGAGGAATTTTGCGGGCACCTCTTAAACTTCTGGGTTGTTTCTTCCCAAGAACACGTAGAAATAGTGCCAGTGTGTGTGTGTGTGTGTGTGTGTGTGTGTGTCAATGGGTGGGGGGTTGTTAAGAATAAGTCATTATTTTGGCTCCGGGATTATGATGATAATTTAATTTTTAGTTTTCAAGACGTTATTGTAGTGTCTTTAAGATAAGCCAACAGTATAAATACATATTTACAGCTGCTTTATTTTGTTTTATTCACCACAGAAGTACATGAGGACATGCATCCTAATACTCCAGTGTGGTGATCAGACAGGTTTCTAACGATCCTGATGCTTGCTGTAGAAAATAGGTCACACACAAACTGTGAAATAGATCTAAAGTCCACTGGAGAAAATTAATTGCTACAAAATGCATCAGAAGGCAAAGATCCTTTCTAATTCAATTTTCAATGATGGCAGAGTTCATAAAGAACTAAAAGAGAACTGAAACTTCTGTGAAAGTAATAATAAAAAAAAAGACATAAAATTCCTTTCCTAAGGAAAAGGAAAGAAGCTGATGAGGAAAAAATAATCAGTTCTGGGAAAGAAAATTTCAGCAAGTTTAGGGCACTGGCAAAAAAAGACTTGGGAAGAAAGGAGTCCAAAGAGCTGGATGGCCTTTAAACAAACAATTTTGGCAGGTGAACAAACTGTATGGGACATGAAGGACAGGGGACAGCCTGCCAAATTGGCAAAACGGAACTATGCAAAGTTCTGAAAGGCAAATTAGGGAATTAAGAAAGGATGTCCAGCCAGATCACCAAGGATGAACAAATGTGTAGGGACCACATCAAAAGTGAGAAAGATAATACAGTGTAGGGTAGACATAAAAGACATCAGAAAGTAGTTAATCGGCTGCACTAGTAAAAACCAAGTTATTATTGACCGTGTTATCATTCGGTTGAATAACCACCCCTGGATTTCACATTTTTCCGTGCAAGCCTGTTGCCTGGCACCACAGGAGGCCTTTTGGAAGAAGAAGGATTACCGTGGCTGTGTGATCATCGAAGGTGAGGACGCTCTGATTTCAATGACCCTGGATGACGCCAAGCCAGATGGATCGCTGCCCGCCATCATGGGCGTCATCCTTGCCTGAAAAGCTGACCGCCTCGCCGAGGTCCATAAAGAAATAAGGAAAATCTGTGAGTTCTACGCCAAAGGGCTAGGATGGATCCCCAGAAGCTTTACACCCGGTGCACTACGACGAGAGAGGAGCAGTGCTCCGGGGGCCGCCACACTCCTTCTTCCCCCTGGGCTCAGGGCTCAGGACAGGACAGGAGGGCGATTCGCCAGCCCGTAGGCAGTATCTGCTTTCCAGGCACGGAGACTGCCACACAGTGAAGTGGAGAACGGGCGGCTAGAGAGGTGCTGAATGCTCTGGGGAAGGTGGCAAAGAAAGACATGTGAGTCCAGGAACCTGAATCCGAGGACGCTGCAGCTGTAGACACCACCCACACCTTCTGGGAGAGGAACCCGCTTTCCGTGACAGGCCTGCCGAAGATCATGAGATTCTCCACATCGATAACTGCCCTGGGGTTCGCGGTGTACAAATTCAGGCTGCTGACCCAACCCTGAGGTTTCAGTTTCACGCTTTTTGCTCTCTCTTTCCCAGCATCATAACGAGGAAAATACTGACAAATTTCAAGGCTCTGTCATCGGATTATGTTTCAGTGCACCGATTTAACCCCTCAGTTTAATCTCAGCATGTCACCTCCTTAATTTCAGTAAGATCAAGCTCCATCTTGCGATTTGTCTGTAGACCAACTTGTATTGATTAGTAGAAAATAACTTTGTTATCAATTTCTTAATTTCAAGAAGTTAAACTTGATGTGCTCATAAGAAACAAAAAAAATCATTACATAGTATATTAATATATAAGTAATACATGATATCATTATAGAATAGTGGTATCATTGTTATCCCACTTTACCTGTGTTCACTCAGTCCTCAGACTAGACCTAGGGGGATTGGTAATATTTATTATCCCATTTTACAGAGGAGGAAACTGAGGCACAGATACTAAGGCTATTGGTTTTCGAAGGCATTTGAAGTGGCAGAAGTTTTCCCTTGGTAAGTTACTGAGTAAAAGTCACGCGTCATAACTTCAGACTTACTAGTCTCTTTTACTTTCCTTGAACATTCTTCTGCTGTGTTTCAACTGAGTACTAAGTACCCCACCAAACAGGGTACTTAGCACTCAGCTGAAACACAGCAAATGCACAAAGGAGAGACTGTCTCTGTTATTCATCCCTGGCCAAAGCTACCCTTGTGGGCTTTTATTGTCTATGCAGCTTCTATCTTCCGGTATCTCCCTTTGGTGATTTTTAGTTTAAAGATTACATAATCTTACAGTTAAGCTTAAACATCTAGCCTTCCAATTACGTTTAAATATGTGGCACTTAGTAAATGGTCATTAATATTGATTGAAGGAATGAATAAATAAAGCATGACATTGGCTTTTAAAGGGAAAAATAGGCTTCCTAGAAAAACAGAAACCCTAATTCTTACACCACCACTTGGGCCAATGATAAGACTAAAGGAATACAAAAATGGGAGACAGCCTGAACTAGCTGTGGAAACTAGGAAAAGGGGGCATTTACATGTCAGAAACATAACAGAATTTCTGCTAAATATATTCGGAATAGGAACAGACTAAAGGAAGTCACGGAAGGTCAAGTGTGCAGAGTTTCCAAACAACTTCTATCCTCTAGCAGTATATCTTAAATTTTTTTTTAGGTGAATTACCACTTCAGTTGCTTATAAACAACCCATTCTTTGTATGTATGATAATTTATTTCTTAGTAACATTTAGACTGCATCAAGTTTTGCTTTTACTAAACTGGCACGGAACATCAAGAATTTTCCTTATTTTTAAAGGCAACTGCTCGCAGAATGAAAAAAATAGAATTTTCAAAAAATATAAGGAAAAAAGCAAATAAGACCAAGTACATATAACAGAAGATTAAAAAGCAAAAGGAATTGCAAACAAGTTTAAAACCACAAAATAAGATGACAGAAGAGCAAATAAACTACTAAGTGTAAGTGGATGAATGTACCTCATAAGAGGTTTAAAAAAAAAGCCCTCTGTGTTTGTGTCCAGAGCAAACTCAGTTTGTTCAGTTTATATAAGGCACTAAAAGAAAAATTACACATAAAAATTAGAAGGATACTCAACAAGAAATTATGCAAACGTTTGTATGAAGGACCTGGGTTCTTTCCTTCTCTCTGCTCTGTGTTGGCTTTTAGGCTTGTAGCAAGACGGCTGCAGCAAATCCAGGGGTGACACGAGGAACAGCCAACCGTCAGGTGGCGGGGGAGACCATGGCTCTACTCAGAAGAAGGACGCTTTCCCAGAGGCTCCCCGCCTGTCAGCACACTTCATTTTGGCCGACACTGAATCTCATGCCCAACAACCAACCAACTGGAAAACAGAATGCACTCACCCGTAGACCAACCAGTCTGAGACACTTAGCTGTGTGAAAGAGAAACAGGTGGTCTACCTGAGCAAAACCGAGCTTCTATTGGAAGGAAAAGGGATAAATGGATTTTGATTACGCAACCAGTGATGATCACAACAGCAGATAAACGTTGATCAAAGGAAAGCTGATATATACTCAACAGACTTAAGGGCAAGAAAGCATTATTAAAGACCAAGAGCTGCTTTACTTAATGATAAATTCACCAGAAAGACAGAATTATTCTGATTCCCTATCCTCCAAAATAAAAGACGTAGCCTCAAAATATGTGCAGCAAAAAGCAAGCAGAAACGCAAGGGGGAAATTAACAATTTCCAATTATAGATCATAGTGGACTGAGCAGACCAAAATTTAGAGAGAAATGAGAAAATATGAACAACAGAATTGAGCCTGGAGTAACTGATGTGTATGTGTGTACACTGTATATGTAGCTAGTCTCACAAAAATATAGCAAATACATATTATTTTCAAGTGCATATTGAACATCTTCAAAAATTGATCATATTCTTGACTCTAAGGCACTATCAACAAAAAAAAACCCAATGCATTAAAATCAGAAGTACAACCAACAGCTAAAGATAGCCAAGAAATCAATATATTCAGAAATTTAAAGACCCACTTCTAAATAATTCATGGCTCAAAAAGAAATCATATTGAAAACAGCCAAATAGAACTGACTGACAATGTAAACCCTACATATTAAAAACTCACACAGGATTATTTGCAGGGAGAATTCTTTCTAAGCAAACCGAGCTAAGCTTTTTTTAATAGCATATTTCCATCCAAAATGTTGACATTGATAGAAGAATTCAGGGAAACATTTTACTTCTTCCATGCACACTGGGAAGACTGCCCTCTGTTCTTTCTTTCCCTGGGTGTTTCCATGAAGTCTCAGCTAGAGTCTGTAGGCTGTTCACTTTATTTAACATTGTTGTAGCAATTTTACAGAACCAGCCAGTCCAGTAAAGGTCAGCCCTTCTGTACTGCCCCCAATGCCCCGGCAGAGGAACGTTTCCTTTATCCTATCAGGTGGTCATCAGAAGAGTCTCTCACTCCCTTCCTGGACCACGCTACCAGGAAATCGAAATTGCCCCGGGTATTGCCGAACTAAACATCTCCGAGTCGACTCCTATCATTAGCTTCACAACTCTGCACAGGGGCGACCTCCTCTTCCTGGAACATCCCCATATGTGTATTTACAAATCTATGGATTTTAGTTATTCTATTAGTCCAAAGCCATGCAGCATTTCCCTTCTAGCAGTAACTCAAATGAACTGCGTGGCCAAGCTGATGCAAGGAAAGAGGAAAAAATGAACATTTCAGTGTCTGCCCTAGAGAGAGGGTTTGCAGAAGCGTCTTTCACTTGGCTTGTCTAATAGGGCTGATAATAAACTCAAATGAGGAAGATGAATATAACGACTTCAGCTTCCACGTACATCATAAGAACAATCCATTCTTGTTATATTTTAAATTGGTTTCTTCTCATGGGTATTTAAAAATCCACAAATATTTTTACAGATCATCTGCTATGATAAAGAGTGATTTTGCACATGGTTGCATTAAGGAAAACCCATTTTAGTTTCCTTTGACTTCACCCTAAGATCACAGATGCTGGCACTCTTAACCGAACAAAGGATAGACTTCCTTAAGCATGTTTCATGATAATAGCTTTCATTTTATTTTGGTTGGCTAGATGTATATTGCCTCTCCAAGACCTCAATTATATAACCTGGGATTTCCACATTGTTTTTGACAGAAAAGTAGAACAAAAATAAGTTATGCAGACTAAATTTGAAACACATGATATGGAATTGAAAGGACTTAGTGATGAAAAAGTTGTCTGAGTTAGGGTAATCAAATCTTGAAATAGATTTCTTCTTAAACAAGCAAACAGTTCAAAGTATTTGGCTATGCATCACTGTTTTTTCAAGCTTGAAAAGATTATACTGCTCCATCTCTCAACTATAGTATATTTACAGCTGGACTTTGAAGGTGATGCAGTAAACATCAAACTCTTACCCCAATCTTGGGTTATAGTCTCCATTAAGCCTCTGTGAGGCTCTGGCTTCAGTATCACAGACAGCAAGCAGAATTTTGTACACTTGAGGAAAAATAGCAAGGTTTTGAAAACCATGGACTCTTGCAACAGATGTTCTGCTTTTGTCATTCCAATAGGATTAAGCTGCTTTAATCCTCTAACGCTATAGAGCCAGGCTTATATTAGACTCTTATTTAGTACCTATTATTCAATACCTTACAGGTTCTTAACCTATTTGGAGGTCACAGACACTTGTGTACATCTGAGGAAAGCCATGGATCTGTATTCTCGAAATTTTGCCTGTCATTTCTATCCACATTACAGACTCTGAAATCCACTCATGGATCCCAGTTAAGAATCTGTATCCTAAGGAATCTGAGAATGAAAACTCTGGGAAAAAAAGAGGATTTTGAGTAGTTTTTCTTTAACTTTTGGAATACAAGATCCTCTAATTGAACATTGGATGTATATAGGGGCCATCCATTTTTAGGTAACTTTCTTTAAAAAGATTCATAAGGATTTTTTAAAAAAAGTATGTAATTGTTGAGGGATTTTAACATTTGCAATCTTTTCACCAAAAATCCACATCAATATCACAAATGAATAGCTAAAGTGTTAGGTCCGGGTCCAGGTCCAAATGGTTTTGTTTTTTCGTCTTTATTCTACCAGATAAGAAAATTCTAACTCACAACTCATCAGAACTGGCAGAAAATGTTTTCTGGCTCTGACAAATGGATCTGGATATCTGGATTGAAATTATAGAGAAATTTCCAACTGAGGACTCTACTTTCAGCATTCTGTCAAGGACTAAATCAAGGAATATAACACACTGAAAAGCTGGACTGTTGTATGCTTCCACTTGGGAGTTAGGGGCAAATGGTTTCCATTCTTTGGTTGCATTTGACTCTGGAAAGCATTCCCACTGTTACAGCATATGTATGTGGTTTTATAATGTGCCCAATATGATGTCATTATTTTTTTCCTCTAAAGATGGAAGAAGATTGAATATTTGGTGTTTGAAAAGTCATATACACAGTGACAGAGCTGTTTGCACCAGAGCTTGGTTTGCTTAAGAAATTCTCTTATCTCCCACGTTAAAAATTAAGTTAATTTTGGCTCTGAAGTGACAGAATCAGGCTATTAACAAAAACAACTAGACTGCAACACATGTTCCTTTAGCAAACCACTGGAAGTCATAGAAACGGTCTTTATTACCCCAATACTTAATCGAGAATAGGAAGCATATTAATGGCCACTATAACACTTAGGACATAAATATGTTGCAGGTCAAACGAAAACACAGAGTCTGGAAGAAGAGAGATGCTTCTTTTTCGGCATCACACAAATTTTCAAGCTGGTACCAAAGCTCTGTCCCATACAATCGTCAGATGTCTATGCTCCTTCTCTCTCTTAGCTTAGTGTTCTTCTGGAGTATTGCCCTTGTAGGCATAACTCAGGGGAGCCCACCAGATTCAAAATTAGAAAAAAGAAGGGCAAGGTACAAACCTCAGAGGTTGTACATGTGATTTGTGCATGTCTCTTATCCGGGTGAGCACAGCCATACAGCCACCCCTATGGCAGGAGAGGCTGGAAAATGCCACCTTTACTCTGGGTGCCGTGTGCACAGCTAACAGTCTAATACCATAGAAAAGAGAGCAAATGGATATCAAACACGTTTAGCAGTCTCTGCCAGAGCCGCCAACTAGTCCCTGCGAATGAAGCATTATGGCTTTGACCTTTCATGGTAACCTTTTATTCCCAAGCAACACCTGTCTTTGCACACAGAACTTGTGCTCCAACAAAACTGCTTCTAACTCAGTTTTTCTGGTCTTCATCATGGATCACAATTGTAAACTAAACAAACAAAAACAGATTATTTGTCTATAATAAGGGTTTTCAATGATAAACAGAATTTTTTAAAAAAATCATTGAGCACTTTATCCCGATATTTTCACAGCACATATTAATATTAAACATATACATAATTTAATCCAATTGTAAAGTGAAATATCTGCAGACACACATACTCAATTAGGGAGTTTTCTTTAGTTCCATCTGAAATTGGGAACCTGTTGGTTCTGGTAACAGGATCCTCCAAGGGGTGAGCCTGGTTTCCAGCACCCGTTGTCTAGAAAACACATTTGGGGAACGGACTTAGGGGTAGGTATCAGTTATAGTCATTTTATTGCAAACAATAGCAATGGATTCTGGCTAGCTTTAAGGGGAAAAGAAAAGAATTTATCACAATGGTATCAGGGTTACTCATAGAAAAGAAGAGAAAGATCTGTCATGAAGGACAGAAATCAAGACAGGGCAGCCATGGGGATCTAATGCAAAGACCCTCCAGGACACTTCTGCCCTAGTGAATCAGCTCTTGTCATGTTTTTCCCTGGTCGCTGTGCTCTTGATTCAAAGTCCTGGGAGAAGAGTCTGGAGCTTGGTGTTATGGGCTGAATTGTGCCCTCCCTTCCCCCATTCCTATGTTGAAGTCCTAACTCCTAGTACCTCAGAATGTGATGACTATATATGAAGAGAGGGTCTTAAAAGAGGTAATTAAGTTATAATGAGGTCATCAGAGTGGCCCTAATCCAATAAGACTGGTGTCCTTATAAGAACAGGAAATTTAGACAGAGATACCTATAGAGGGAGAATTCCATGTGAGCATGAAGGTGGCCGTCTACAAGCCAAGGAGAGAGGCCTCAGAAGAAACCAGCCTTGCTGACACCTTGATCTTGGACTTGTAGCCTCCAGAACTGTTAGAAAATAAATTTCTATTGCTTAAGTCACTCAGTCTGTGGTGCTCCGTTAGGGCAGACTGAGCAAACAAATTCATCTGGCTTATCTTTTTCTTAAGACTGCACGTACTGAAGCAGGCCATCTGCCAAAGGAAGGGGGAAAGTAGAAGAGGGGGAGGGAATGTGCAAAGTACAAAACATTGTACATTTCTTCCAAACAGTTGAAGGCTCCTCAGTTGGAAGAGATATTAAATTTATTCCATGTTACTCCATAAAAGAAAATTGGTGTAATTGGAAGTTCTAAGAAAATATATAATTACCTAAATGTAATTAAGAGCTGCCCAATAGAATAGAACAGAACCAACTGCCTTGTATTATAACAGAAATTAAAGCAATTACTATCATTATTATAGGCAACGTTTACTGAGTGCTACTATGTGCCGAGAACTGGGCGGGACACTTTCCCACGTTGTTATTTGATTCAACTAAGAACCTCATGAGCAAGTGACCATTACTATCTCTCCACTTTAAAACTAATGAAACCAAAATCAGTAAGTGATAAAACCAGATTTTGAACCCAGGCCTAACTAAACTGGGAGCTAGAATTCTTACCCTAGTAAGCAATACTAACACTAAAAGTATGCAAATAGTAGTTCAGCATGCTGTGGAAGGAGAAGTTATCACTGTCATTTTCCAAACCTGTGATCTTTGCTTCAGGCCTTGATTTCTAGAGGCTCTGTACTTGTCTTTGTTTCAGCTCTGGTTATTATGTTCTTGAGAGAAGCAGAGAATCAGATGCTTAAAAAGCAGATGTTAGTGAAAAGCTCTGGAAATTTAAGAGATTGTTGAATATTGTGCTGTACTCTTTAAACCAGGTCAAAACTGTTACAGTAAAACAAATGTTGGGAATATTCACAAGATATTTAACTCCTACCTATGTCAGGAGAAAAGGCCCCAAGTTAGATGTTTATATGTTTCCTATCTTAAAAACATTCTGTTCTGTATCTTATAAGCATAGAAGTGACCCAATGCTAAATTTTTTCTAACAAGTCTACTTTTGGAGGTCAGACTAAAATGTTTAGCACTATCGCCTACATAATGCAATCATTCCAGTTAGGGTTGCATCTGCCAGCCTAGGCTGTGCATCAAAACACCTGGGAAAGGGCTTCCCTGGTGGCGCAGTGGTTGGGAGTCCGCCTGCCGATGCAGGGGACGCGGGTTCGTGCCCCGGTCCAGGAGGATCCTGCATGCCACGGAGCGGCTGCGCCCGTGGGCCATGGCCGCTGAGCCCACGCATCCGGAGCCTGTTGCTCCGCGGCGGGAGAGGCCACGGCAGTGAGAGGCCCGCGTACCGCAAAACAAAACAAAACAAAACAAAAACCTGGGAAAGCTGCTAAACAATATATAAGCCTGGGCTTCATTCCCAGAAATGGTAACTCAGTTGGCCTGGAATTGGGCCTGGGCATGGGTATTTTTGGAATGCTCCCCCATTGCTTATAATATGCAACCAGGGTTGAGAACCACTGCCTAAGAACTACATAATCTAACTGCACCTAGAACTAAAAATGAAACTCCGTTTTTCTTTAAGAAACCTACCTGATTTTTTTTAAGTCAGAAAAGCATCAGACTCTGACTCTAGCTTTTATACTACCTGATAAAAGATCTGATGGTATTAGTAAATCCATCCTGTCAAACAACATGAGTCTGAAACTTTTTCTCGTTCACTATCAGTGGTGCAGGAGATTCCTGACATAGGTGCAAATTTTCACCAAAAGATACCTATATATTTTTTGTTCTAGATTACTACCCTTTCATATTCTGCTTAGTTAAAAAAATTTTTTTTATGTACATGAAGGGAAGTTGCTTAGAAATGGGACTTAAGTTAATGTGTTCTTATCTACTGCAATAAAAAACAGCCACAAACACTCACTGGCAGAAAACATGAAATGTTCACTGTTCATGCATCCGGGGTGACTTAAGGATTAGCTCAGTGGTCCTGCTGATCTTGGCTGGACTAGTGCACACAGCTGAGGGTCACCCGGCCAGTGGCTGATCCAGCTGACTGGGCACGGCCGGGGTGACTGTGCTCACACTTCTCACATCCTCCAGCAGGTTAGCCTAAAGATATTCTCATGGTGATGGCAGAGGTGCTAAGAGGAAGCCACAGATGCAATCCCTTTTCAAGACTTGGCTTGTGTCAAGTCAGCTAACACCCATTAGCCAACGCATTCACCTGAGCCCATTCACCTGCCCTAAGGGGCAGGCAGTCACTCCGCCCACTCCCCACTTGCAATGAGAGGACAAAAGGTGTGAATACAGGGAGGGAGAAAGAATTGGAGCCATCATTGTAATTCTACAACTGTTGGAAAAAAACAAATCCAATAACATCAAGCCCTGCGATGGAGGACAGGGACCAGAAAAAGATGATGATATGGTGAAATACAGTGTGGGAAATACCTCAACACAATAAAGGCTATATATGATAAACCCACAGATAACATTATACTCAATGGAGGAAAACTGAAAACTTTTCCTCTGAGATCAAGGAACAAGAAAAAGATGCCCTCTCTCAACACTCCTATCCAATATGTTTGCTAGTCCTAACTAGGGCAATTAGCAAGACAAAGAAATAAAAGACGTCAAGATCAGAAAGGAAGAAGTAAAACTGTTGCTATTTGCTGATGATATAATTTTATATATAGAAAGCCCCAAGGAGTGAACCAAAAAACTGCTGGAACTAATCAACAATTTCAGTAAAGTTGCAGGATATAAAATCAACAAACAGAAATGAGTTGCTTAGTTGTATTCCTTTACATGAATGATGAAACATCTGAAAAAGAAATAAAGAGAACTATCCCATTAACAATAGCATCAAAAACGATAAAATACTTAGGAATAAAAGTAGGAAGTGAAAGCTCTGTACAATGGAAAGTACAAGACTTTACTGAAAGAAACTGAAGAAGACAAACAAATGGAAAGATCTCACACTCATGGATCAGAAGAAATAATACCGTTAAAACGTCCATACTACTCAAAGCCATCTACAAATTCAACCCGCCCCCCCGCCCCCCCAAAAAAAATACCAAAGACATTCTTTACAGAAATAGAAGAAACAATCCTAAAATTTCCATGGAACTGAATAGCCAAAGCAATCCTGAAAAAAAAGGACAAAATTTCCTGATTTCAAATGACACCACAAAGCTGTAGTAAAAACAGTATGATATTGGCACAAAAATAGATACACAGACCAATGGAACAGAATAGAGAGCCCAGAATTAAATCTCAGCACACATGATTAACTAATATTAAACAAGGGAGTCAAGAACACCCAATGGGGAAAGGATAGTCTCTTCAATAAATAGGCTGGGAACACTGGAGAGACACATGCAGAACAATGGAATTTGACCCCAATCTCAACACCAGTCACAAAGATGAACTCAAAATGGAGCAAAGACTTAAACACAGACCCGATGTCATAAAACTCCTAGAAGAAAATGTAGGGGAAAAGTCCTCAGTATTGGTCTTGACAATGATTTTTTGGAAATGACACCAAAAGCTCAAACAATACGAACAAAAATCAATAAACTGAACTACAATCAAACTCAAAAGCTCCCACATAGCAAAAGAAACAATTAACAAAATAAAAGGAATAGGAGAAAAAAATTTCAAACCATATATCAGATAAGGGGTTAATATTCAAAATATATAAAGAACTCATATAACTTAATAACAAAAACCCAAACAATCCAATTAAAGAATAGGCAGAAGAACTAAATAGACATTTTTCCAAAGAGGATATCAAAATGGCCAACAGGCATATGAAAAGATGCTCAACGTCACTAATCATCAGGGAAATTCAAGTTGAACCCACCAATGAGCTATCACCTCACACCTGTTATAATGGCCACAATCAAGAAAACAACAGACAACAGATGCTGATGAGGATGGTGAAAAGGGAACAATTATACACTGTTGGTGGGAATGTAAATTGGTCCAATCACCATAGAAAAAATGTGGAGGTTCCTCAAAAAATAAAAAATATATCTACCGTATGATCCAGCAATTCCACTACTGGGTATATACCCAAAGGAAATGAAAACAGTATTTTAAAGAGATATATGCACTCCCATGTTTACTGCAGCATTATAAACAATACCCAAGATATGGAAATAACCTAACTGCCCATCAGCAGATGAATAAATTAAAAAAAGATCTGGTATATATAAACAGTGGGATTTTATTCAGCCATGAGGAAAGAAGATACCCTGCCATTAGTGACAACACAGGTGGACTTTAAGTACATTAGGCTAAGTGAGATAAGTCAGACAGAGAAAGACAAGGACTGTAGGAAGATTAATCTTATACACAGAATCTAAAAATGTCAAACTCGTAAAAATCAGAGAGTAAAATGGCAGTTACCAGGGGATGGGGGTGGGGGGATAAGATTGATATTGTTTAAGGGTACGAACCTGCAATGAGCAGTAAATAAGCCACAGAGATCTACGTACAGTATAATAAATAGAGACAACAATATTGTATTATAATTATGTAATGTGATAAATACCACTACAATGGCAATCATATTACATTATACAAATGTATCAAAGCAACAAATTGTACACCTTAAATGTACACAATGTGACATGTCAAACATATTCAACTGAAAAATGTTGGGGACTTCCCTGGTGGCGCAGCGGTTAAGAATCCGCCTGCCAATCAATGCAGGGGACACGGGTTCGAGCCCTGGTCTGGGAAGATCCCACATGCCACGGAGCAACTAAGCCCGTGTGCCACAACTACTGAAGCCTGCTTTCCTAGAGCCCGTGCTCAGCAACAAGAGAAGCCACCGCAATGAGAAGCCCGTGCACCGCAACGAAGAGTAGCCCTCGCTCACAGCAAGTAGAGAAAGCCCGCACACAGCAACAAAGACCCAATGCGGCCAAAAATAAATAAGTAAACAAATAAAAATGAAAAAAAATGTTGGAAAGATAGAATTTTTAAACAGAAATAGAGACCAATGGTTGTAATTTTGTTAAATACCAGAGAATAGGAAGGAAGGACTCGGCTCCTTCTTTCTATTATCCATCATCTGTCTAAATATGACTGTTAAACCCTATGAAATATGGATAAATTATAATGCATTCAAGGAAATGTGAAGAAAAAATGATACTGTTGAGTATATTTCCAAGCACACAATTAAACTGTATCATAATATATCAGTGAAGACACTGAAATTATCAGGGAATAAACATGTATTTGAGTCAACTATTAAGACATACATGAATTAGGTACAAGACACTATATTCTTAAATCTCTTAATAATTTGACAGTCAAGTTTGAGTTGCTATTCTATCAAATTTCATATTATTTGTTTACCTGACTTTAAGTAATAAAACAGATGCTTGGAGGATATTATTAAAATAAGGAGCCTGGCATCTTCCTAATAGCTTAGACTACAGTTCATTTGGTCTTCTCAATTTCAGCTAGGTATTTCTTTAAATGATTTCATTTATATACAAATCCAAATAAATGTGGTTCTTAGACCTTTTATCATCCCCAAATTTGGCCTGGCTCTTGATCTGAATAAACAGATACAGTTTTTTAAACTTTTCAAAAATACTTTGAACTGACTGCATGATTTTTAGTGAAATTATCACATTATTTTGAAGATTTGGAATACAAGAGATGAGTTTCTGCATAAACGCTAAAATTGCTTTCTGTTTGGATCAGATTAATTACAGAAATAAAGGAACAACTTATTACTAACTATCCCCACATAGGACACAGAAGAATGGAAATCTGTGGTAGAATTTTAAAATCTGGCATAGTTAAGATAATAAGAAATTACAAAGTACACATGGTTTTTTAATGTTTAGCTATCATTTTTTCCACATTAAAGAGTACTTTCCATAAATGTGTTACATACATGTGGTATTAGAACATCAGTATACTTTTTAGACAAGAACATTTTTGTACTTGAAGGAAACTTAGAGGTCACCCTATTTAGCCCCTCAATTTATAGGGCTGGAAAGTAATTGTCAAATAAGTTGGAGTGATTTGCCTAAAATCATGCAGCCATTTAACCATCCTCATAGTATCTAATACTTATGTAGTCTACAAAGCATTTGATATTCACTACGCCCACTAATTTTAATAACAACTCTGCTAAAGTATGCAGTACAGTTTTCATCATCTTTATTTTTTAGATGACCTAAACCAAGGCACAGAGATATTAAATAATTTATCCAATGTCAACAAACTACAAAGGGACAGGACAGCCCTTATATAACTCTGCTTCATTACAGCATCAAAGTAACCCAGTTGGCAAGCTAAAACCACAGTGAGATCCACTACACACCCATTAGAATTAGAATTTCTAGACTCAAAAGACTGACTGCACCAAGTGCTGGTAAGGGTGTAGGGGACAGGGGACTCATACTTTGCTGGTGGGATGTGACGCAGTGCAGCCGTTCTGGACAGCAGCTTGGCAGCTCCTTTAAAAGTTAAGCATACACCCACCTGCGGCCGACTCTTTCCACCCTAGCTATTTACCCAAGAGAAGAGAAAGCACATGTCCTACACAAGCTGCATAGCACAAACGCTCACAGCAACTTTTCTGGAATAGCTCTACTGGAAACAGGACATAGATGACTCTCAGAATAATTATGCTGATTGAAAAAACGCCAGACAAGAAAGAGTAGATGATCTATGATTCTATGTACTTAAAACGTTCTAAAATTCCAACTGATCTTTAGTGACAAAAAGCCAGTGGGGTAATGGGAGGGCAGGAGGGATCTGGAAAGAATACAAAGGGCCAAAAGAAAACCCGAGGGTGGGGCTTCCCTGGTGGCGCAGTGGTTGAGAGTCCGCCTGCCGATGCTAGGGGACACGGGTTCGAGTCCTGGTCTGGGAGGATCCCACATGCCGCGGAGCAACAAAGCCCGCGCGCCACAGCTGCTGAGCCGAGGCGGGCTGTTGAGGCCCACGCGCCTGGAGCCTGCGCTCCTGAGAGAGAGAAGCCACCGCGGTGAAAGAACGAAGAGTAGCCCCCGCTCTTCGCAACTAGGGAAGGCCTGCATGCAGCAACAAAGACCCAACGCAGCCAAAAATAAATAAATTAAATAATTAAAAATAAACCAAAACGAGGGTGATGGAAATGTTCATTATTGTCTGTGGTGATGCTTTCACGAGTGTATACATGTCAAAATTCATCAAATTGTACACTTTAAAATATGCAATATGCTATGTTTCAGTATATATGTCTACCTCAATAAAGTTGTTAAAAAGTGGCCCGGATGAAGTCAAGATTCTAAAATATCTACTTAATTATAGAAAAATCTACTCAAACTTGCTAGCTCACACCGATCCAACAAACGACTTTCTACTTTTTTGGTTGAAATAAATAACTTAAAAGTACACATATAAACAACAATAACAATAGCACTGTCACACTTCCATGCCTTTTAGGGCAACTGCAATGACCTCTGCTCCTTCTAAGCCCCCATAACATTACAAATTCTAACAAAAGTTAGCTGTGCATTTTGTTGATTTGCTTTGTTTTAGTAAAAGCAAGGATTCGATCGGAGAGGCATGCTTAACCCATGCTGGTGGGAGTGCAAATTAGAATAATCTTTTTGGGACACAATCTGGCATAGATGTTCCAAGGATTTTAAAAACTATCCTAGTTTTTGGTCAGATAATTACACATTTGGCAGTTTAGCCAAAGAAAATGATCTCAAAACAGAAAGATTTTTGCAAAGACTGTTCCTCCAAGCATTATTTACAATAGCCAAAAATGGAAACAAATTTAAGGTCCAAAAATAGGGGGAGTTCTTTAATAAATCATGTTACATTCACTCACTGGACTATTACCTAGCAATTAAATAATTTGTAATTTTTTGGGAGAATCACCTGAAGACTTTCCCAGAAAAAGTGAAGCCAACTTGCAAAATGTCCTTCCCCTTAAAACTAATGAAATGAGCAAAAATAGGTAAAAACAGAAGGAGAAAGCCAGCACTCAGAAGGTCAGCTTCTTATAATAATACTTGAAAAGTGGTAGTCAGGGCAAGGGAGAGACCAATACATTATGTCATTTGGATGAGTTCCGAGCTCTCCAGACAGTGGGGAAGCGAAAAAGGAGAGCTGATGGCATCCTAAACATTCTTGTGAATCCTACCCAGTTTGGGGAGAGGCTCACTTGGGATAGAGGAGAGGCAGTGTGGACAAGAAAAGCAGCAAACTCGTGCAGAAGCAAGAGCCTTTTGTCAGCATCTCGCCACTGACAGGGGAAAGTGTTTGGCTCTCTGTTCTTGATTTTCTTGACCAGGAGAAGACATGGCAGCCACTGCAAGCGGTCAGCATGAGGTGCAGAGAGCAGTAAACGACGATTTACCAGGACAGAAAGCAAAGGAGAATGGAGAACAAGGCAAGTCCACTTGCAGGAGTAGGAAGATGGAGTGGAGAGACCCAGGGGAACCTCCTACAGCCCCGTCTAAGAATTCCTGGACCCAAATCCTTGGGATTTTCCCCTCTTAAAACCCCTGAGACATCCTAGCATTATTAGAAAAAGGTAAAAAGTGGAAACAACCCAAATGCCCATTAACTGATGTTGAATAAACAAAATGTGCTATAGCTATAGAACAGAATAGTAGTTGGAAATTTAAAAAGATGGAACTTCCCTGGTGGTACAGTAGTTAAGAATCTGCCTGCCAGTGCAGAGGACACGGGTTCGAGCCCTGGTCCGGGAAGTTCCCACATGCCGCGGAGCAACTAAGCCCGTGCGCCACAACTACTGAGCCTGTGCTCTAGAGCCTTCAAGCCACAACTGCTGCAGCCCATGCATCTAGAGCCCATGCTCTGCAACAAGAGAAGCCACTGCAATAAGAAGCCTGTGCACTGCAACAAAGAGTAGCCGTTGCTCGCCACAACTAGAGAAAGCCCGCACGTAGCAATGAAGCCCCAACGCAGCCATAAATAAACAAACAAATAAATAAATCTTTTTAAAAAAGAGATGAAGTACATCCACATGCTACATGCTACAATGTGGATAAAGAAAAGGTGGTATATACATACAATGGAATATTATTCAGCCTTAAAATGAAGGAAATCCTGCCATATGTGACAACACGGATGGACCTTGAGGACATCATGCCAAGTTAAATAAACCAGTCACAAAAGGACAAATACTACATGATTCCACTTACATGAGGAGTCTAAAATAGTCAAATCCATAAAAGCAAATAATAGAACAGTGGGCCCCAGGGGTTGGGGTGGGAGAACTGCAGAGCCGCTCATCGGCGTGTATAAATTTCAGTTATGCAAGACGAGTAAGTTCTAGAGAGCTGCTGTACCACACTGCGCCTGCAGACAACAGTACCACAGTACACACGTAGAAATCTGCTAAGA
Source organism: Neophocaena asiaeorientalis asiaeorientalis (assembly GCF_003031525.2). Taxonomy (NCBI): domain Eukaryota; kingdom Metazoa; phylum Chordata; class Mammalia; order Artiodactyla; family Phocoenidae; genus Neophocaena; species Neophocaena asiaeorientalis. The sequence goes on along the minus strand of NW_020174738.1, from coordinate 361,511 downwards.
GGAGAGCTCTCACATTAAGAGTTCCTGTCACAGTTAAAAACAGCAGCAACAGAAAACATGGGTGAACCTTGAAGACATCATGCCGAGTGAAAGAAGCCAATCACAAAAGGTCACATACTGCATGAGCCCATCTACATACAACATCCTGAAAGTGCACATCCATAGAAAGTAGATGAGTGGTTCCCAGGAAAGTAGGGTGAAGGTGGGGGAAGAAGGGGCAATGGGGAAGGATTGCTAACGGGGGAGGGTTTCTTTTAGAGATAATGAAACTGTTCTAAAATTAGTGGTGATGGTTGTACAACTCTGTGAATATACCAAAAACACTGAGCTGTACACTTTAAAAGAATGGATTTTATGGCGTGTGAATTATATTTTAATAAAACTATTATTTTATAGAAGAAGCCAAAGAAGAGGACGGACAGCTCCTGGGGCAAGCTGGTGGGAGTGAAGGGAGTGACTTAGCTGAAGGGCTGCATCCCGTCTAAGAGCCTAGGCAATGCCACTGCCTGGATGGAATTAATCCATTACAGGGCTTTATGTCAAATTGTAGAAGAGAGACCCAAACTCATTCACTAAATATGATTGATTGGGTATTCACAGCACTTTCCCTCTTTATCCAGATCCTCAGGCTTCCAGAAAGCAGCCAGAACACCCCACTCCGACATTCTGAGATTTCGGCAAAGTCAGAAGGGAACCGAGATGACTCACTAACAGATGAAAGAGAACACCTTGGTAGAGCTGCCTACGGAAAAGAAATAACATGTTAACAGCAAAGAAAATAATGGAGAGCATCACAGAAAGATAAAAGGTGAGCCATCCTTGGTCATAGGAAACACCACTCAAGGACTAAAAGAAAATTCCATGTAAAATAATAAAACAACATGTTCTAAAGAACATGAAAAGACATAAATTTTTAAAATAAGACTTTAGAACCATGGAAATTGTGGTTTAAAAAATAATACAATCATTACAAAACAAGCAATTACAGTAAAAGACACTTCCGGTATAAGGCTAAATTTAAAAGATACAAATATATATACACAAATTATGATTACAAATATTTATTTAATAGGATTACAAGAAAATTCCCAATCCTGTTAAAAGTCACTGTTTTGAGGTGACTGGATCTTTTTTCCTTCCTTTCATGCTTTTGCATTTTCCAAGTTTTCTCTAATATGCATATATTACTTTTATACCACATATCTTAAAAGATACTGGTTTCTAAGTGGCACGTCGGAGGACATGCTTGTTCACACAAGTGCTATGTGAACACTGTGTGGCAGCAACAGGCTCACAATTTAATGGCAGACTGACTAAACTACGTGAAGGGTTATGTAGCTTTTCTTCCCCATATCTCATGGAAATTTCAAAGGGAATAAACACTAAAAGGAATGAGTCCATAACAGTGCTAACCAAGGACAAGTATTATCATCAAACCACATATGCTGAAGAATTTCTGTAGGACAAAAAGCAAATGAAGTTGGATTTAAGAAGAAACCACAGGTAAGTGTCCATAACCCCAAGCACGTGTAGGTGAGGACTGTCGGAGAGCAAGTTACCATCTTCCCATCAAGAACACTCTCAGAAACTGGAAGATAGCGGAAGAGTAAGACGCGGAGATCACCTTCCTGCCCACAGATACACCAGAAATACATCTACACGTGGAACAACTCCTACAGAACACCTACTGAACGCTGGCAGAAGACCTCAGACCTTCCAAAAGGCAAGAAACCCCCCACATACCTGGGTAGGGCAAAAGAAAAAAAAAAAGAATAAACAGAGACAAAACGATAGGGAAGGGACCTGCACCAGTGGGAGGGAGCCGTGAAGGAGGAAATGTTTCCACACACTAGGAGCCCCTTCGTGGGCGGAGACTGCGGGTGGCAGGGGGGGGCAAGCTTCGGAGCTGCGGAGGACAGCGCAGCAACGGGTGCGGAGGGCAAAGCAGGGAGATTCCTGCACAGAGGATAGGGGCCGACCGGCACTCACCAGCCCGAGAGGCTTGTCTGCTCACCCGCCGGGGCGGGCGGGGCTGGGAGCTGAGGCTCGGGCTTCGGTCGGAGCGCAGGGAGAGGACTGGGGTTGGCGGCGTGAACACAGCCTGCAGGGGGCTAGTGCGCCACGGCTAGCCGGGAGGGAATCCGGGGAAAAGTCTGGAGCTGCCGAAGGGGCAAGAGACTTTTTCTTCCCTCTTTGTTTCCTGGTGCGCGAGGAGAGGGGATTAAGAGCGCTGCTTAAAGGAGCTCCAGAGACGGGCGCAAGCCGCGGCTAACAGCGCGGACCCCACAGACGGGCATGAGACGCTAAGGCTGCCGCTGCCACCACCAAGAAGCCTGTGTGCGAGCACAGGTCACTCTCCACACCC
>NW_020174738.1:340988-358857 GCF_003031525.2 Neophocaena asiaeorientalis asiaeorientalis | reverse complement strand
CCCGGCCTGAGTCAGCCAGAGCCCCCGAATCAGCGGCTCCTTTAACCGCATCCTGTCTGAGCAAAGAACTGATGCCCTCCAGCGACCTACGTGCACAGGCGGGGCCAAATCCAAAGCTGAGCCCCTGGGAGCTGTGAGAACAAAGAAGAGAAAGGGAAATCTCTCCCAGCAGCCCCAGGAGCGGCGGATTAAATCTCCACAATCAACGTGCTGTACCCTGCATCTGTGGAATACCTGAATAGACAATGAATCACCCCAAATTAAGGAGCCTTGTGGATGAAAGGCTCTTGGTGCTACAACCAGGAGTCAGTGCTGTGCCTCTGAGGTGGGAGAGCCAACTTCAGGACACTGGTCCACAAGAGACCTCCCAGCTCCACATAATATCAAGCAACAAAAATCTCCCAGAGATCTCCATCTCAACACCATCACCCAGCTTCACTCAACGACTGGCAAGCTACAGTGCTAGACACCCTATGCCAAACAACTAGAAAGACAGGAACACAACCTCACCCATTAGCAGAGAGGCTGCCTAAAATCATAATAAGTCCACAGACACCCCAAAACACACCACCAGACGTGGACCTACCCACCAGAAAGACAAGATCCAGTCTCAGCCACCAGAACACAGGCACTAGTCCCCTCCACCAGGAAGCCTACACAACCCACTGAACCAACCTTAGGCACTGGGGACAGACACCAAAAACAATGGAATCTACGAACCTGCAGCCTGTGAAAAGGAGACCCCACACACAGTAAGACAAGCAAAATGAGAAGACAGAAAAACACACAGCAGATGAAGGAGCAAGATAGTAAACCATAAACAAGACCAAAAGACAACCCTCAGAATGGGAGAAAATATTTGCAAATGAAGCAACTGACAAAGGATTAATCTCCAAAATTCATAAGCAGCTCATGCAGCTTAATAACAAGAAAACAAAAAACCCAGTCCAAAAATGGGCAGAATACCTAAATAGACATTTCTGCAAAGAAGATATACAGACTGCCAACAAACACATGAAAGAATGCTCAACATCACTAATCATTAGAGAAATGCAAATCAAAACTACAATGAGATATCATCTCACACCAGTCAGAATGGCCATCATCAAAAAAATCTAGAAACAATAAATGCTGGAGAGGGTGTGGAGAAAAGGGAACCCTCTTGCACTGTTGGTGGGAATGTAAATTGATACAGCCACTGTGGAGAACAGTATTTCTTTAGAAAACTACAAATAGTACTGTCATATGACCCAGCAATCCCACTACTGGGCATATACCCTGAGAAAACCATCATTCAAAAAGAGTCATGTACCAAAATGTTCATTGCAGCTCTATTTACAATCGCCCAGAGATGGAAACAACCTAAGTGTCCATCATTGGATGAATGGATAAAGAAAATGTGGCACATATATACAATGGAATATTACTCAGCCATAAAAGGAAACAAAATTGAACTATTTGTAATGAGGTGGATAGACCTAGAGTGTGTCATACAGAGTGAAGTGAGTCAGAAAGAGAAAAACAAATACCGTATGCTAACACATATAAATGGAATTTAAGAAAAAAAATTTCATGAAGAGCCTAGGGGTAAGACAGGAATAAAGACAGAGACCTACTAGAGAATGGACTTGAGGATATGGGGAGGGGGAAGGGTAAGCTGTGACAAAGCGAGAGAGAGGCATGGACATATATACACTACCAAACGTAAGTTAGATAGCTAGTGGGAAGCAGCTGCATAGCACAGGGAGATCAGCTCGGTGCTTTGTGATCGCCTGGAGGGGTGGGATAGGGATGGTGGGAGGGAGGGAGACACAAGAGGGAAGTGACATGGGAACATATGTATATATATATAACTGATTCATTTTGTTATAAAGCAGAAACTAACACACCATTGTAAAACAATTATACTCCAGTAAAGATGTTAAAAAAATAAAGAATACTCTCAGCAACCTCGGTGAAAGGTTAAAGTGAGCCATGCACTTTTAGAAAGGTACTCAAAATTTTGCAGAAGTACTGAGCTAGGACCCCACAGAAAGTGTGGCATTTTCACCAGAATAGAGCCTGGAAAACTGTTCTCTAAATAAAGCAGGGAAACTATAACTGTGGGACCCTTATGGAGCCAGAGGCTAAATTTGGCTATTAAAAGAAGAAAAGTAGGGCTTCCCTGGTGGCACAGTGGTTGAGAGTCCGCCTGCCGATGCAGAGGATACGGGTTCGTGCCCCGGTCCGGGAAGATCCCTCATGCCGCGGAGCGGCTGGGGTGGGCCATGGCCGCTGATCCTGTGCGTCCGGAGCCTGTGCTCCGCAACGGGAGAAGCTGCAACAGTGAGAGGCCCGCGTACCGCAAAAAAAAAAAAAGAAGAAGAAGAAAAGCAGTGAAAGAAGCTCCATACACTTACAAAAGACAAATTTTCAGATTCAAAGATATCCCCAAGGCAAAATGGGCTGAGCAAAGATAACAAAGAGCAAAACAGACAGCTAGACGTAGCCTGTTTCTCAGAGAGCAGAAAAAGCAAAAAAAAAGTAAACAACCCAAATTATTTTATGAGGCTAGTATATCCTTGACACCAGAACTAGATAAGGACCATAGAGGCATAAAGAAGAAATTGATCTCACCTTGGATACAGATGCAAAATCAACTCAGCAGTGTACAAAAAATAATAATACAGAATGACATTAAAGATTGTACCCTATTAGCAACAAGGTGTTTCTAGTTTAATAAAATCAAATAACATAATCTAACAAATCAAAAGATTAAAGTAGAAAAAACTGACAGTTATTTCCATAATTGAAAAAATGTTTGATAAAATTCGAGTTGCATCATTAAAAAAGATAAAACCCTAGCAAACTAGGACTGGAAAGTAGAAAAAATAATTAGTTATGCCATCAGTCACCTGCACTTCTTCCCTCCTAAAAGAACTGCCACCTTTACTCACTATCCCCTCATGGCAGTCGTGGTGGTGTTCAGATATGTCCACAAGAGCTTTGATTGTTCTCTCTCAGAAGTGGAGCCTACCTAGTGACTGAAGTGCGACTGGCTTGAGAGATTATGTCATAAACAACAGTGCAGCTTCTTCCCTGCTGTCTCCGTGGGGCTTGCCTCGTCTGAGCAGCCCTATGGAGAGGCTCCATGGCACGAACGGAGGCCCCCGGAGGCCACGGTGGTGAGCTGTTCTGGAAGAGAGCCTCCGTCTGACAGCCTTACGTAACCTCACTGAAGACCCCTCAGCCGTAACCACCAGCTAAGCACCCCAGAGTCCAACTGTCACAGACTGTGTGAAATGATGAAGGGTTGCTGTTTTAACCTGCTAAATTCGGCGAGTAATTTGTTAGGCAGCAATAGGTAACTAATGCAATCAATCTTCCAGGAAGGCTGGAATCCCCCAGACCCAAGGGCAGGCCTTCACTGAAGCAAGCTAATCATGGTGGCCTTTGATTTATGACTCAATTTTGGATGGTGACACATTAGTGTAAGTATGCTTCAGAGGGTTGGAAAGGCTTCCTCACTCTGAAAGAGTCACAAATACTCCCACTTCTGCCTCAAAAGTTGCTATCTGAGTCAGACACATGGAACAGTGGCGGCAGTGTCTAGACCATGAGGAAAGGCAGGAGTACCTAAATGGGAACAAAACAGGCTGAGAGCTGGAGAGCGAAAGGAGACAGGAACCCAGCCCTGAATTCCTGGAAACGCTGACGTTCTTAAGGGAGGGAACAGATGCCTTTAGAGGTTCAGCCCGTTTTAACTAGGCTTTCTGGTTACTTGCAGCTGACAGCACCCCGACTGAGCCCAAAGAAACCTCTTGTATTAGTCAGCACGGGCTGCCGTAGCAGAACACTACGGACTGGGTGACTTAAGCAACAGAAATCTGTTTCTCAGCATTCCTGAGGGTAAAAGTCTGGGATCAAGGTGCCAGCATGCTCTGGTTCTGGTGAGGACCCACCTCCTGGCTTGCAGATGGCCATTGTCTCACGTGTCCCCACATGGCAAGACCCCTTCTTCTTATGAGGACACTAATCCCATCACGGGTGCCTCACCCTGTGAGCTCATGTAAACCCAATGACCTCCCAAAGGCCCCACCTCCAAATATCAGCTCACTGGGGCTTAGGGCTTCAACATATGAAGTTCGGGGGGATACAAGCAATTGAGTCCATATGACTCTTTTAATCTGACAAAGGATATCTATCAAAACCCACAGTAAATATTACATTTGCTGGTAAGACTATAGAAACAGTCTCACTAAAAATAAGATCGAGACAAGGATACTTGATATCACCACTTTCATTGAACATGCTCTTGGAAGTCCTAGTAAATGGAAAGAGAAAAAAAAGTATATGACTTGGAAAGAAAGTGTTAAAAGTGTCCTTTTTATGATAAATGGCTATGATTGTACAGAAGTCCGAAGGTATTTCCGAAAATTTTAAAATCTATTTTTGATGTAATTGTAAACTGGTAACATTGTTTTGGAGAATAATTAGAAAACATCTACTAAAATTTTAAATGCGTAACATCTAATCTAGTATATCACTTGATTCTAGGACTCTTTCCTGCAAAAATTTCTCAAGGTGTGTAAAAATGTATACATACACACTTGTTTGTTTTAACATTGTTTGCAATAGAAAATTAACTGGAAATAACCTAAACACCCAACTGATAGAAGACAGCTTAATAAATTTTAGTAGGTACAATACTATGTAACTGTTTGGAAAAATGAAGTCAATTTTATGTACCAATGAAAAGTAGGGGAGAAAAGCTTGTTAAAGATTCATGTGTGTACAAATGCACCTGTAAAACTATACACCAAAGTGTTAAAGAGTTACCAGGGAGATCTGAGTATTTCGTATGCACCTCTGAGTTATTTGAAATTTTTCAATGAGAAAGATTTGTTTTAAATTAATTGTTGTTGGAGTCTAGCTGCTTTACAATGTTGTATTAGTTTCTGCTGTACAGCAAAGTGAAGCAGCTCTACATATAAATATATCCCATCTTTTTTGGATTTCCTTCCTGTTTAGGTCACCACAGAGCATTGAGTAGAGTTCCCTGTGCTATACAGTAGGTTCTCATTAGTTATCTATTTTATACATAGTAGTGTATATATGTCAATCTCAATCTCCCAGTTCATCCCCCCACTTCCCTCCTTGCTATCCATATGTCTGTGTCTGTTTCTGCTTTGCAAATAAGTTCATCTGTATCATTTTTCTAGATTCCACATATAAGTGATATTATATGATTTTGTTTTTTCCTTTGACTTACTTCACTCTGTATCATGGTTTCTAGGTCCATCCACATCTCTGCAAATGACACAATTTCATTCCTTTTAACGGCTCAGTAATATTCCATTGCATATATGTACCATATCTTCTTTATCCATTCCTCTGTTGATGGACATTTAGGTGGTTTCCATGTCCTGGCTATTGTAAATAGTGCTGCAAAGAACACTGGGGTGCATGTATCTTTTAAAATTATGGTTTCCTCCAGTTATATGCCCAGGAGTGGGATTGCTGGGTCATGTAGTAGTTCTATTTTTAGTTTTTTAAGCAAGTTCCATACTGTTCTCCATACTGGTTGCACCAATTTACATTCCCACCAACAGTGTGAGAGGGTTTCCTTTTCTCCACACCCTTTCCAGCATTTATTGTTTGTAGATATTATGATGATGGCCATTCTGACTAGTGTGAAGTGATACCTCATTGTAGTTTTGATTTGCATTTCTCTAGTAATTAGTGATGTTGAGCATCTTTTCTTGTACTTTTTAGCCACCTGTATGTCTTCTTTGGATAAATGTCTATTTAAGTCTTCTGCCTATTTTCTGATTGCATTGTTTGTTTTTTAGATATTGAGCTGCATGAGCTGTTTATACATTTTGGAGATTAATCCCCTGTCAGTTGCTTCATTTGCAAACAATTTCTCCCATTCTGACGGTTGCCTTTTCATCTTGCTTATGGTTTCCTTTTCTGTGCAAAAGCTTTTAAGTTTCATTAGGTCCCATTTGTTTATTTGTGTTTTTATTTTCATTACTTTAGAAGGTAGGTAACAAAAGATCTTGCTGCAGTTTATGACAAAAATTGTTCTGCCTAGGTTTTCCTCTAAGAGTTTTATAGTGTCCAGCCTTACATTTATGCCTTTAATCCATTTTGAGTTTAATTTTGTGTATGGTGTTAGGGAGTGTTCTAATTTCATTCTTTTACATGGAGCTGTCCAGTTTTCCCAGCACGACTTATTGAAGAGACTGTCTTTTCTCCACTGTATACTCTTGCTTTCTTTGTCATAGATTAGGTGACCATAGGTGTCTGGGTTTATCTCTGGGCTTTCTATCCTGCTCCATTGATCTATATTTCTGTTATTGTGCCAGTACCATACTGTCTTGATTACTGTAGTTTTGTAGTATAGTCTGAAGTCAGGGAGTCTGATGCCTCCACCTCCGTTTTTCTTTCTCAAGATTGCTTTGGCTATTTGGGGTCTTTTGTGTTTCCATACAAATTGTAAAATGTTTTGTTCTAATTCTGTGAAAAATGCCGTTGGTAATTTGATAGGGATTCCTTTGGGTAGTGCAGTCATTTTCACAATATTGATTCTTCCAGTCCAAGAACATGGTATATCTCTCCATCTGTTTGTATAGTCATTGATTTCCTTCATCAGTATCTTATAGTTTTCTGAATACAGGTCGTTTGCCTCCTTAGGTAGGTTTATTCCTAGATATTTTATTCTTTTTGTTGCAATGGTAAATGAGATTGTTTAGTTAATTCTCTTTCTGATTTTTTGTTTTTAGTGTATAGGAATGCAAAAGATTTCTGTGTATTCATTTTGTATCCTGCAACTTTGCTGAATTCACTGATCCCTTCTAGTAGTTTTCTGGTGGCATCTTTAGGATTTTCTGTGTATAGTATCATGTCATCTGCAAACAGTGACACTTTTACTTCTTTTCCAATTTGGATTCCTTTTATTTCTTTTTCTTCGCTGACCATGGTGGCTAGGACTTCCAAAACTATGTTGAATGAAAGTGGCAAGAGTGGACATCCTTGTCTTGTTTCTAATCTTAGAGGAAATCTTTTCAGTTTTTCACCACTGAGAATAATGTTTGTCGTAGGTTTGTCATATATGGCCTTTACTATGTTGAGGTAGCTTCCCTCTATGCCCACTTTCTGGAGAGTTTTTACCATAACTGGATGTTGAATTTTGTCAAAAGCTTTTTCTGCATCTATGGAGACGATCATATGGTTTTTATTCTTCCATTTGTTAATATGGTGTATCACATGGATTGATTTGCATATATTGAAGAATCCTTGCATCCCTGGCATAAAGCCTACTTGTTCATGGTGTATTATCCTTTTAATGTGCTGTCAGATTCAGTTTGCTAGTATTTTGTTGACGATTTTTGCGTCTGTGTTCATCAGTGATATTGGCCTGTAATTTTCCTTTTTTGTGATATCTCTGTCTCGTTTTGGTACCAGGGTGATGGTGGCCTCGTAGAATGAGCTTGGGAGTATTCCTCCCTCCACATTTATTTGGAAGAGTTTGAGAAGAATAGGTGTTAGCTCTTCTCTAAATGTTTGATAGAATTCACCTGTGAAGCCATCTGGTCCTGGACTTTTGTTTGTTGGAAGATTTTTAATCACAGTTTCAAGTTCATTACTTGTGATTGGTCTTCTCATAGTTTCTATTTCTTCCTGGTTCAGTCTTGGAAGCTTGTACCTTTCTAAGAATTTGCCCATTTCTTCCAGGTTGCCGATTTTATTGGCATATAGTTGCTTCTAGTAGTCTCTTATGATCCTTTCTATTTCTGCGGTGTCATTTGTAACTTCTTTTTCATTTCTAATTTTATTGATTTGAGCCCTCTCCCTTTTTTACTTGATAGTGTGGTTAAAGATTTATCAATTTTGTTTATCTTCTCAAAGAACCAGCTTTTAGTTTCATTGATCTTTGTTATTGTTTTCTTCATTTCTATTTCATTTATTTCTGCTGTGATCTTTATGATTTCTTTTCTTCTACTAACTTTGGGTTTTACTTGTTCTTCTTTCTCTAGTTGTTTTAGATGTAAGATTAGGTTGTTTATTTAAGATTTTTCTTATTTCTTGAGGTGAGTTTGAATTGCTATAAATTCAAACTCTTAGAACTGCTTTTGCTGAATCCCATAGCCTTTGGGTCTTCGTGTTTTCATTGTCATTTGTTTCTAGGTATTTTTTGATTTCCTCTTTGATTTCTTCAGTGATCCATTGGTTATTTGGTAGCATTTTGTTTAGCCTCCATGTGTTTGTGTTTTTCACAGTTTTCTCCCCTGTAATTGATTTCTAATCTTATAGCATTGTGGTTGGAAAAGATGCTTGATACAATTTCAATTTTCTTAAATTTACCAAGGCTTGATTTGGGACCCAAGATGGGATGTAGCCTGGGGAATGTTCCATGTACACCTGAGAAGAAAGTGTATTTGCTGCTTTCAGATGGAATGTCCTATAAATATCAATTAAATCTATGTGGTCTAATGTGTAATCTAAGGTTTCTGTTTCCTTATTTTCTGTCTGGATGATCTGTCCATTGGTGTAAGTGGGGTGTTAAAGTCCCCTACTAATATTGTGTTACTGTCGATTTCCCCTTTTATAGCTGTTAGCATTTGCCTTATGTATTGAGGTACTTGCATGTTGGGTGCATAAATATTTACAATTGTTTTATCTTCTTCATGGATTGATCCCTTGATCATTATGTAGTGTCCTTCCTTGTCTCTTGTAATAGTCTTTATTTTAAAGTCTATTTTGTCTAATATGAGTATTGTTACTCCAGCTTTCTTTTGACTTCCATTTGTATGGAATATCTTTTTCCATCCCCTCACTTTCAGTCTGAATGTGTCCCTAGGTCTTAAGTGGGTCTGTTGTAGACAGCATATATATGGGTCTTGTTTTTGTATCCATTCAGTCAGTCTGTGTCTTGGTTGGAGCATTTAATCCATTTACATTTAAGGTAATTATTGATATGTATGTTCCTATTACCATTTTCTTTATTGTTTTGGGTTTGTTTTTTGCAGGTCTTTTTCTTCTCTTGTGTTTCTGGCCTAGAAAAGTTCCTTTAGCATTTGTTAAAAATCTGGTTTGGTTGGTGCTGAATCCTCTTAACTTTTGCTTCTCTGTAAAGCTTTGGATTTCTCTATCAAATCTGAATGATATCCTTGCTGGGTAGAGTAATCTTGGTTGTAGGTTTTTCCCTTTTGTCACTTTAAATATATCCTGTCACTCCCTTCTGACCTGCAGTGTTTCTGCTGAAAAATCAGCTGATAACCTTATGGGGATTCCCTTGTATGTTATTTGTTGCTTTTCTCTTGCTGCTTTTTAATATTTTTTCTTTGTATTTAATTTTTGTTATTTTGATTAATGTGTGTCTTGGCATGTCTCTTGAGATGTTTCAGAAATAAAGAAGGAGTTTTCTAAAGTGATGGGGATTGGGTATCAGTGCTTGGAGGAGAGATTTAACCTCCCCCTTTTCTTATGAGTTTTCCCATTTCTTCTTTTCACCACTGAGCACTCCTCCAGCTTTCCTTGAGGAAGCAATGCTCATCAACAACACATTCTTGTTATCAACTCACCTCCGTGTACTCACCACAGGTCCCCCAAGACGGACAGGGCAGACCTGGGGCTGCTGACACATGTGGCATTTAGGGTCTCTCCTCACCCAAAGAGGCAATGATTTAAAGAAGCAAACACTCTCACCATGGCCTGACTGATGACAGGGTTCCAAACAGACAGTGTGTGAAAAACTATCCCAAGGAGCTTATGAGTTTCTTCCACGTTTAAAAGGGCCTGTTAACACCAAGCCATGTGAAAAAATAATACTCTAGAGGGGTTTCCCCAACTTCCTGATGCGATTCACATCTGAAACTACTCAAATTATGCTCCTATAAGGAAAACTTAAACAAGAAAATCTCTCTTGAACGTTAAAAGAACCTGCTTCCTTTGGAGTCTGCCCTTTGGTTTCCAGGCCTCACTCCACACTGCCCACAGCGTGGCCCTCCTCAGGCCGCACACGGTGATGTTAGCGTCGAAACTGGTGAACGGTCACAGGTTTTGAAGTATTTTGAAAGCAGTTCTCAGCTGCTAAGAGTAGAGCCACATGAGACACAGTCCTCTGACGGTGAACAGACCTGACAGGGTTTGGGTAACTCTAGGTCTTGCTTACAGCTCTTCTGCCAGGCCTCATCATGTGAATCAGGCAGTTTATCTTTGTCCTTTCTATCTTTCCTTTTGGAAAACATTTTTTGTCTTCCCTTTGATCTCTGTATGCTCTTATGTCAAATGTTAATTTAATAATCACCTAAACAAAAGGGAAGTTACTTAAAGCTAATAAAAAGCAGCAGTAAGGCGTATAGTAGAAAAATCTTTGGGACTTCCCTGGTTGTGCAGTGGTTAAAAATTCGCCTGCTAATGCAGGGGACATGGGTTCGAGCCCTGGTCCGGGAAGATCCCACATGCCACGGAGCAGCTAAGTTCGTGCACCACAGCTACTGAGCCTGCGCTCTAGAGCCCACAAGCCACAACTACTGAGCCTGCGAGCCACAACTACTGAAGCCTGTGAGCCACAACTACTGAAGCCCGTGCATCTAGAGTCCGTGCTCCCCAACAAGAGAAGACACCGCAATGAGAAGCCCATGCACCACAACGAAGAGTAGCCCCCGCTCGCCACAACTAGAGAAAGCCCGCGCACAGCAACAAAGACCCAACGCAGCCAAAAATAAATAAATAAATTTATAGAAAGAAAAAAAAGAAAGAAAAATCTTCATGATGAAGTCAGGCAGGGCCTGTTCAGACCCTGTGACCTCTTTGAGTTGCCTCAGTTTCCTCATCCATAAAATGGGGTTAGACAGGACTCTCCAAGGCAAGGTTTCTAAGACTTAATTAATATATGGAGACCTTTTAGAAAATAGAACCTTAGTGTTGATTCAAAATGTTTTCTAACTTAATGCTACTGAGTTATGTATAAATATAAAACTAGGTATGAAGTTTTTTATGCTTCTTATGCCATTTGTGTTGGTCGACTATAACAATGCAGCAGAGCTGACAACCCCCAAGTCTCAGCAACTGATGAATGAGTTTGTTTTCAATTCACAGTAGGGTTGGGCTCATCTCAGCTGGACTGGATAAGGATTCTGCTCCCCACACCCACGTCTTCATTCTGAGACCACAGGCAACACGGGGCACGGGTTTTAGGGTTTGTTTGGTTGGTTTGGCTTTGAGTGTTTCTTTTAATGATGTATCATGGGACTGCAAAGACCAAAGCAAATCATGCATACATATTTAAAGCCTCATCTTGTGTCATGTTCATTAACATTCCACCCAAGTTCCGCTTCCATGGGGCAGTGGGATACACTGTGTACGCTCTCAGAGGCACTGCATGGTCCCACAGTCTCGCTCACGGTAATTACTCACTTTGCACCCTTCTGCAGTGCACTCTTCCCCACCTCTCAAAACATGCCATAAGCCTCATCCGATCACGGCGTCAGGCTCCAAGTTCAGAATCTGTGCTCTACATTGGGGCCAGATGTGGCTCTTCTTAATCCAGATATTGATCAAGAGCACTTAGCCACTTTTCTCAAAGTTGTTCTGTGCAGGTAAAAGTATCTACTGTCGGACATTGCCCTGAGGTTTGTCTTAATGGGGTTATACCTGGATCTTGTCATTTCCCTGAGGCTATTTTAGTAGGTCATTCAAATACAAGGCATTTAAAAATTTTATCTTCTACTGATTGGAAACAAGGAACGATTTTATTATCAACCCTACAGCTGCTGGAACTTCTAGCCTCCCTACATTCCCTCTCAATTTTGCTTACAAACTGGCCAATTCTTTTCTGAGCTCATCACTTTCTTGTTGTACCTTACCAAATGCGGTGAATTGCAGCCCGCCCAGATGGTCTACATTCTGATTCAGAACCTGCTTGTCCAGTGCTATAAGTTCATTAGGTACATGGTTTTTTTGGCCTTTATGTTATTGAAAGGGACAGTTTTGGAGCTTCCCTGGTGGCACAGTGGTTAAGAATCTGCCTGCCAATGCAGGGGACACGAGTTCAAGCCCTGGTCCGGGAAGATCCCATATGCTCCGGAGCAACTAAGCCCGTGCGCCACAACTACTGAACCTGCGCTCTAGAGCCTGTGAGCCACAACTACTGAAGCCCATGTGCCAGAACTACTGAACCTGTGCACCTAGAGCCCGTGCTCTGCAACAAGAGAAGCCACCGCAACGAGAAGCCCGCACACCGCAAGGAAGAGTAGCCCCTGCTCACCGCAACTAGAGAAAGCCACATGCAGCAACAGAGACCCAACCCAGCCCCCCCACAAAAAAAGATATAACAGTTATAAACTCTTATGCCCTACTATATAGCATTAAACTATATAAATAAAAACTATGAATAAAAGATCTCATTTAAAAAAATACCTAAAAAAAAAAAAAAAAAAGTGACAGTTTTGCCAATGTTTCACTGCCACATAATACAGGTTGCTTTTTTCCCAACCTCCTATAACATTCTGTCTTCTCTGGTGGAAGGTACTGCAAAGGCACAGGACATAAGCTTGGCTGTATAATAACATAATAGAGAAGGACTGAAAAGTTGGGAAGAATAATCCAATTTACCACACTGATATAAATCAACACAAAATTGTAAATTCGTTACAATACTCATAAAAACAACAAAACTCAAAGAAACAGCATTAACAGTGTGATGACATTGTCTTGCTTATACCCAGTTATTAACATGATACTGCCATGATGCATGTCCTTCAGAATATGACTGCTACCACAGGCCAGGTGATGACTCAAATCTCTTAGCCCTATTCTGAATCTAAACTCCTGCAAAGCCATCATTCGTTTCATACAATATGAGATCTTTTGGCCTCTACTTGGCATACTTGTGTCATTTATTAAGTCTGCCTTTATGCCTTTCTCATCAGTCTACCTCAATTAAAGTCGCACACTGAGATACTGTGTGACTCTTTGGCTACAAGTATTTGATGATAAAATAAATCCTCCTGATGATCCAGAATATGCTCATGGGTTTTGTGTTGGTCTCATCCTATTGACAGTGATGCTATCCCCAGGAATGCCAGAGGGCATTCACCAGGGCCCGTATTACCTATGGCAAGGTCCCCAGACATTTACCAATGAGAGCCAATGTAGTGACTGGACCAGCCCTTGTCATTCTTATTATGACTGCAAGATGTACCTCAGCAACAAGCATCAGGGCACTGGAAAAAACAAGGTTTATTACTCACAGGTTCTGGTGGGTATGGAACCACACAGCAAGGTCACGGGTAGAGAAAGAGAGAGGCAGCATGCACCTGGGGCTCTGCCTTTACTGGGGTCTCAGGGTGGGTGCCTAGGGTTTTATGGGTTCACTCTTTATTGGCAAATTTAAAACATGAGGTGGGGATTAGGGTGCAGGAGGGAAAAGTGGGATCACTCCAGCAGTCAGTTATCAAGATTACCCAGGACTTTCTAAAGGGGAACTTCATGGGAAGGGGGTCAGCCTAGTTCCTTATCTAGCTGTTCAGCTACTAACCGTGGCACACAGCTGGCAATCTATTTAAGGAGATGACGTCTTTGAAATGGACGCTTCTGTGATCAAAAGCTTAATGTCAGGCACTTACGTTCAAAGAGCTTATTGTCAGGCATTTGCACTACATCGTGTTAAACATTTTAATATTATTTTGATGTGAACACACAAGCATTTTAAAATCTCACCACTCACGGACTAGCAAGAATATGGTCTGTAGATCTCCAAGCTAAGAACATTGATCCGAAGGGTTAATGGGGGGTTTAAATGACATGACATTGTTTAAAGGGTTAATGGGGGCTGTAAATGACATGACATTGTTTAAAGAGCTTAACACAATACTTGCTCAAGTGCTCAATAATTTTTAGTTCCCTTCCCTTCCCTTCCCTTTGTACCTTACAGATTAGAGTTTCGCAGTCCACTGTGAGCATTAATTTGTTCAGCTCTGCCTTCAGGTGGGACACCTGTATAAACCCAGCTTTGAGACTATTTTTAAACTGAGAGACTTTCCATCTGTTTCGGAGTTAGAGCAGTCCACATTATCCTCACGAGAGCTCTTAATAACATACGTGTGGTGGAAACAAGGCTTTTAATGCAGAAGCGTTCACAGCCTGCTTGTTCCGTCTGTGCAGACTTCCCCCCACCCCCCATCGCAGGCACCCTTTCTGTGCCAGTCTAGGTCTTCGTATTTCTGTGATGCAAAATTAGGAGACAGGGAGATGCATGAAGAACAGGGAGGGCGTTCTGCTTCCTGGGTCAGCCCTGGGTGCTTTCTTGAGGACAGTCCAGGTGATGAGCAAAGCAGAAATGAAACTATGAAAAGAAGCTCAATTCTAAACTGATCTAAATAAGAAGGAGCCAGATGTGCGGGCAGGAGGTAGAAGACAGAAGCCATAAAACGTGGATGTTGGGAACATGCGGAGAATGAAAGAAGTGTGGAAGACAGATAATATCTTAAAAATAATTGTGTGGGTTATAACACAGATCTCCTTAACATTTCTTTAGAAATGCATATAAAATATTAAAATTCCTTTTAAGTTAGTTTGGGCCACTGCAGTATATATTTCTTCAGATGGAACACTATGTTAAAACTGATTCATCTGGGGCTTCCCTGGTGGCGCAGTGGTTGAGAATCTGCCTGCTAATGCAGGGGACACGGGTTCGAGCCCTGGTCTGGGAGGATCCCACATGCCGCAGAGCAACTAGGCCCGTGAGTCACAACTACTAAGCCTGCGCGTCTGGAGTCTGTGCTCCGCAACAAGAGAGGCCGCGATAGTGAGAGGCCCACGCACCGTGATGAAGAGTGGCCCCCGCTCGCCACAACTTGAGAAAGCCCTTGCACAGAAACGAAGACCCAACACAGCAAAAATAAATTAATTAATTAATGAACTCCTACCCCCAACATCTTCTTTAAACAACAACACCCCGATTCATCTGAAACCATGCCCCAACACAGACACACACACTTCACATTTCGATCACATGCAGTATTTCCTAACTAAACAGCAAGCATCCACCTTATATACTGATTAGTCTTTGAAACTCCACAAAATCACTAAAGTGCATTTTCCAGAGTGTCTTCTGTGTATTTAGTGGAAGATTTTCATTTGAACCTACTTTTAAGAACAGAAAGTTACTAATATTGATATCACCTATAAACACAGGCACTTTTGTTGGACTTCAAAATGTATTTTAAAACTTCTAAGCAAGGCTATGTTCTCCCCAGGCACAGAGTCACGCAGTGCTAGAGAAGATCGCTAATTGATCCTCAGTCCATCCTCCTGGT
The DNA here is from genome assembly GCF_003031525.2 of Neophocaena asiaeorientalis asiaeorientalis. Taxonomy (NCBI): domain Eukaryota; kingdom Metazoa; phylum Chordata; class Mammalia; order Artiodactyla; family Phocoenidae; genus Neophocaena; species Neophocaena asiaeorientalis. The sequence goes on along the minus strand of NW_020174738.1, from coordinate 343,549 downwards.
AGCTAGCTACACAGCTAGAGACTACACTTCCCAGCCTCCCTCACAGTTAGTTGGCCACTGGACTAAGTGTGCGTCAGTGGAGGTGAGCAGAGGTGACTGTGCAAGTTCTGCATCACTTACAAGAAGATTGCCTGTTCTCTAGATTTTCTCTTTCTTGAGGCTGAAGTGTGAAGGAGCTGAGCCCATTTCAAGCACTTGGACAGAACAGCACTGCAGCAGCCAAACACAGGAGGAGCCCAGGTCTCTGCAGGCTCTTTTGCCATCCGTACTGGTCAAGTACCTCCTCCCAAACTGTTCCCGTGACAGCGGAGTATACCTCTAATATGTAAGAAGTATTTGTTACTGTAGCTTAGCCATACCATGGTCAATACATGTAGAATATGTCGCTCTTAGTTTAGGGAGTTATTGACTGAAATGGGTAATATAACTTACACATGCTGCTTTCTGTATTATGCAAACAATCTGGTGTAGTAAAATAGTCAATCATAGGGGATCGTCATCATATTTAAGAAGCACCTTTCGCTGGTATGAAAGTGCATCTCTTCCTGTACAATTATGTTGTGATTGATTAAAATACAGTTCAGACTTGCAAAACTAGAGCAAAGTGTAGTGAAGCAACCATGGACATGCTGTCCATTCCTACAGCATTTATTCAACTCATTTGTAAAAGAAGTATCGAAGGATTTCCAGTTTCCAGCCCAGCATGTAAGGAGCTTGGAAGTCATCTCTCCCATCGACTCAAAAGAAAAAAGCTGAACAAACAGAACCTATCAGAGAACTGAGGTCAGGGGGCAAACCTCCAAAATTGCAGACAGATGGGGGGAATCCCACCAGGGGAAATGTCCTTGGGAACCAGTGCAATGGCAGGAAACCTAAACTGTAAGTGACAAATTGCTGGAGGCTCCATGTGGACAAGTTTGGAAATTAAAAACTCTGCAGGTTAGGGGGCGAAGAGGGCGGGGTCCTGCCTTGGGGGGGTTGGGCCTTGGGTTTTACCTACAGGTTCTCACAATAAATACCAGAGGGAGTTCCCCTCCTGTTTCTGGCAGGGGGAGAAGAGAACAGCCATTCTAAATATGCCCAGCGCACCTGTCCTGCCCTCAAGAGAAACTACTTTTCAAGAGCCTTATCTACAGAGGTTATAGAAGCCTGACTGACCTAGAGGAAGGGAAACACCCAACTCTCTTCTATTCTAGAAATCCTATCCAACCTAAGGCAGGGAGACGTGGTCACAGCCTCACATGCGGAGGTCACAGCCCAGGGTCACAGGCTACTGAAGACGGAGACCTGATCCCAGGAGGTCAAGGATGCTTCCCTCTCTCCACACCTCCCCGCCCATCAGTAGGGCCCCTGTGAAACAGCTGAGGAATACAACCGAGAGAACTGTGTGTCTCAGATGATACTTGAGAACGAGTCTCCAGGGAAACCTAAACAATACTGAGTGCCTTACTAGGTACCAGGCCATGTCTCTGTCAGAGACATACTTATGTTAAGGGAAAGCTCTCCGTCCTGGAGCTCACATGCTCCCGGAAAAGTAGGACAAAGACAACCTAATTTCAGTCAGTGGTAAAAGCAATATGAAGAAAATAAGGTACAGCGGGGCCTGGGAAGTGCTGGGGAGAAGTGCAGACCGTTTCGGCTCAGGTGGTCAGGGAGGATCTCTCTGAGCTGAGGCTTGAATGCATCAGACGCTCGCACCGTTACATCAGAGACAGCTGCACTCGGTCCACTCACACTTTTGCTCCTGACCCTCCAGGCGTGCGAGACCACCACAAGTCTGCAAGAAGTGGACAGAGACACAGTCCGACCTCTGATGCATCAGGAAGATCAACTGCTTGATCTCTGATGCCTAAGGTCATTACAGGGTTATGTTTGATGAGAAGAAGGAAGTCATCAGATCCCCGGATGAGTCATGTAGTGGGTCTGTGACCTAAGCTTCCAATCCAAAGGTCTGTCAGTCTTTCAGAGAAGCCCTTCTGACTTTTGCGACCTATTTGTTGAGATTGTTTCTCATGGGCTGATGGGTTAGTTCCAGAATCATGTTCCTTATTAAATAAAAAGTGCTGTGATTTGCCTAATACATCTTCCCATTTATTTGAATAATATGACTTTATTTTGATATGCTAATCAATTATACTGTTTCTATCTGGTTAAACATTGTACCTGTAGTAATTTTTATTTCAGAAATTGGGCTTTTACTCAGCAACCTTAGTCTCTGTATTAATATTATTTCTATGGAAAAGTCAGACTCAAATGAGAGCAAATTATATCACTTTGACAAACAATGTTCTCTCCAGAAAAGGAAACTGGATTCCATATATAATACATTAAAAATCTGAAAACAATGGATTTTACACTCTTTCTGAGCAGTGGAAGTTCCATATGTAAAACATAAATTCTCTACGAAGTGCAATAGGGAATCAGAACCTGCCCTCCCCACCCTCCTTCTGTTGTTCCAGGATTTATCTCTACTTGTAATATTCATTTTTTATAGCTTTTTACATCCCAAAACCAGAGGAGAGGGCACGTTAAAAGCCTATGGTTGGGACTTCCCTGGTGGC
>NW_020174738.1:320693-340747 GCF_003031525.2 Neophocaena asiaeorientalis asiaeorientalis | reverse complement strand
AGCAACAAAGACCCAAGGCAGCCAAAAATAAATAAATAAAAAATAAAATAAATTTATTAAAAAAAAAAAGCCTATGGTTTACAAACTGTGCTTCCAGACTGTGCTTCCCAGAAACAGCTGGGTGGAGTTGCCTTAGGAGCTGGGTAGGACCAGGGAGAGAAGCAGCAGAGACAGGCGGTGACTGTAGGACCCCAGGCCCACTGTGTCAAGAGAGACAGGCTCTGTTGTGACAACACAGGGTCTCAGCGGCGTCATACCACAGACATTTACTTCTCATCCCACAAACAACCAGTGCAATCACATGGTCCCAATCTAACTGCAAGGAAATCTGGGAGACATAAGCAAGCATCTGGAATATACCAGGAACACAAAATACTTCTGCCACAAGGCCCTGTGACTGCCTCAATGAGAGTAGCTATTTATTTATTTACTTGTATACAATGTTTCCAAGGGGTATTTTATATGAAGAAAGTTCTCTGGCTAAAAAAAAAAAAAAATGTATGAAGGCACCAATTCAATGATAAAAATGATTATGTCAAATCTAAGATCACCTGATTTTGGTATACTTCTGAAAATATAAAACTTTCATGGTTTGATCAAGTTGAGGGAGATTGTTGATAGATTAACATACTGACTTGTCAGAATCAAGAAAAAAGGACACTGTCCCATATAAATGTTGAGTTTCCGTTCTAGTTCCAGAACAAGCATGAGGTATTGGTGCCCAACATCCACTCCACCCTTTCTCTAGTCGGCCTTCACATGCTACAGAAACTGGAAAACTAAGATCTACATTTCCCAGGCCTTGCAGCTTGAGTTCTCTAAATGCAATTTAGATTTGACAAATTAGATGCATCCTGTGTGAGATTCGGCATTTGGAAGTAAGGTAGAGGCCCTGCCTGTGCAGTTTTGCTGTTGCTTCTTGCAGACCTCCTCCCAGAGACATCTGAAGTTTTTTGTGCCAGCGTCAGCAGATGTTCCAAGGCCCACACACAAGGTCCACGGGTGTCAGAGGCACCGAGCAGGCCACTGATGCTCCTTGTGTGAGTCTTAGTTCTGGTGCCCCCAGAAGTGGTGGCTTGTAATCGCGACGTTTCCTGACGGTGCCGCAGAAGTGGTGGTGGGTCAGGGACAAGAGAGAAGCCCTTCTGTTGGTCCTGGTCTGTGGTGTACTTAAGAGTCATTTCTGAAAAATCTACCTAGAGTTTACTTGTTTGGCCCCTCCCTCCTCACCACCTTAAGCTCTCAGTGATTCTGTGTGTTGCTTAGTGTCCTGTAATAAATTCCTTCCTGATTATCTTAGCTAAAGCGGGTTCTGTTTGCATCAATTTTGGCCAGACTGATACAAGACCCAAATGTCGAACAATTATAAATCTTACCTTGATAAAATAAAGAAAAAGACAGTAATATGGGGGAACATCTTGGTACCTTACTCCTAACATCCGGTACCATGGCAAGTGCAACTCAGACCCTACTTCTTAGCACTTTGTAAAGGCTGCTGGATTTTATAAATGAGCTAAACTTGGCTAAAGATGAGAGAAGAGAGGGCAATCGCCTAAGAAATGTAACAGGGGCTACAAGTTATCCCTCCTTTTCTCTCACAGCAGGAATCAGCAAACATTTCCTGTAAAGGGCCAGACAGAAAAGATTTAGACTTTGTGGCCCATATGGTCTCTCTCAACTACTCAGCTCCACCACTGCACAGAGAGCTCAACAGTGGACATTATGTAAATGAATGGGCTTGGTAATGTCCTAATCAAACGTTATTCACAAGATTCAGCCTGCGGATCCCTGGATCCCTCGTCCTCCTCATTTTGTAGATGGGCACGTGGCCGTCTGGAATAAAGACTACAGCTCCCAGCCTTCCTCAGCTCAGTATGGCCATGGGATTATACACCATCTATGGGAGCCAAAGAAAGGTAGTGTGGGAGTGGAGGAAGCAGGCATTTTTATCTCCTGTTCTCCCTGCCCTCTGGCTGGGATGTGGTGGTAACGGGTGAGACCCCAGCAGCCATTCTGGACCAGATAATAATCTCAAGACCGAAAGCCATGCATCGGGAAGCAACAAGGCAGAAGGTTACTACACCCTTGACATCTTGGAATACCAGGTGGACTCCTGGATATAAGGAAGACGTAAACTACTATCTTGTTTAAACTATTTTGATTTGTTTTTTTTCTGTCACTCACAACCAAACAATCCTAACAGATCAGGAAAAAATTCCCAAAGTATAATAAATGAATAAAGAGCTGCTCAGTAAATAAGTTGCGCTGGATTAATAAATGACCATGAATTGAAGTAAGCACTACATGAAATAAGGCTATTGGGGCTTGGTTCAAAAGATCTAAATGCCAACTTTGGGTATAAAATATATAATTTTATTTGGCTTACAGTATTTGCAATACCAAATTTCTGTATGTGAAGTTTCTTTGTAGAAAGTGATTTGGTATTTTCATGATAGAGAAAAATACATTTCCTTAAAGGGGAATAAAACGAGTCTAACTCTACTTATAAAGTGTGGATTAAAAATTCAAACTAAAACACTAAGCAATTATGGGCTAAGCTGCCATTATAGACAGTGTTCAGATTTATATCCACATTCTAGTCACTGTGCTACAGAAAGAGCTTTCTTAATTAGTTTTACAAGTTTTGTTCATTAGTTTACCAGTAGCCTTATTAATTCGTTTTAATTAGAAATTCAAATATTCCACTATACCAATAGTACTATAAAGGTGTTTTTTCTCATCCCTACCCATGTCCACACCTCTCTCTATAATGATAGTTTCTCATTGTATGCTATTTGTTTTTCTAGGTTAAGAAAAGAAAGGCTGAATTAGGCTGTAGGTAAATTCTTTACAATCTTGCTATTCAAAGTGTAGTCCTTGGGCCATCAGCACCACCTAGGAGTTTGGTAGGAATACAGAGCTTGGGCAACCTTGCACCAGAATTGGATTTTAATAAGATCCTCCAGGTGAGTTTGCATGCATGTTAAAGTTTGGGAAAGCTGTTTTTCAATTCTTCTACACTAACATCAAGTGGCAAATACCCTTTAACTTCAGTCAGCACTTTCAATCTCAAAAATACTAACCACCTAAATAAAATACTTCTGATCCCTAAACTACCCGCGAAATGCAATAACTCCGGTCAAAGATCTGGAAACCAGAAAAGGGACTAACATTAAAACGTATGTCTCATAGCATCATATTCTTTCCCTTTTATGGGCTCAAAGCACTTAAAAAAATTTTTTTTTTACTAGAAAGCATCCAGGATTGGGTTCCTCTCTGGTCCTGAGATGAAGAATGGGATTTTAGTGATAAATCCTAAGAATCAGATGTCCTACCTGTAGAACCATTTGGAGATCCCGCAAAATCTATTAAACTCTGATAAGTTAAACTAATAGTTTTATTCCTTGAGACATGAATTTATTAAGGGTTTTCAACAATAATACTTTGTTCATTATAAATATGTCAGTTTCATGAGTGCCATAATTCAAATATAAAAACTTGTATTACAAAGTAGAAATTGTTTTCTCCCAAAGAAAAACCTCTGCTTGCAGCCCTGCTTGGTTAATACACCCATATCTATGCTTCAGGAATTTAGAGGAGAGCCACAAGTGTAAATAAGGGTTTGAAAAAAAATTAAAACCTTCTAGAATTGAAATACTGAAAGAGAATCGAAAAATAATCTCTAAACTTTTGTTAAAGAATGCTGCCCTACTGTTCACAATTACTAGCAGCAACCAGAGAAAAAGATTAGTCTCCTGTGAAGCATGAGAATTCGAGGCAAGATATAAAATTAAAAATAGAATATTCTCTTCTTTGAGGGTATTTTAAAAATATATTGGGTAGAATCCCATCATGGTCTAATTGTGGCCTTGACCAGATATGGAAAACAGACTCTATAACTTCTCAAGGTCCCTTTCAATCTAACATTCAATGAATAGTCTCTATAGAATAGTACTTACTATAAATAAAATTCCATAGTGAAAATCAACTCAAGCACATTTTACCTCACACCATTCCATTTTCTAAGCTTTGGCTGAAATATTCAAAATATTGGCAACTATATTACCTCTTCTAAAGTAGTTAGATACTTGGACCCTTTTATACTGGCGGTTTTAGACACTTTTAGTGCATTCCTGATATTTCTAACAATTCATATGTACCTACAAGGTAATTTCCCTGCCAGTTTGACATATCAATTTGTTTTTGAATTGAAGACTTCATTGAACATTTGAGTTAAGACCAGGAAGATCCATCAGAGATCCGTTGCTTGAATGCCAGGCTGTTTCTCATCCTGACTTTAGGGTGACCAACCAGCCCATTTTGCCTGGGACTGGAGGGTTTACGGCGACACGTGACTTTCAGCGCTAAAACCGAGACAACTGGTCACTCTATAATTCAGTAATACACCTCTCAATGCGCGTGTGTGCCTGTCTGTCTGTGTGCATACTCACATGTTTATCATTGTCATTTTCTTCTGGGCTTAACGTCACTTTAGAGAGCAGAACGATAGCCAACTATAAAGCTCTTTTCAACGGATGTGCTCTGTAATGAACTGTGCGATTAAGCCAGCAGTTGGCTAGTCAGCAACTCATTTTTTAAAAAAGGAAGGAAAAAAGTATAAAGTTCAATAGCCACAGTGTTAAATTTTTAAAAAATTCCCCAAACAGAAACTTCTTGTCTGGACTGTGGTACAGGTGAACAATTCTTGAAATGGTGTTTCTCTTTAAGTCTCAGTGAACCCATTTCCCAAGAGTAAATTCATTGTCATCACTTGAGGCTGACAGACTGAACATCAGACACCACACCTGGTTGGTGGAGGGCATTTTCTGGGCTGAGTGACCCGTCATGTGTAATGAAAGCTATTTTCACTGTTTGGGTCAATCTCATTTTTTCAAAATGTTCATAAAATTGTAGATTAGGCGGTATCTGAATAACACTAAAGAGTAAAACAACTGATACTGAATTATTCAACTCACAACTTCTTAGACCGAAAATGTTACAGGGATGTAGGGGCATTGACTGAATCACTGAAAATCCATGAATAGATAATGATACTCAAAAAAAAGAAAGCAGGGGCTTCCCTGGTGGCGTGAGAGGGCCGCGTACCAAAAAAAAAAAAAAAAAAAGCAGCCTCCAACTTATATGTATATGTCATCATTTGAAGCAGTTATTAGGTCACCTCCTTCCTTTGATAACATGTATCTAGTGGGAAAAATTAAACATTTATCCTATGTTTCCCATAAGACTATATTTCATAGTAACTGGAAAAAAAAAAAAAAAGAAAAATTTCACGTAATGAGAGAAAGCTTTATTTTACAGAAGTATGCCACCTATTAAGAGAAAAGGAAGGATTGAATTAGAGTTTAATCATTGTCAATCCCTAATGAAATCACTGACCCAGGCAAGGGTAGTCAACTAGTGTTAAAAGCATTAAGTGGGGCTTCCCTGGTGGCGCAGTGGTTGAGAATCTGCCTGCAGGGGACACGGGTGCGAGCCCTGGTCTGGGAGGATCCCACATGCCGCGGAGCGACTAAGCCCCTGCGCCACAACTACTGAGCCTGCGCGTCTGGAGCCTGTGCTCCACAACAAGAGAGGCCGCGATAGTGAGAGGCCCGCGCACAGCGATGAAGAGCGGCCCCCGCTTGCCACAACTAGAGAAAGCCGTCGCACAGAAATGAAGACGCAACACAGCAAAAATAAATAATTAACAAACTCCTACCCGCAACATCTTCTTTAAAAAAAAAAAAAAAAGCATTAAGTGCCTGATTTATGGGGGATCTGACATTCCCAGGGTGCCAAAGTAACCCCACAAAGATTTCCTTCTAGCCAGAGGAGTAGAACCTAAGTGCCAGTTCATGGAGGGGTCAGACTTCCATCATCCTCACGCAGTGGTCAAATCCGGCCCCGTGAATGGGGGAACCATCAGCTGCTGTGCCTCCCGTTGTGCTACACAATAAAGTACAAACCATCGGCTGTGGCATGTCTAGTCCAAATGTTTAACATGAGTCCAGCAAGCGTTTAGACTTAATTTTCACCATAAGAAAACAGAGGGAATAGGGACAGTTCAATGACAGCACCAGAGGTACCCAGACAAATGAAGATGGCGAATCATCCTTTGGGATCCTTGGTCTGGTCTGTCCACCAAGTCAAGTGTGTAGCGGGAAGAGAAATTAGGGATGATTCTACATTAGAAGAAAACGGAGGGACATACAACTAGGTTCAATATGTGGGCCTGAATTAGACTCAAATTTGGGCAAACTAGCTCTAAAGGGTATTTTGGGGTTAATTGAGGAAATTTAAATATGGATAGACTATTAGACAAACAAAAATTTTGAATTATAGAAGTAAAGATCATTAACCTATAAAATCAGGATATAAAACAACTTGCAAAGTATTATTTCATCTTAATAAATACATACACACACACATATATATGGTACCTGAAAATGTAATCAAAAAGATATTAAAGATAATCTCCAGTGGTAGGAATCCAGTGATTTTCTTATTTTTATCTTATTTTCTAGCTTTCTCAAGGCACACATACAGCTTTTGTAACAATAACACATATTTCTTTATTTAAAAAAACAAAGAACAAAAACATTGTGTGCTGAGGGTAGGAGTGCCTTGATTCAATGACCTTAAAGTTTTAGACCTTTCTGTTACCTGGCACTGATTACTGTAGTAAATGTGGACGGATTCAAACAGAGAACTTTTCACCCTAGGTAAGGACTGTCGTGAATATCTGCTCCTCCCATCCTGTTTCCTGCTAATAATACATCTTCTGATGATAAGAAAGGAATTCTGTCTTACTGAAAGGAAGAAAAAAAAATAAACAGAATTGTGGATAGGAGGAAATTTGCGAAGAGGAAATGGTGACAGAACGTGGAAAGTGAAAGAGAGAGCACTTGATATCCATTTTCAGGTACTGTGATAAACAAATGAAAGAAGGCCACCACTCCACCCAGCTGACCGCAAACCATTCCTTCTGGAAGCCTTCTCTGTCTTCCCAAGTCTGTGCACAGCCATTTGTCCCTATAAACAATCTCAACATGCTATATGAACTCCATACCCACGTAACCTGTTTCTCTCTAGACTGCAATTTTCCTGAGAGTAAGGGAAAGATCTTTGAAACCGCTGCATCTCAAGACTCAACACAACGCCTGGAACAGAACGGATGCTTATACATTGACTCATTTGGAGGAAGCAGTCCAAGAAAACACAAACGAATATTTATAACAATCAAAGAAAATGCCCCCATCACTAATATTACATCTCTATATATGTCACAGAAATTAAAGAAACACATTCTGAAGCAAATGATATCCAAAACAACCAGACAGAGAATTCTTGCCGAGAAGTTTCCAGACCTCAGGAAATCCATGCCCCACAAGCTCAGCTGATGGTTTCAGATACTCCAGCCTCTGCTCTGTTTGCGGACTGAAGACCGCAGAGGGCACCTTCAGCGAGAGGGAGGTCTGCTTCCTGAGTGTGTAGCATTCAGCCCCCAGGTACCCTCGAGTACCCCTTCCATCTGACTGGGAAGACAGAGTTGAATCGTGATGAGTAGGTCCAAGGCCAGACAGCACAGTAATTCCTCATTACCCACAACTGTCATCCCCAGACCTGCTGGGCTCCTGAATCCATTACTCAGCAGCTGTGTGACCTTGAGCTCAGAGTCCTCACCCATAAAAAGGCTGATACATTGGTGTGAGTATTGAATGAAGTGCTGCAACACGTGAAAGCCCTAGAACCGTGCCTGCCCCTAAAGGCCCCGTTACGATTAGCTCTGGTCACTGTTACTATTCTCTCTCACAGCGAGGATTCCGCCATCTACCCACTTAGGGCTGAGAAACATCCCACAGGCCCTGTTCCCCTCCCACAGTAAATGGGGTGTCCATGACTGGCATTTATGATTGCTCCATTTTTCTAGGATAGAAATGAAAGTCGTGGGCATAAAATACAGGCCTCACATTATCTAGCCTTTGCCCATTTCTTGGCAGTCTCATGATTTTCACTATTTCCTTAATATCTCCTCAACTTCAGCTGTAAACCACAGTAATTTGTTCATCTTTTTGGAAATGTGACTTTCTATGAGCATCTACTTTACTTAAAAACAAAAACCATAAAACACTCTTTATCTGCCCCCTTCAGGTAAAGATGACATTTAACAACAATGAGAAAGTTACTGCTTTCCAAAACACACATGATTAAAAATGTACCCATCACCGTGTGATTTTGTTCCTGAAAATGACTGTATTGCCTATTGAAACTCACCACATTTAAAAAACTTGGAAACAGAATTTTCAAATCTATTTTAAAATCTCTCAAGGAGTTTCAGCAAATTATTAAAGTCAATTTTTGAAAGTAAAAATGTAATTGTGAAAAATTTATAAGAACTGATGGATCTCAAGTAAGACTTATAAAGACAAATCCTTTATATAATTTTGTGGATAAGACTGAAAACAGGTACAAATACAGTCAGAAATCCACCTCTGCTGTGTGAACCTGGCTCGTCCTGAAGCATCTCTTTTAAAGATGACATTAAAAACAAGTCTCTAATTCACCTGAACTTGAATCCCAATCTTTAAATCATTATTAAATCAAGATTTTTTAAAGTATAAAGCAATTCAAATTACATTGCTTTCACTAAGAATAGCCTGTTGACCATATTATTAATTATTTATTCATTAACAGTGACAGTTTGGTGGGAGCAAAAAATATTTTGTATCATTGAGAGATAAAACAAAAGTATTTAAATATATTGTTTATATTTTTGCCTTTTAGAAAACTTTGTTTTGTTTTACTATTTACATGATATATTAGCATAATAGTACATGTATACTGTTTATACATAAATGACTATATATTGGATCCGCCTGCCCAAAACATTTTAATGATAAGAGAGTATAATAAAAAAAAGCTTAAGGGTCATTGATTTAGACTAATTTTTCTCAAATCCTGGTTTGAGAAGCATCTGTGTAAGTATCGCTATAAGGCCTAAGCTCAGAACACCTCACTTGGAGCATGTATAGTTGAGATCTGGAACATGCATTTTTAACAAGCACTCCTACTTAAGGTGGTTCATAGGCTGCATGCTGAAAAAAATGGCCCTGAAGGAAATAAAAAGCCTTCTATGGGGACCACAGTGCCCGTGAGCAAGGTGGTTAAGTAGTAGCCATGTGCCACAGGCAGTGCCCACAACCAGCTGTCTCCTTGTTCGTCCTGTTGAAACTCGAAGCGAAGACTTTGCAAAACTGACCTCTCCCAAGTGTATAAACCTCTGACCCTCAGTGAAGACATTATTTCCTAAAGGATGATTCTTAAACAATTGCCCCTGTTAAAAATATATGTTGCCCCCAAAAGGGCTTTAAAAATAACTCTGCTTTCTGCAACTTCAGAAGTTGTGGTTTGTATTAACGACTGCAGGATCATCAGAGGAAAAACTCATGGAAAGGCTCCCGTAAGAGTGATTTCATTTTGTTGCATCACAGGGTCCAAGTTTAATACTTTAAATAAAAATAAGTAAAAAGTATGTCAATAAATAATACTTATTTTAAAGCATTCCCCAAACCAGTACCACTCTTAGACCAAGGCAAAGGGCCACTGCCCTGAGCCCTTCTTTTAAAGGCCTTACATCACACACGGGTGCGCGCGCACACACACCCAACTTCAAGAACATATGATGTCTCTGTCATTTGGGATTTAGGGCTCAACAGCATACAGCGCAACTTTAAACTCAAACGTCTGCTCTTGTGACCAGCACCACTGAGGACCCACGGAAATGCTTCCACACATCACTTGCTATATGTCCTCAAAGTCAAAGGTGATCACACCCAAATGGCATAAAGGCTCGGGCTGTGCTGATAAGAACACTGCTTCCAAGAGCAGGCAGAAAAGACCATTAATCAACCTGGCAGATCACGCGAATGCAATGCAGCCTTTCCTCATGCACTATCATTTCCCAGGAGGCCTGGCATTGTTTTCTTGCTTCTCCAGTGCTTGGCTCTGCAGGTATTGAATATTTAGCGACTCTTTGCAACAGCTGCACCTGGCAGCAGAGGGACATTTTGCAATATTAAACAATTCATATCACTCCGAGGTTGGTAAGTCTATAGATCTACACAAATAATTTATGAATCTAACACTAATACTTCACCTTGAAAACCAGCTGCATTAGCAAATACTTTTATTTGCATAAAATATTTCAAATTTATTTTCCAAAAAATTAAATAATTTCAGCCTTATTTAAAACCTTATATTCATTACTTATAATTTTTCTTTTCTATTTGTATGTGTAACTTTGAGTATTTTAGAATAAAAATAGCATTTTATAAATAATGTGTATTAAATAAATTTAATGTTAAATTGTTCTATATTTATATTAATGTACATTATTGATAAAATATATTCAAATTTTGGACCCTTTTAGTAGAATTACATTTTACTTGTAATCCTTCAGAACACAAATTATGATGGAATATTGATTATAATGACACATTAGTGATTTCTGCTGAAATGAAGACAAAAATGTCAATTTAATGGAATATATAGTAAATTATGAATTATGTCTTTCATTTTATTACTCTTCTAAACATTTCCAGTCCAAGGACAAAACACTGGGACATGCAATAAAAATTACACTGATTTCTCTTTGATATTTTCCCACCAAAACCCATAACTTTACATAGTTTTCCATTCTTCCTTCTGATGGTATATTTGTCAAGGTAGAAGGATGGAACATATTTTATTTAACTGTGTTTTAGCTGATTTTATAACTTTTAAATATTTAGACATATGGTAGGTGGGCATTCACTTGCACTCTTGCCTTGGGCTATGCAAATGTAAGAGGCCGGCCTGACAAAGGAAAACAAGAGGAAACAAAACATAACAGAGACGAAGCTGCAAGACAGGAATAGGAAGCTGTAGAGACCACTGGCATCTTAATCAAAGCTGCTGCTTTTTACTGCACTCAAGATACACTGCTTAAACCATGCTGTGTCCACTCCTGCAACAGAGCAACTATTTCAGCTGCCTTGGCTGTTCTACAGCCTGCTGTTTTTCATTGCTGAACCACTTCATTCCCAGTGGGAAGGATGCTCTCCAGATTTAGAGAACCCGCAGAAGATTCAGAAGTCACTGGCTTTTGAGTGTGAGCTCACACAGGAAGGTCCACGTGAAGTATACCCTTTTCACCACGATGTCAGAGCCAAGGGACATCATTTTCCAGGTGACCCTAAGAGTCCACTTTCTCCCCACCCAGGATGAAGGGCACATACGGAAGGGAAATGAACACACTGGCACTGAATGCGCTGCTCTTAAGTGAGAAGCCAAAAGGTGCAGCTACACAGTCAGCTGTGCCCACAATTATGCCAGCACACATTTAAAGTTCTGTCTCTCTTGATTTGAGTCTTCTCCCTTTTTTTCTTGATGAGTCTGGCTAATGGTTTATCAATTTTGTTTATCTTCTCAAAGAACCAGCTTTTAGTTTTATTGATCTTTGCTATCGTTTCCTTCATTTCTTTTTCACTTATTTCTGATCTGATCTTTATGATTTCTTTCCTTCTGCTAACTTTGGGGTTCTTTTGTTCTTCTTTCTCTAGTTGCTTTAGGTGTAAGGTTAGGTTGTTTATTCGAGATGTTTCCTGTTTCTTAAGGTAGGATTGTATTGCTATAAACTTCCCTCTTAGAACTGCTTTTGCTGCATCCCATAGGTTTTGGGTCATCGTGTCTCCATTGCCATTTGTTTCTAGGTATTTTTTGATTTCCTCTTTGATTTCTTCAGTGATCACCTCGTTATTAAGTAGTGTATTGTTTAGCCTCCATGTGTTTGTATGTTTTACAGATCTTTTCCTGTAATTGATATCTAGTCTCATAGCGTTGTGGTCGGAAAAGATACTTGATACAATTTCAATTTTCTTAAATTTACGAAGGCTTGATTTGTGACCCAAGATACGATCTACCCTAGAGAATGTTGCATGAGCACTTGAGAAAAATGTGTATTCTGTTGTTTTTGGATGGAATGTCCTATAAATATCAATTAAGCCCATCTTGTTTAATGTATCATTTAAAGCTTGTGTTTCCTTATTTATTTTCATTTTGGATGATTTGTCCATTGGTGAAAGTGGGGTGTTAAAGTCCCCTACTATGAATGTGTTACTGTCAATTCCCCTTTTATGGCTGTTAGTATTTGCCTTATGTATTTGATAAAGGAGGTAAGAATGTACAGTGGAGAAAGGACATAAAAAAAAAAAAAGTTCTCTCTCTCTGTCCTTCCTACGCACCTGCAAAGAGGCAGTTAGTCAGGGAACTGAGCAAACAAGCTCTGGCATCTCCCTGATTCCATTTAGATCCTGACTCCAGTAACCAACCTGTGACTTGGGGCAATTCTATGCCTAGGTGTCCTCTTCTACAGAATGGTTTTTAAGGGGTACTTACCCCAAAGGGCGGGTGCGAGGATCATATCGGCTAAGTTCCTAGAATAGTGTGTGGGCCTGTAGTAACTGCTACATGTGTATTATGCAAATAAAAGTATCCTTAATTATGCCCCCATTTATAAGAGTCTGCAAGAGTACTATTAGGACATATGTCTTTTTTTAAATTAAAGTATAGTTGATTTACGATATTATATTAGGTTCAGGTGTACAACACAGTGATTTGATATTTTTATAGACTATACCCCATCTAAAGTTATTATATAAAGTTGTATTCCCTGTGCTGTACATTACATCCTTGTGTCTTATTTTATACATGGTAGTTTGTCCCTCTTTTAAGGCCTTACCCCTGTCTTGCCCCTCTCTCCATGGTAACCACTCGTTTGTTCTCTATATCTGAGTCTATTTCTGTTTTGTTACTTTCATTCATTCATTTTATCTTTTAGAGTCCACATATACATGAAAACATACAGTGCTGGTCTTTCTCTGTGTGACTCACTTCACTCAGCATAATGCCCTCCAAGTCCATCCATGTTGTTGAAAAATGAGGTCGTATGTTTTGAGCTGACCACTACTGCAGGTCCAGGGAAAAAGAATTTGTGCTACTTGGCTATTGTATGGCTCCCCTTACCCTAGACTCTGGGCCATTTAACTGGAACAATTAAGTGGCATAGCACCTTTCTCCTTCTCCCATTCTCATGGTCCAAGCTCCCCTCTAAACAATATTTGTGGTAGCCTACAACACCGAAGCCCACTTCACAAAGTTCAGTGAGTACCAAAACAAAGAGGAGGTGAATTACTTAGGATCACAATGTAGTCCAAGGTGCAGCTGCCTGCCCGTGGCTCTCTGGCCCAGATACACGGGTTACCCACAACTTCTCCCCTCCAGCCCTCTCTCCTTTCAACACTTTCCCGAAAAGTGTAAAGGTGGAGAAAGGTTCGAGGAGGCCTGGACAAGGGAAGAAAGAAAGATGGTGCACTAACCTCAGGATATTTGTTTACTCTTACTGTATTTTTTTCCAACAGAAGCTCTAAAAATCTCTCTTGAAACCCAGAGGTTTTGGGCATAAAACTGGAAAAAGTCTGATGTAAGAGGTGAAGATGCTGTTTTTCGAGCAGGCTCAAATTTCTGAAATAATGATCTCGTTTTGCATGTTTCGGGGAAGGACTGTCTGTAATACGGTTACAAAATTTTTAGCAGACACACCAAATAGCCCTTCTATCACTTTCAAGGTCCTCGTGCGTGTCTACAGATGATTTGCAGGTTACTGGATTCAAGCAATCTTTACATCAGACACCCTAAAACTTTTTAGATGAGGTATACTCGTTTCCCTGTGTTTTCTTAACCAGTCTGTAAACTAGGCAAGGATCATGTCTTTTAAATCAAATTTGATGCAATTCTTGGCAGGATTTTGCATGCAGTTGCCCCATAAATATTTACTGTTGACTACTGAAAAGGAAAACAATGAAAAAATGGTTCAAATTTCGTGGGGTTTTTTTTTGGGGGGGAGGCT
This sequence comes from Neophocaena asiaeorientalis asiaeorientalis, assembly GCF_003031525.2. Lineage (NCBI taxonomy): Eukaryota > Metazoa > Chordata > Mammalia > Artiodactyla > Phocoenidae > Neophocaena > Neophocaena asiaeorientalis. The sequence goes on along the minus strand of NW_020174738.1, from coordinate 326,802 downwards.
AAGTCAGAAAATAGCAATTCTTATCAAGTAATCACTATTTTCTATGACTACAAAAACTGCAGGTATCCAAACCCAAATATCAATACTGGGTCTAAAGGCATATCAATACCTTAAAAACAAGTGGTTAAAATGTGAAAAGTACCTGATGTAAACTATTGTGAAAATAGTCAGACTGATTCTGTAAACACACGCAGCATGCTGGAAGGAGAAGAGAGGGAGGCAGTTTGTCACTCCATCTCCTTCCAGTTCTTGTTTATGGCAGCCTCGAGCCATGTAAAAAGCACTTATCCAAGTCCACCCATGGTGACTGAGACCATCTTTGCACAGGTGTGTATTACATAGGGTACCAGCTAAGTTCTTTTAGCCAGAAACACCAAAATACAGTGACTTAAAGAAAAGGAACTTTACTTGTCTCCCGTTAGAGTATGACGGTGCAGGGGCTGTAGGTAGGAGAAAACAACACAGCCTGGGGTCAAATCTAGCTTGCTGCCTGTTTCTAAGGTAAGAGTAGTTTCTACATCTTTAAATGGCTGAGAAAAGATCGAAGGTAGCATATTCTGTGCCACACGAAAACTTCATAAAATTCAATCTTCAGTGTCCCTTAAATAAAATTTTACTGGAACCTACCTACAACTCATAGTCAAGTATTATCTACAGCTACTTTTCACTACAAATGGCAAAGCTGAACAGAGACTTTATGACGTGCAAAGCCTAAAGCATTTACTACCTGGCGCTTTACAGAAATGATCTGCTGAGCCCAGGCCAAGGAGATCTCACTCGAGTGGTCCATCCAGGGCCCCAGGTGCTCTCCATCCTGCGCTGGCTCTGCTGGTCTCCGTCCAGCTCGCTGTCTGATTGGCAGGTTGCTGTCTGATTGGCAGATTTGGGTCACTCCCATATCCATGTTCCAGCCCTCTGTAACAGGGTAACAGGGAGCGGCTACAAAGGCGGGCAAGCAATTGCTTTTTAAGTATGGTAAGCAGAAGTTGCACACAGCACTTTTGTTCACATGCATTCTTTTGGTGAACTTATTCAAATGTCCTACACGGTTTGCTGTACAGCAGAAACTGACACAGCATTGTAAATCAACTATACGCCAATAAAAATTAAAAAAAAAATCTTACACAGAGATGAAGGCAATGAGGCTGAAAATGAAAGCAGGGAGGATGGAGAGAGGAGGGGGTGAGGTTCAACCAAAAGCCTGATACAGCATGGAGTACATACAGTAACTAAATCTCAAAAATCTACTGAGTACCTTAAGTCCACTGGGTTCCAAATACAGAGTCATGCTAGCCTATGATGAAAAGTCTTCACTATATTTATTAAAATGGCCACTTTTTGATGTGAAGACAAATTGATTTTCAAGCTAGAATAAACTTCTGCAAGAAATTCTTGTATTTCAATGCACATGCTGAGGACAAAATGTTGTCCAGGTTCCCCTCCAGACCCACGTAGTGAAAACGCAGTATTCACCGGCAGTTATTGAAGATATTTTGGAATCAATAGAAAAGATGGGGTCTTAGTTAGGGCTGCAGGGTTACTTCAGGCCCTGTCTCAAGCTCTATGAAGTAGAAAAAGACATTAACCCACCTGGATCTCAGCTCTGCTGACTGCTTATTACCTGTATTTTCTGCACTTATACGTAGCTAATGTTTTCTAGAAATTTCGCTGATTAAGTTTTTGCATTTTTGTCCAGAGTGAGTTTGCCTAATTTACAATCATATCGTAGGTTCTCATCTCGACTGGCTGCTTTGTGAAAAAAAATTAATTCACATTCCATAAGGAATTGAGCAAGAAGAAAGATGAATTTCCCTTTTCAAATCACGGATGGCAGGGCATCAGCACTTCTACAAATAACCTATGTTACCGGTGGTTGGTTGTCACTTGGTTACATGGTGTGTTTGAAGAGCTCTAACCAGTGTACTCTATTCTGGAGAACATGGCTGCCTGGAACTACTCTCCTGTTTCTGAGCAGGACCACGACAGAAAAAACGGCACCTTCATCCTAGAACAGATTGAATTAGCCTTCTAAATTGGAAACATAACCAGGCCACGCACATTACTATTCCGATACTTGACATGTTCTGAAATTAGAAACAGAATAATATTGGAAGTCTTTGGAGTGCAAGATGGTTTTAAAAATGTGAAGATTAACTTTATTACAGTCTATTGGGTGCACCATCTCTCAAAGCCTTGTTAGACCAACCTACATATGGAAAGGAATTCACCACATATATGAGGAAAGTTATTTCAAATTGATGGGGGAAAACTCTTTAATAAATTCCATAGGAATAACTGACCATTCAGTTGGAGAAGAAAAAAATCAAATACGACTTCTCCCTTACAACATACACAAATTCATTCCAAAAGGATTAAGGAGCTGAGTGAAAACAATTTTTTAAACTATTAGAAGAAAATATAGAAAAAGTCTTTGTGAGGAAGGCACAAAACCCAGACTCCATACAGAAAAAGACATACCTATTGACCTTTATTCACATTTAAACCTTCAGTAAGGCAAAAGACAAACTAGGTAAAAGGCAGTCTTCTCAATGCATATTGTCAATACATAAAGTATATATTTCATGGAAAAGTGTTTTTTAAAGGAACTTTTATAAATGAATAAGGCATCTAATAAGGATATAAGCAAAGGATATAAGCAAATTTCTTCAATTAAGAAATGCAAGTGCTTATAAATAAATGAAAAGTTTCTCAAGCAATGAGACATTACTTTACTTATCATATAGGGAAACATAATGAAGACCAAACACATGAAATGCTATGCAGCATGTGAGGAAACGGGGACTTTGTGGGGCTGGAGGTTGGGGGGAAGTTTGTAAGGACCTATCCAAATTTTAAAATCCTGTTTCCTTCAGTTGAGCAATTCTACTTCTATGTAGTTATGCCTTGAGAAATACTTACACACGTACAGGAAGAATCATATACAAGAGTATTTAACGTTTATAATAGTGAAAACTGAAAAGACAGAAATGTTCATAGGAGGATGTATAAACAGATTATGGAGCATTATGTACCAGTTAAAAAGATGGAGTTCCATTTATATGGACCAATATGAAAGTGCTCTATGAAATCAGGGAGTGAAAAAGCAAGTTTCAGTTTAATATTGGGTGTGTGTGTACACGTATGTAAAGTACGGTCTCACTGATTTAAAAAACTCACACAACAAAACGATAATGATCTGTTTGTATTCATGTCCGTGACAGTGTGGAAAAGAGTTGAAAGGATGCCCACCTCCTTGTTGTTGCCTCTCAGGAGTGGCAACCAGCGGGACAGGAACTCTCACTTGTACTCTGTTCTTTGACGTTTGAGGGCGCATTTATGGAGAAGGCCCTCGCTGAGAGAATTTATTCTGTACTATGTATGCAATTAAAGTTAAATTATAAACAAAGCAAAAGTGAGATACTTCAGGGCCATCCATCCTCCTAGCTCACTCAGGATGTTTCTGCAGCGGAGTCTCTCACTGCTTGTTCTGTTGGCCACTTATACACTCCAGTGTGTAGCTTTACAAGGCAAACTGGCCGAGTGTGAGGTGGAATGGCTATTTGTTCATAAATTTACTACTTTATACCATTTGGAGGGGAAGCAACACTCATTCCCTGGCTTTGTAATTCATTTCATTGCTTATAAGTAATAACTGGAAAAGAGAGTTTAAAAGCAATCATTATTTTCAAAAACTTTGACCAATATTTGTTCTGAAATATCAGGTTCCTTGGTAAAATATCAAAAGGCTTAAAATGTAGGCTTCTTATTTTTTTCTTTATTAGAAAGTTAACATTACTTACATTTATAACTACACTCAAAGTCCAATAGACTGGATTAAGATTTCTGCCAAATGCTCTTACTTAACATTTTTCGAGTTTTAGCAATAGCAATTTTTACTTTCACATTGAAAAAAAATATCTTAGTAGCGTAAGGCAAGTTTGTGGAAAACTAAATATCTTCATTTTACACTTCAGTAGATTCAGCCTAAACCAACATCAAATTAATCAGAATTAAGAGTAGGGCTCAAGTCTTGTGACTTGTAGCCTAAGTTTTGGGTTTTTTCCCCCATATATGGCCGATGCCCACAAACTACATACACTTCCTTAAATCTTCTGATAGTGCTTTCTAAAACTGAAAGCTTTACTTCTGAGGCTTATAATACAGGATTTCACATACTGAGATTGGAATATAGCAGAAGAAGCTGAGTAAAATTCATTTTAGGAAAAGATGAAATTTAAGATAATGATAAATGGATCTGTATTGTGCATTAAAAGGAAGAAGGAATTTCTCTCTTGCATAGAGGGTGACACTTGCAAAAATAAAATTCTGGTCTATCACACAATAGATGCTCATTTGTATATGAGAGAGGGATTCTCCACACTATTTCATTTTAAAATGGACCCTCCATTGTTCTTAGATTTTTTTAAATGGACTCTAATTATTAAACTATAGTCTAAATGAATTAAAATGTATTAATTTTTCAGTGACTTAATTTGAGACTAAGGTGTATATTATTCCTATAACAAATTTAAAATATTTTGCAGAAAGACTTTTTGCTGTATATATCAGGTTTGTAATGATATTACATGCAAAAGTGCCTTAAATCAAAGTCCTCAAAATGCATTTTAAAGTTGAGTAAATACAGTTAAGACTAAAGCCACAAAATTCACTTGTCCTCTACTGGCCTATATACTACAGCAAACAGCTAGGTAAGCCAGTAGAATGCTGTGAAATTGCTAGCAACGGCACACATGCCTAGTGCTTTATCCAGCACAGCTGAGCAAAATAAATGTCAGAGGGGCGTGTTACAGTTGGTTTCATTATAACGTCTGGTGACCACCACCAGTCACAGTCTTTAGAAGAGAACCAATCTCTCTCCTCCTCTGAATTATAAATTAGATCTGCTTTTGTTGTGAAACTTATTCGCTTCAAGTCGGTGGCTGAAATTTTATGATGTATCCCTGACTTTAAGTCCCCACGGCGACGTCTGCAGACACACGTCTGCACTGAACCCACCCTGCAGAAGTCAAGTGCAGCGCCAAGGGCAAGATGCGGCAGCGCCACAACCGCAAACCGTACGATAGAATAGAACCAAGGACATCTGGAAACAGGATCAAAGGACAATATTTATCTGCCAGATGCGCAAAAATTTAAACCTACGCCGCTTTCTGCTTTAGATTGTGCCCCTGCCCGGTGTGCAGTCACGTTTTTGGGGTATAACATAATGGAAAATTCGGGGGCGATTAGTGTTGGAAATAACAGATTTACTGTACATTTTAACCACTTCCAGGCCAAATAAAAGGAAGCGGCTTAGGTGGGCCACCGCGCCAGGATGGCCAGCCACCCTTAGGGGAGAAAAGAACAAATGATGCCATAACTTTCAGGTTTGGGGGAAATCTACTTTTGCTCTTTAAAAAGAGATGAAAGGTGTCGCTGCCGCAGTGAGGCCTGCGGCGAGAACGCGGGCGGCTTGGTGCGCTCGGCGCCGCGAGGATCACCTAGGCTGCGAGAAGCTCCGAGCTTCCAGTGACACCTAAACCACAGCTTTCGCTACTCTCATATTTGGGGTGATAGTGGGAAGGCAAGTATCACCTCTAAGAGAATCTGATAGGATTCTCTCCCCTTGCACTGTGTCCAGGTTCGGGATTCTTCCAAGTTCCCTCCCCTTTGATCCATGCAGATCCCGGCCCTGCCTGCACTCGCCGTCTCTCCCACACCTGGGTCGCCGTGGGTTGAGTACCTGGGCCCACCTCGACCCTGTCTTGCCTCCCTCCTCTCCAGCGCTGGCTCTGGAAGGTGACTGCGTGCCTGGCTTGGAGACACCCAGGACCGCAGAAGCCCAGTGACACGAGAAATGGGGCGCAAGCACCTTCTGCAACCCGTTCTCACGCGTTACGGGCATAAACCGAGCTCTAACTAACCTCCCTCCAGCTAACCGCGAGGGGGAAAAAGGGCGCGTGGCAGTGCCCCCTTCAGCCTAGCCACGCGCGGTGAAATTTCCGGCGCTCGGTGCGGACAAGACACGGGATCTGCACCGCAGCCGCTCAGCTCCCAGAGCCCGCGCCGGGCGCTGCTGCGGCTCCTCCAGTCGCTCCCCGAAGTACGAAGG
>NW_020174738.1:319673-319883 GCF_003031525.2 Neophocaena asiaeorientalis asiaeorientalis | reverse complement strand
GGGGGCGGGCCGGGGGCTGCCCGGGGGCGCCGGCGCCGGCGGCTCCTCCGCGAGGGTTAACAGTGGTCCCCGCGGAGGCTTCCTCTCGCCGGCCCGGGAACGTGGATACCGCGACCGCAGGATGTTCGCCGGCTGGGCCGGGCAGTCAGGAAACATGAGAAGGCCTCGCTACTCCTGTTCCCGGGCCGCGCGCGCCCGTCTGGGTAAATA
>NW_020174738.1:317126-319631 GCF_003031525.2 Neophocaena asiaeorientalis asiaeorientalis | reverse complement strand
GCGGCTCCCAAGCCGTTCCTTCCCCCTGCTCCGCGCGCCTGGGCTCTCCCCGCCCTTCCCCCACCTCCCTCCGAGGCCCTTGGGGACGCGCCCGAGGGGAGGGTGGGGGCGGCGGCCGAGGCTGGCCCGAGGGTCTGCGAGGAGCCGGGGAGCCCACCTGGTTCGCGGGCGTGGGGCGGGGCGGTTCCGCAGGGAGGGAGCTCCCCAACCCACAATGTGGAGTGAATCCGGGTAAGTGGGGAGCACGGGAGCCGAGAGGCGGCGTTGGGGACCGCGCGGGGACCCAGCTCCCGGCCCTTGGCCGCGCCTGCCGCCTGCAGATGCAGCCGCGCCGGGGTCTGTGGTTGCGACCTCGGCGTGGGCTTGGGATAACGGGGAGGGTCCGCGTGGCAAGCTTCGCGGCGCAATGGCCGGGAAAACACGCCGTGGCCGACAGGAGGACAGGGCTGAGGTGGGGACAGACAGCGGGGCTGGGAACGGGTTGCTTCACAAATAGAACAGCCTGAGCGCAAATCACCGAGCGCACGGATTTAAAAGGAAAAACAAGGCGCCTCCTGACGCCTCGAACGAGGGCTGCGAGCACGGACCTTTGCTCTCACACTGGCCGCGGAGGCTGCACGGACGGCCCAGACACGTACCTGTCTGCGGGGGGCAGCTAGCAGAGGTCTGACTTCACCTCCCCGCGAGCACTGACGGGGGCTGTCGTTTAATCTCTGCGGTCACAGCACTACACGTCGCGCGTGGCCGCTGCTGCGATGGCCGGAGGGCGGGGCTGGGGGTCTTGGCGAGCGTGGGCACGCGGCGTGGGTGTGGGGGCGTGGCGGCCCTCGCCGGGGCGGGGCGCGGTGAAGGGGCGCCAGCTGTGAGGCGGGGGCAGCTCGGAAGCAAAGCGAGCTGCCCCCAGGCGCGAGGCGGGGAGGTAGGGCTGGCTGGGGCTGCTGCACGCCTCCGGGCGGTCACCCGGCTGCTCCGCGGCGGCGCGGACCGGCCCCCGACGCTCACGCGCGGCGGGCAGAGGCTCCGGGCCGCCGCGACCCGGGAGGTGAGCTGGCGGCTTTTCCCGACGGGGGCAGCCGCAGGCCCGGCGGTGCGCGGACCGCGGCGCCTCTTCCCGCTCTTTAACCCCTTATCAACTTCCCCGAGACCCCAGAGAGGGGTGGGTGTGGAAGGACTCCGAGCTCGCGGCTCGCACCCGCGCTGCGGAAGAGGACAGCACTGGCCACTGGCTCGGGGTGGGGGGAGCGGGCGGGGTGCCGGCCCCAGCGCGTCAGGAGCGGGCTGTGGGGTGGTAGGAGAGTCGGAGGGAGGGGAGGGCATGGTGCATTTGTCCCTGAGCCCACTTCACTTTCTAGCTCTGGAATCTGCTAACTTTCCTGCCCTCACCCCCACGCCAGGGGCTGTAGCCGGAAAAGGGACGCAGGGGTTTCAGCCAAACCAGCCAGGACCTAGAAAACATGCAAATCCCTGAAATCCCAGTGCGGCCTGGGACTCATTGACTGGGGCTTGCGAAAGCGGTTGTTCATGTTCCCCGCAATTTTTCCTTTCTTCCAACCCCTCCTTACGACCCCGAGTGGGAGCTCTGAGAGGCTTTAGTCTTCCGTTTTGACTGAAGAACACCGCGCGGCCCCGCGCCTGCCCTCCGCTTTCCGGAGCGGGCTTCATCCAGATTAAAACCAACTCAGGCAAGGCTCCTTGAGGAGTCACTTTGCTTCGCCCCCGCGGGTTAACTGCTAACGGCTGAGATTCTTTGGGGGCTGGGTGGCCGGGGCTAAGAGGAGGGTGGGTACATGCCCCGGGAGCGTTCGGGGGCGGGTGATGGGCGTTGCGGCGGAGCGGTGTAACCAGCCAGGGGGGAGGCGGGGGTTCCCGCGTTCAGGTGCGGCGGCGCCGCTCCTCCCCTGGGCTCCGCAGCCCCGCGCCGCGGCCAGGTTCGGGGCTCGGGACGCTCAGGAGGGTGAGCGCTCTCGGCGAGTAATGTGCTGCATCTTGATCTTCTAGAACACGAGCCCTGCGGAGCTCCCGGCGGCCCGGCCCCAAGGCGCTGCGGCCGCGCCGCGCGGCCCTGCCTGCGCGCGCCATGAACACCATCGTCTTCAACAAGCTCAGCGGCGCCGTGATTTTTGAGGACCGCGGGGCTCCGGAGCGGGAGCGGGGCGGCAGGCCCTACGGCGGCGTCCTGGACAGTACGCACGCTCGCCCCGAGGTGGGCATTACGGACGGCGCGCCCCTCAAGGACAACCTGGGCCTGAGACACCGGAGGACCGGGTATGCGCACCCTCCCGGGGCCCCCGCCCGCTCCGCGAGAGGTGGGGGCGGTGAGAGGCTTGGGCGTCCTGGGCCCCCGACTTTTCCGGGAGGAGCGGTCTCCGCCTCCTGGGTTCGCGCATTCACATTTTAAGGGAGTAGTTGCTCAAAGTGTGGGGGGTCGATTCGTCTGAAGGGCTCCAAAGAGGCTCGTTGGAAACTGAGGACACGTGAAACCGCCTCAGTCCTCAGATGCCTGGA
>NW_020174738.1:254757-317085 GCF_003031525.2 Neophocaena asiaeorientalis asiaeorientalis | reverse complement strand
GTGGGCGGGGGCGAGAGCTCGCGGGCCACCAGCGGCTCCGGCTGCGGAGGAGGGCCGTTTGTAGCCCCGCCACGTCCCGCGGCTCCGGGAGCGCCCCGCGGGGGGAGGGGCGGCCGTCCTGGCCGGTCCACCTGGAAGATTGCATCAGCTGCTTGTTGTTGCTGGTTAGGGAAATAAAGATTAGGTTTCGTCAAAATGTTACTACCAGTCCTCACGGATGGAATTGCATTTCAAAGTGTTTAAAGAGGCAGAAGTCTCGGAGGCTGCGGCGCAGGCGCGCAAGCCTAGCGGAGTGGCTGGGCGCGCGGGCGGCGGCGCGGCGACACCTCGCGGATCCGCTGGGGAGCGCAGCGCCGAGGCCCGGCTCCCGGCTGCTTCCCGCCCTTCCTCCTTGGAATATGCTTTTCCCGGGGTCTTTTTACGTTACCCCGTGGGACAGACCTTCCATACTTTTAAGCTCGCCCTTTTGTCGTGAAAAGCTCCCTACAGTGTTTTGGGTTTTTTCTTTCCGCTTTTTCGTGTGTGTTTTTGTTTTCGGTTCTGCATTTTTCCTCCACAAACCCCTTCTTGGAAAGCTTCCCCTTTACACGAGGATCAAAGGGTACAGGGGAGAGCTTGAAGAGAACCAGGGCAGCGGGGCGGCCATCACCCCTTGCTTTGTTCCCAACGTCCAGTGGGCGACGGGAAGCCCCGAGCGGCGGGCATGAGTCCTTGAAAAAACATTCGAGAGCCGGCCGCAGCCACTACTCATCCCCTGAGGCCAGGGCCCCTGGAGGGCGCGGTGCAGGCGGGCGAGGGACGGTGCCGGCCCTGCTGCGCAGGTCTGTGGCTTAAATAACAAAAGAGCTTCCCTCAGATCACCTAAACCTCTAACTTCTGGCTTCAGGATTTCCCCCTTTTCCATATAAACCTGGCGGCCTTCGCCGCCCCACGCCCGTCCTGTGCCACCCGGTATCCGTACCCCACCAAGACGGAGAAGATTCTCCTGGCGCTCGGCTCGCAGATGACGCTAGTGCAGGTAATCGGGGCCCACGAGCCCCGACCCTCCCTCGGCGAGGCTGAGCGGCGGCTCTGCGCCTCCCGCCGCTGGGCACGGGTGGGCCGAGACCGGCCGTCCGGACGCTGCCGCCGCTCTGCCTGAGGCTGGTGCGGGGCGGGCCCAGGGCCGGAGCGGTGGTCTGGGGAGTTGCTGCGTCTCCGACCGTCTTCCGGAGGCTTGGCGCAGCAGGGGTCGTGTGGCCCTTGCTAAGGAGGGCAGGGCAAAGGCGAGCGCGGAGCTCTGAGGTGTGCGGGCCATGCGCGCGGCGGTGGCTCCAGCGGGCACTACCCCGCAGTGATTTGCGTCGGGGTCGCCCGAGGGCTCGTTAAAACACACGCTGCCGCCGCCCCCCACCCAGCCCGGCGTTCGCAGGAGGTCCTGGCCGGGGACGGTGCTTTGTATTTCTAACACGTTCTTGGGGTGATGCGTAAGCTGCTGGCCGCACCACACTTTGAAAACCAGGCAGAAGGGCACCCCACATTGGGGCCCCATGTTAAAGGTCAAGTTACAGGGTACCTTTCAAGTTGACCGCTCCTGACAGAGCTAGTAGGTGGGCTGGAAAGGCCAGAAGCGGGTTTGGGAGGTTTTTCTTTTTTAAGAGGCACCCTGGGCCTTAGCTAGACTCCGCGCGGCTTTGCTGGCGTTATCTTTGTCCTTGGGTTAAGAGGCAGATCTCAGATGGCGGGTACCTGGTCAAGTGCATAGGGGCGGCCTAAGCTTGCTCCATTTCTAGCGAGCAGAACTGCTGTGCACAGGTTTCCCTCCGTGGCGGCATCTGATGCTCGCAAAACCCGGTGAGGTAGAGCACGTGTTGTCAGCCTTTCGCAGGTGATGTAACCAAGGCAGGAGAAGGCTGTGTTGAGGGGTAGAGGTGGGCCTGGAAACGCCGCGGGTCCATACCACGTGCTCTGGCCGGCACACCAGTTTCCTTTCCTAAATGCAGTGACGTGACTTTCATGCGTGCAGGCAGAGCAGATTCAGAAAGAGGAGAGGAGGTGCTACCTGAGCTGAGAAGTCGCGTCCGTGGCAGTAGCACTGCATCACTGCATTTGTGAAACTTTGGTCGTTCCATGACGGGTATAGTAAGTGAGAACCCCAAAGTAACAGGGAACGTTTAACTACTAAATAACATAAAAATTGCTTTCCAGAGTATTTAAGATTATCATTTTAGGAATTACTAGAAAGTTGGACGAAGCATGAAAATTGACTTGTACTCAGACTTATTAAAACTGTAATAAGCATTTTTCTGCTTGTTTTCAGAATACAGTTGTAGAGAAAAACAAACATCTCTTCTGCTTTATATTACCAGGCAATAGTATTAATAGTGATTTGCTGCAGCACTGGAGGGGAAAATTAATTTAGTGTTCTTGGCTTAATATCTGTTTAACACAAAACTATGAACTTTCAATGATTTTCACAAGTAGTTTTAAAATAAATCCATTCAGAAAAACTTAAGAAAATAGATGCATACATTCAAATTTGACTTTAAACTGGTAGGCTATTTATTTTCAAAATACACTAATTTATAGAGCTATTTAAATAGTTCACTTTGATGTCAACAGTAAAATATTAACTTATTGATTACATAGTTCCATGTTTAATACTTGCCATTCTTTCAGACAGAGAGCAACAAATGTTTATGGCATATTTAGGACATTTTTAGCTACGAAAAGTATTATTTGGCATTAGCAGAGACATTTAAATTTTCACCTGTGGTAGTTTTTCTGAGTTGCAATACAAGTAGCTGTCATTCTAATACAGAATCAAATTATTCTCTACCTGTAATGATAGTTCAAATACAAATAATTCTTTTTGCGTTAAGATCTTGGTAAGACTATTGCATTTTTCTAATTTACATGAAGTTTTTGTTCATGTAATGAAAATCTTTCCCATTATATTTTCTCTCACACTAGTCTTCAAATAAAAATGCATGCAAATATGTAATTTTTAAATGGGGCAAAGAAAGGTAATTATTGATAATTATAATTGATACCTATTTAATGATTTCCAAGTTTTATAATAAATGAAGTTGGTTTCTGGAACTTTAAAGTGATAAATGGAAAAAATCAAACGTATAGAATAACCAAGGGACCCTTATATACCATTCAGGTTGGGTCCACCTCTTCTCCATTAGGCACAACGGAATGTCTGTGTAAGAAAAAATATATATATTTATGAATATAAGGGGTTTGTATAAGTCAGACATTTACTAAACATCCAAAGCAAATTCTGACACTGTGGAAACCAAATAAATTATGTCAATACATTTCACTTCTGGGGAAAAAATATCGAGTTGTGATCTGAATAAAGCTTTTGAGCCCTGCAACTTAGACCCCTGTTTCATGAATCAGTGAATAAATTTCTCCTGTGGAGTCAGCCTTCTTGAGAAGAGTGATCATGTCTTATTCATCTTCATCCTCCCATTTCACCCCAGCCCAGTACTTTCCATATAGTAAACTCTTCATACATGTTTGCAGACTGAATAGGTTCTCACTGGGGAATACTACTGTAATCACCATGTGACTTCCCCAAACATATTGTGGAAAACTGGAGAATGTCTTGAAATCAGACTAAGATATTCTAGTTTTAAAATCCATCTCACTGTAGGGAGCACACAGAGGGCAGCTCGTTAACTTTAATGGTACATGTTCTACAGAACAAGCATATAACTCACCTTATTATTTTTAGTATATCTGGAAATATGTCATATTTTATGTCAATAGACAAATATGGAGGGTTTCCCATATTTCTAGCTCCAGTCTCTATTTCTTGTTTATTATAATACCTCTTGTCTCTGCTTCTCATAATTTATATTAATAAGTTGTAAGCATAATTATTTTATTCCTTAACTACAAGAGTGTCTTTTATTTTTGAACATTTCTTTTACCCTTCATATTTCCCTTTTGGTTGTGTGTCAAGCTATCAAACCTTTCATAAGCAGTACTTTTGCCTTATTTTGCTACTCTGAAGGGTGTAAAACTTGGTCAGCAATCTCCATTAAGCCTGGAAACAGAATGCTGAAACTTTAATGAGGGAATTTTTTTAGGACCACAGAAGTAACTTTTTCTGATAAACAGAAGCTCTAAGGACATTAATCAACACTACATTTTGTTCATTCCTGAAAGATGAGGCAGAGAGAGGTATTCATGCAGCTTTCTTTTTTTTTTCTACTCACTAGACTTAGCAACTTGTCTTAATTTACTATAACTGTTTGCATTATTAATCTGCCATCTTCCTACTAAGATATAAGCATTTTTATAAAATTAACAGGAAGATGATTTGTGTGTGTGTGTGTGTGTGTGTGTGTTTTCACTTTAACCAAAATACTCTATTTTGCTTGGTTCCTATGACCGTTGTTCAAACATTATAAAAATATACTCTCTACTCTCAAAATATAACCAACTTCATTGTGGAATAACAGATATGCGATTGGGGCTTTGTATTACTGTAGGATATGGAGCTTACTCAGGGAATAATTGCCCCTGAAGAAGTTTTTTAAAAGAAGGGCAGATGGGGGCTGTACCAGGTTTCAATATTTCCCATTGTTTATGTGTATATATTTAAAATATATTTGTTTTTTTCTGGATTATAATAGTGAAATGATTTTTTTTATGATCACATTACAGAGTGCAATGCAAGTGGAGTTTGAGACTACATTTTAGTGATTGGATGTTAATGCTCCCTTTTCTTACAGTAGAAGTTTCCAGTTCCTGTGATACAGCCATGTACCATTTGGTTAAATCTGGTGTGTTGCAAGATTTTGCCCCTGTGTTGACATAGCTTTTGCTTGGTATGGAGTGCTTCTGCTGAGATGTGTGTGTACTTATCAACTGCAAGAATTATGGCTACTGTTAAATATTCAACAAAATCTCAGATTGGTCCTTCTACGTTATTCCCAGCGTCAAACTACATGGTGTAGAAGTGAGGTGTTCGATATTTCAGTTGAATGACTGAATCTGCATTGTTAATTCTGTGTGTTCAAAGGTGGACAGATGCCAGAGTACCCCTTGGGTTTACTATAATGATTGCTCTGCCAGTGTGATGAATGTAAACACGGCTGCGTAGGATGAAAGCTACTGGGCTTTCTCTTCCAGCTTCTAGATATTTTGTTCTCTAAGCTTTCGCTGTAAAATACAGTGTTTTTAAAGCTCTGAGTTTGACGTTAAAATGCTGTTGCAGAACCTATCCTTGGTAAGGAGGCCTGTTTCATGTAAAATAGAATTTCAAAAGAATTTGAATGATAACCTGAAGGAATCCATAGTAAGTTAAAGGTAGAGAATCTGAGCTGGTGCTTTTTTACCTTCAGTGAAACGGATGGCGTTTGCATCACTTCATCAGGAAAAAACTTGTGAGCTGATACTCGTGCAGATTTGTTCACCAACTATTGTCTGCTGTTTGCATGACTTAACACAAGAAGATATTCAACACCCCTGACTATATCCAGCCCTTAGGTTGTACTGTAAATTGCTGATAATAAAACACTGGCAAAGTAAATGTATTAGTAGGTTGGGTGCCAGTCAAACTTACGAGATCAGTTTAGAAATAGCCTGTTAGACACCATCAAACCTTTATGGAAAATCTTCTGATGTATAATTAATAAACTCTGTTAAGAACTATGAGTATACAAAACGTAAAAAATGATACGACTCCTATATATGAAAAGCTAGTTAATGCCACCATGACATTTAAAGGTCCCTATTTTTGTAAGTTAGAATTATAAGTATATTGATTGTTTTTAAAATTTGAAGTCCATCGCGTTTTAATAAAAATATGAAGAGTTTCATAAGAATTGGATTTTACACTATGTGGTACTGTGTGTTGCTTGTATTAAGAGTTAAGGTCAGGGACTTCCCTGGCGATCCAGTGGTTAAGACTTCGCCTTCCAATGCAGGGGGTGCGGGTTCGATACCTGGTGGCGGAGCTAAGATCCCACAGGCGTTGCGGCCACAAAACCGAAACATAAAACAGAAGCAATATTGTAACAAATTCAATAATGACTTTAAAAAAAGTGTTAAGGTCAGTTAAGATTTAAGATTAGCCTCTGAATTACATGATGTTTAGTAAAGAAAGTAACAAAAAAAGTTTGGGAGTTGGATTCTAATAAATATAAGTGACATAGGCATGGGGGAAGTTGCAGGCTGTCCTCTGTGAGCAAAAGGAACAGAGAAGGACATAAAACACCTCTGATTGCTGAAGGGAGTAGTGGTCAGGAGAAGATAGGTTGGTACCAACCATAAAGGAGATGAATGAACACTTTTTAGGGGAGCATGGATGACATTCACAGATCTTAATTTTCAGAGTTGGCAAGGATGTCAGAAACCATGAAGTTCTGAAAAGATGAATGAGTTATCTAAACTCACGCAGCCTGTTTTTGGCTAAGTCAGAACAGGAAACCAGGTCTCTTTCCATTATACCACAGTTAGAGGATGACAGGACATGCATGAAGATGTGAAGACGTTAAGTAAGTAATTAAATCATAACGGTGCATCAACACTTGAATTTGACGATGGTTGTTAAGATCCATTCAAGTGGATAGAATGGAAGATAGGGAAGTTCGAAAAAATACTGTTCTAAAATTCCCAGTTGGTACTCATGAGGACATGGGCGAACATTTTGGCCATGCCTTGGAGAATAGAGGGAGGTTTGAGGGGAAATGGGCCAGGCATTTCATGCTTCCATAGTGCAGGTTCACCCATGTATCATAGTTAATCACGTGTAGCTCTTTTAGTCCTTCTGTGTGTGCAGGGCACAAAGTTTATTCATTCCTAGCACTTAATATCATGGCTAAAGCACAGGAGCTACTCAGTATGTGTTTGTTGAATGAACAGTCCCAGAAGTTGTCTGTTTGTAGAGGTTGGAGGAGACAGAGAATTCAAAGTCAGACTAAACCCTAGTAATAATAGCACAGCTTGGCAGGAAGAGGGGTTGGTGGAGTCGAAGGCTTCTGAAATGCCGTGGTGAGATACTACACCACTGTACATAAATTTGAGGACAGTTATCATTGCTTAAGACACAAAGGGAGGTAACACTGAATATATATTATATATGATATGGTTTGTGCGTATATAAACTGGGGAAGACTACCATGTTTTACCCATGGGGGAGAAAAGGAAAAAATTGTAGTTTTGTTTTTTTAATGTAGGATTCACCACAGGTTCATTCAATAATTAAGGCTTGAGTAATGTGCAAAAGTTGTGTATTTATAGTATAAATTTAAAAAAGAAAAAAAAAATCCAGTGCAAGCATCACCACGCAAACCATTAGTGTACTGTGGAGTCATGTTACGGAAAAAATTGGTAGAAAAACGTAATCCTCTTCCCACTTTTCATCCTTTTCAAGGCAAGTATTGGCCTTTCATGTTTTCAATATATATATTCTGATGATAGCTTGATGTTTAAAAAGAAATGTCAAGTGACATTTTAGCCTCTAGAAATCCAGTAGCACCTTAAACAAAAACAATGGAACTGACCTTGTTTTGCAGTGTTCATTTCTTTGCCATCACCTGTTTGGAAGCACTAGATTTTGAGCTTAAAGCTGGGTATTATTTGGCTTTTTTCTCTCTCTCTGCTAGTCTGATTGCTCTGTCTCTGACTGTTTTGCCAGCTCCTACCTCCTTAATTGCTGGAGGTTTCCAGGGTTTGGTCCTTGACCCTCTTTGCATTCTGTCTGCTCTCACAGCTTCAGCTCTCACCTCTGTGCATTTGACCCGAATCTGATCTTCCTTGCCCTTAGATCTCAGATGCCATTTTTATTTTCTTGCTGCACATTTCACCTGTATGCTTTTCTAGTATCTCAGGCTAAACATTCCCAAACCAAACGCATCATTTCACCCTCAAACAATTCTACTTTCTCAAATTGGCACTATCTTCTCTTCTTACACAAGTTTGATAACTCAAGGGCATCTCTTTCTTCCTTCTTAGTTACCTACCACAGTGTCTCGGGAATTTGACTTATATTTGTTCCCGTGTCGTCTTTGTTGGAAACACACTTCCCTACCCATTATCCCTGACCTATTCCTTCAAAATCTAGCTTAAATTCTTCATGAAGTCTTGAGTCACATCAAAGTAACCCCTCCTTCCGTTGCACTCCTGTAACATTATATTTTAATGCGTCTTAAGCCATTTATCACATTCTTTCCTATATTATTTGTTTTTTTATTGAAGTAAGTTGGTTTACAATGTGTTAATTACTGCTGTACAGCAAAGTGATTCAGTTATACATATATACACACACACACACACACACACACATACACACACACGCACACACATATATATTCTTTTCTGTTATATTCTTTTCCATTACGGTTTATCACAGGATATTGCATATACTTCTCTGTGCTCTACAGTAGGACCTTGTTGTTTATCCATCCCGTATATAAAAACTCACATCGGCTCGTCCCAAACTCCCAGTCCATCCCTCCCCCAAACCCCTGCCCCTTGGCAACCATCAGTCTGTTCCCCATGTCTATGATTCTGTTTCTGTTTCATAGTTAGGTTCATTTGTGTCATATTTTGGATTCCACATATAAATGATATCATATGGTATTTGTCTTTCTTTTTCTGGCGTACTTCACTTAGTATGATAATCTCTAGGTCCATCATGTTGATGCAAATGGCATTATTTCATTCTTTTTTATGGCTGAGTAATATTCCATTGTATATATGTACCACATCTTCTTTATCTATTCATCTGTTGATGGACATTTAGGTTACTTTCATGTCTTGGCTGTTGTGAATAGATACTAGAGTTATTTGTGTACTCTCCTACCTTTCTTACTAGACTGAAAATTTTATGGCAAAGCCCTTCAATATTTTTTTTATTCCCAGAATACTGTTAGTGCTCATTCTGTGTAGTAAGTGCTCAGCACATTTGTTGAATGAATGAATGAATGAATGGATATAAATGTCCAATACTGTTATGTCATGAAGATATGTAATGATCAGAGATTATGAGAGAGGCTTAGGTCCTTTCTGGGAAAGTAATTGTAGGATGGGTAATTTTTTTATGGTGTGTTAATTGAGAAATAAAACTCTTTTAGGTGTCAAACTGGTTTGCTAATGCAAGACGTCGGCTTAAGAATACTGTTCGACAGCCAGATTTAAGCTGGGCCTTAAGAATAAAGTTGTACAATAAGTATGTTCAAGGAAACGCTGAGCGGCTGAGTGTAAGCAGTGATGACTCATGTTCTGAAGGTTTGTTAGTATTTTTATCTTGCTTTCTTTGCTCTGCCTTTGTAAGGGGACATTCACTTCAATTGCTGTTTTTAAGGTTGGTCCCACAAAACATGATGGTGCCATAATGGTTCTTTTTTATTGCATGAGGTAGCTTTACTTTTACAATACTGTAAATGACCAGCCAAATTATGGCTGCTTCCTCTTGTTCATAGATTTATCATGTGTCAGAATAACATTTTTTGTGAAGTTCATTAAAATTAACATACCAAAGGGAGAGATTATATAGATTCCTGCTTTCCTTTGCCTAAAAATTAATCTTAACTATCAAAGATAATTTTATACACTTTAAATATTCTTCCTATATATATTTTAAATCACTAAATGTAACAGTTGGGTGGCTGGGGAGAAGTATGTGTAAGTACTACCTGGTGATATTTTTCCCCCTTAGATGGAGAAAATCCTCCACGGAACCACATGAATGAAGAAGGCTATAATAATCCAGTTCACCATCCTGTGATTAAAAGTGAGAGCTCAGTCATAAAAGCTGGAGTGAGGCCAGAGTCACGGGCCAATGAGGACTACGTATCGCCCCCCAAATACAAGAGCAGCTTGTTGAATCGTTACCTTAACGACTCTTTGAGACACGTCATGGTCACAGATGCTGCCATGATGGGAAAGACAAGGCAGAGAAACCATTCAGGATCTTTTAGTTCCAATGAATTTGAGGAGGAATTGGTATCTCCCTCATCGTCAGAAACCGAAGGCCATTTCGTGTATCGCACAGGTAAGTCTGTGCTTTTCGTGATACCTGTTTGAAACAGAATTAAAGCTGCAGCAGAGGGCTTTCTTTTGACAGGTGTAAAGGCATAATTTTTTTTGCTTGTGCATCAGATTATGTACATATGGCCTATAATTCAGTTTGAAAGCTTTCATTTTGTTCTTAATTAGGAGATACACTTGTTAGTAGATGATGGTTTACTGGGAAGTTTTCATCCTTAAAAATTTTTGATCTTAGTGATAAACATTCTTACAGGAGATATGTATTGGCTATGAATAAAGTATAATGGAGGAATATCCCAGATTATAACCAGCCATGCGAATACTCTGTGCTCCATCTTTTCTCTTAAGTTCTTTGATTGCTTATAGTGATGGAAAATGAACACAAAGTAGCATGGGTGCCAAGACGTTTGTGAAGGAAACGTGGCTTAAATTGCTTTGGAAATTTTACTTTTATTCCTGAAACACACAAGTAGGGCTGTAAGTAGCTTTGAAAGTTTTGCTTTTAGTCCGGAAAGAGTGAATCAATTTCTACGTGTCCACAACTTTCAGATGGAGTGGCAAGTCTGGTAAAATTTTCTGTCTTGACTTCAGTGCTTCATTACAAAGGATTGTGTGCCCTACATCTGGTGTAGGTAGACTCCGGGTCCTGAAAATGCCAGGCAGTGAGATTTAGAAATGTTACCCCTGGAATTAGTAACTTCAGGGCGCATGCAGCTCAGCCGTATTATGTCACAGATGATAAAGCCCCGACCAAGGAGACGCAGTGAGTTACTCTTCTCCAGATCGGTGGTGTAGCTGAGCCTGCACAAGAGGTTGGAGGAGCCTAACTACTGCTAGACGACTATTACCGCTACTGTTACACATATTGCCACCAGTCATTTATTGAATAGTTGTGATATGCTAGGTTCTACGCAGTACTACACAAGTACTACTACATTTAGTCCTTATAACATCAAGGAGCTTGATATGTGAACAGTAGAGCTTTATAAAGAAATTTAAAGTTGGTCTGTTTAATATATCCTTAAGGTTATTTAGCCAGATATCTGATTTTTAAGTGTCTACAAATATGTACAAGATCTGTGAGGATTCAGAGGAAATCTCAATACATTTTGGACTTCATCTCATTTTCTGTTTGTATCTCCAACTCCAACAATGAAAACAACTCCAAACACTCAGAAATACATAGCCTTGTAAATAATAAATTGGGTCTAGAAAGAAGTAAAAGGTGCAGTAAAAGATAATTTAGCCAATAATGAAAAATTTAAAACTATCTACTAATATCTAACTGACAGAACTTGTAAGTAATTCAGAATGTTTGAGAAAAAGGAAAATAAACCAAGTCATTCAAGTAGAGATAATTGAAAAAGAATAAACAGAAAACAAAAAGTGGTAAAATGGAAGCTGAAAAATAGATAAAAATCAAGAGTTGGCTCTTTGAAGTCAGTAGTAAAAACACTCAAGCAGGGGCTTCCCTGGTGGCGCAGTGGTTGGGAGTCCGCCTGCCAATGCAGGGGACATGGGTTCGTGCCCCGGTCCGGGAGGATCCTGCGTGCCGGGGAGCGGCTGGGCCCGTGAGTCTTGGCCGCTGAGCCTGCACGTCCGGAGCCTGTGCTCTGCAACGTGAAAGGCCCGCGTATCGCAAAAAAAAACCTCGAGCAAAAATGGACACAAATTGAAGTTGGAAATAAGAAAGGATATAGCAGTCATTATATAGTTATTAAACAAAAAATATTTTTAAAAATTATGATAAAGTACTATGCACAATTGTTTGACAGTATACTGTATGCAAATGTATGGATGAAGTGAATTGCTGTTATCCACACAAATTAAATTATTCATTCATAATAAGAAAAGGTTTAAATGACCGCTAATGCAGGAAAAATTAAGGTTTTTAGTAAACTCAGTTCCCAAGACACTTGATAACTTGGTAGATCCATTGGATTTTTTTTCAAACTTTGAAGAAATAATTAATTCCTATGCTTTATACATTTTTCTGGAACATATAAAAGCATGGGAAGTATCCCAGCTTTTAAAAATGTAAATGTTATCCTAATCCCAAACCAGATTAAGATAGCATAAAACTCAAAATTTTTATTTGTACTACTGATACTGACTATGAAACAACATGGGAAATATTGTAAGGTTAAGTGAAAAAATTTTAATTGTGGATACACTGAGTATAATTATGACAAGTGTGTATGGACAAAAACAAAGATAAAAACAATGAAAATTACAATTTGATGAGGGGGTGTAATTGAAGAACCATTGTTTAAAATTTTTTTTCTTGTAAATTTATGTTGCCCAGTAAAAACAAGGTCACGTGCCTATGAAAGTTCCTCAGTGTGTTGGGTCTTCTGAAAATCCATGCTCTTTTCCAAGGTGACAAAATGTAAAGTCAAAGAGGGACTAGCATGCCTGTATAGTTGATGCTTTTCGAAGTGAAGTAGCTTGGCCATGTATTTTTATTAAAGCATTCCAAATGCACTTGGTCCGTGTCATGGACTATTCACTTGCCAAATTCTAGTTTTAAATCAAACCTATCTTTTAGTTATGCAAGCGATGAGATGGCAGCCTAGACACGTAAACTTCTGGATTTGCGTGAATATGTATAAGCTTAAAAAGAACAGAACACAGTTTTGGGGTTTGTGGATGGAGAATGAGGAAAGACTGGTTGGTCTCAAACTGGTCTACTAAATTTCAGACGAAGACAGTAAATGGCTGTCTTCTGTGGGAATTGAGTGACAATGCTGCTGCAGTTGTATCTGGGTTAGCAGTCATGCATAAGTGAACAGAGAATTTCAGTAAATACTTTCTGAACAACTGCTTTGGTTTTCTCTGGCATACAGGCTATTCTGAATCCCTTCAGTTCCTTCTGGTTGTATCTTATCTTCCTCATCCAAACAACAACCTTCTAAGTCTGCTCTCAAACACCATCCCCTCCACCACCCTAGTTCTATAGTAGTACAAAGATTTCAGCTTAAAAATTTTTTTTTTTCAAAAGAGATCACCTTTAAGTACAAGTTATTGGTTTATCTGTGCTGAGAAATCGTATCCATTTTTCCATCCATTTTTGTAAGACAGCTGCTATCACATGATGCATTTCCCTAAATATAGGGAGTCAAAAAGCCAAGTGAAAGAAAGAGTTGGTGTTTGGAAGGGTAATGTATCACTGAATTTCATTTCACTTGTTAAACTCTAGCAGGGAGAAGTCTGGTAGATTATAAAGCAGTAATCCTAATTGAAGATATTATTAGATACCATCCAAGTAGGTACAAACATGTTTTTATTGATTTTATGTAGACATTAAATATTTCTCTCTAATCTGCAGTCTCCCACAACATGCAGGAAAAAAAGAAAAGATGTTCTTTTTTCAGGGGCATGGTAGACTCTCAGTAAGCATTCTGACAGCAGCAATTATAACATTAGAATTGATCAGAATTATTAAGGTTATTGCTTCTAAATACAGTTAAGTAATACACAAGAAAATCTAGTCACAGAGTGTCATCTGTTGAATGAAGTCACCTAAATTAAAATTACAATCCTCTTCGTCATGTTAGGTTAACGGATGGTAATTTTCAGATATTCGATGGAGGGGGTCTGGTCTCTGAGGTGTCAGGATGAGGACCCTAGCATCATACGTGCCTCCACTCCTGTTGACTCAGTGTTCAAGTTCCCTAGATGGGGCCATCTGTAAAGGAGCCACCCGCCATCTGTAGCATCTTCCAGAGTGAGTCCTCACTAGAGGCTTTCCTAACTTGGATTTGAGTTTAATTTACCCTAAACCAAGCCTATTAAATTTCCTTCTTCAGTGAGGGAGAAAGGAGACATTTCTAAGAAGTATACTTGGTGAGGGGACTGTCAGGCAAGTCTTGAAACAGGAAGTGTGAACTTCCCTGCTCTGTTGCTGGCACGAGGACAAGTTCCTATTCTGTTCTTTCTTTTCGCAGCTCACAAATGACCAACTTATAAATGGCTAGTACACTCTAATGGTTACTCTCTGAGCCCCACTGCTTCCCCACTGCTTTATGAATTTATATAATTCATAAATTTACTCTGCTGCCACGAGGCTGAATGTTTCAACTTCATCTTGTTAAACTGCCTAAAATCCCTGTTAATTATACACATCTGGTATAGAAAAACCATATTGGCGGATAGAACTCTTTTCTATGTTAGTGTGAATTAATCAGATTAGCTTCCCCTCCACTTGACTGAGGTGAATATCCCTGAAGAAATGGAGATTTTTTTTTTTTTTTTTGCAGTACGCGGCCTCTCACTGTTGTGGCCTCTCCCGTTGCGGAGCACAGGCTCCGGACACACAGGCTCAGCGGCCATGGCTCATGGGCCCAGCCGCTCTGCGGCACGTGGGATCTTCCCGGACCGGGACACAAACCCGTGTCCCCTGCATCGGCAGGCGGACTCTCAACCACTGCGCCACCAGGGAAGCCCCAGAAATGGAGATTTTTGATGGGCAGAAAAAAGTCATTTATTTGGCGCACAGGACTCGTTGGGAGGTGGAGTCCATTTGAATGGCCTGCAAAATGGGGCAAAATGAGGGAACTAGGGATTTTGGTTACTGGGGAAAGACAAACAAGGCAGTAGAAAGTAAATCTGGGAGAATGACAAAAAGCTAAATGCCATTTCCAAATGTTTTTTCTTGGCTAATGATGACCCCGGTGGGTGGTGGAGATGGTCTTTTTTCGTTCTCTCCCTGCACACTTGTGTACTTTAGAATTTAAACTGATACTATCAGTAGTAAAAGCCAGGGACGCTCATGAGTTCAGTAAACCATTGGATTAGCCCGGGATTTAACCCTAATTTATAGCACAGTTTCTTTGGCGAAATGGCGCTCTCCATTCTAAACTGCTGACTTCACAGTAAACTGGGGCACAAGTCCTTCATGTACGAGGTGCCCTTTCATGCCTTCATACCGCAAATAAAAACGTTCTAGGCTCGCTGGAGCCCTGGGCCTTACTCATCAAAGAAATCGTAGTTTAAGTGAAGCAGAGGAAAGATTTAAAGAACTGCCTTGTCAGATCCTTTTGAACAGTGAATAATCATTCCTAATTTGTTTCATCAATTTTAGGTGTTTGTGGGTAGCTTAAAGAAAGCTTCATGGTAGTTGACAGAAGGCTTTGTCAAGAGCCAGCTGTTAAGGATAGCATGGATTTCTGTGTACATGCTAGTTTCTCTTTGGAATTTTGTTGACCAGTAAGTCGACTTTGGATACTTTCATCTTCTTTTATTTCCCTTTTTGTGCTTGTCACTTCCTTGTTTTTAGTGAAAGATTAAGCTTAGCCCTGTTGGATGATTCCAGACATTCTTTTCCTGGCATGCAAATGACTGTTGATGTACTCCAGCAGAGAATAATAAAACCCTGTATCACCAGCCCAGTTTGTGACATTTAAAGGATACTTGAAAGGTTATCCAATTTTTTGTCCTGTGTCTTTACTGCAGTAATACCTCACCTATCAGATACCATCTGGAAATGAGGTTTTCCACCTAAGTGAAATTTCCAGATAGAAATTTAAGGACCGATTTTAAAAAGATAGAATTTTCTGCTCTCCTAGACTTATAGTATGAAACACAGCATGTGAGGTGTACCTCAGCATCATCCGCTCTCTTCTCTAAACTCCCTGCTCCTGTTGCTTTTTATGTTTCCACCCTTCAAATCAGTAATTTTAGGATTAACCACAACTGTAAACTTGCTCTCCTGATGCCTTTGAATAAAGAACGATGTCTTTCTGATAGCCTTTTAAAAAGGGATCTTTCCTAATTACTTATTCCAAAGCAGTAACCTTCGAAATGAGACTTACAGAGATTCTGAGCTTTGGGGAGGCTTGGGGTAGAATTATAAAAACTTAATAAGCATGATATTCTGAACACTGTAGATTATTAAATGTTTCTCAGTGATGATGATGGCAGAACACATTCCCATGGATTATTTCTGAAAGGCACATTAGCTTGATCTTTGAAAGTAAATTTTCTTTATGGATTCACTTGCAAAATTTAAATGAAACTGTGTAAGTGTTCCACCTACTGTTAAAAACTGAGAGATTCACGGCAGACAGAAATAGAAAAAGAGAACACATGTTGGCATAAGCAGTTTGCTGGCTCCTTCAGGGGTTAGTTTTTCATTCACTTTTCTTTGTTTGTTATTTGGTATCATGTGAGAGCCTGAGAAAGTCTATATGTAGAAGCTGAGACTTAACAGCGCCATTCAACAACCTGGCTTACAAACAGATCAAAAATATACGGCAGCCTAGCTTAGAAAAAGTACGCATTTTTAGGGCTGTGTCTGATCCTGAGTTTTTTGTCCCTTTATATTGTGTTCCCTCCATGTGGTGCTTTAGAATGACAGCAACTCGTTTCAAATTGGTGTGAATATAGACAGATTGTGTCTGAAATGCAGCTGCATCCTATCTCTTCTTTCATGCAGATACTCACTGCCTTGTGTGTATTAAAAGCTCTCGGAGGCCCTGAAATGGTATTTTATTCATTTTTATAGTCCTCCTAGCACCTAATAGTGTCTTTCACGTATTTGCTCCGGAACTGTTTCTCAAAGAGTTAGTGTTTTCGTGATTTAGTCTGCCTCTTAAATCATGCAAGACATTTTAATGTACATATGTATATGTTGATCTGTGTCTGCAAACATGACAAGGGAAAGGAAATGGTCCTGAATGAGTCGAAATGGGTGGAAAAAAAAAAAGGCAAATGCAAAAAAAGTTAAAACCAGTGGAAAAAAGTAAACAGAATGAAGCTTAAAACTGAGATGTTTAAGAGAGTTGAAATAAAAACTTAGAAAGTATAAAATGAAACTAAACCAATTTTCAAGTTAAAAGAGTGACTTTCAGGAAAATGCAAGGATGATAAATGGAAAAGTTTAGTTGGTTTAAAGAAAATCCACTGAAGAATAAAAAGTATAGCAGACAGGCAAATAAAAAGAAAGGGGACTTTTATGAACTTGACTTCACTAAGTAATGATACCTATTGTCTACTTATCTAGGTCACTGCCTTGTGGGTGAGATTTAAGAAACAAAGCACAGATTTAGATCCAATGATTTAAACTGTTCTGCCCCATTCACTCTCGGGGTTGACGTGACTACTTTGGCTTTTTAAGAATGACTGTTTTTAATCCTATGATAGAATTGGAGAACATCGATGCAGAAATTTTACATTTTCTCTCTTCTCCACATGTAAGAGTAAAGATCCCATACGTTTTACCTGTTTTTCTGTTAAAAACAAGTTTATCAACATGACGTTTTGATTCTGCAGGGGTATCCCCTATATTTTGGCAGGACTGTCTCCTGGCATTCAGTCTGCTGTAACTGATTTTCCGACACTGCATTTCGACTGGCTGGAGTGGTCAGTCACACCTGGTGCAGTTTCGTAGAAATGCTGGTTCATGTCACTGTATTGAAGACTGTGTCAGTATTTCCATTAAGAGACTTTTTTTCATTCCCTAGGGCTTCTAAATAAGTCATAAAAACTCAAGCCAAACTCAAAGCTGGCATAAAAGGACCTTTTTCCCCCTTCTCCTGTGTATAAGGAATATAAGTGCCTAACTCCCGCTAATTCTAACTTCAGTCAGGTTTGTAAACTCTTTACACACTGACAAGACCAAATAAGACCTGTTGACACCTCTCCAGCCTGGGCCTGAAATGAATGTCAAAAAGTTGTTACTGTCTGTGAAAATAACAAGACGTTCTATTTAATGAGCGTGGAAGTGGTTTCTTTTCTTTCTTTCTCTTTTGGTGCGTCACAGTTAGTTTTTCCCTTCTGCCTCCCAACTTTGTTTCTAAAATTAAACAGGTATTTTTCTATGTCAAAATTCGTCTTGTTGATGTAACAGAATTTTTACTCAGAATAAATATGTGTTTTCTTCTAGTCCTGAAGTTTGGTACTTTTAAATTTTGGAAGCTTGTGCTCTTGTTTCCTATTAGAAATTTTATCATTTATAATTGTGAGTTTTGAGGAAGAAAAATAATAATAATAATTTTCACTTTGTTTTTTTTCACATTTGAATTTTTTCATGGTTTTCAGTTTAAATGAAGGATGGCATGTTTAAATAGCAGCTGCATAATGAACCTTTCCTCTCTGTGTTACCTAATTTATCTTACTTTCATTGTACTAAAGAGGAAAACAGGCAAGGATTTTTATAAATTCAGCATTGAACATTAAAGGATCTTCCAGTTCAATCCCTTATTTTGCAGATTAGGAAATTGCTTTGGGCTCTAGGCATTGAAATTGTTGGGTTTTTGTGCAAGTTTACTGGGGTGCTTGGAAATGCAATCCTGATCAGTGGTACAGTGAGTCTACGGCTTTTGGCAATTTCAGGTACTTAATTGACTTTTATTTTTAAAAGCTTGTCATTAGTGTTGAACTTCTTAGAATTTAGGATAGGTGAGTGTGTGCATTTTTAAAAAAACTAATCTATTTTAATGGCTGCAGTGGAAAAGGCTTCACTCATGTTGGTAGATTATAGATTGTAATAGACATCTGGTCTTAACTGTGTTACTAAGGGAAAGAGGAATGGTTTGTAGAAGATCTCTAACAGTTAACTGCTGCTGGGCAAAAGTCTCTTTGTGTGTGTGTGTGTGTGTCTGTGTGTCTGTGTGTAGCAGTAGTAGTAGTAGAATTGAACATAGTTGGGAAAAGAAAGTGGCTTTTGAAAATGACCAGTGGTATCTTCCCCCTGCCGTGGGTCTACCCTGGAGACCTTGAGTCATTACCTGAAAGTGGTCTGAAAAAATGTGAGTGATACTAACAACCCAATTGGAAAGTGGTTTGGGGAACATAGGTTGGACTCAGCTTTAAGCACCGACATCACTCATCAGCTTCTCACAGTGTTGAGTCGTCTTCTCAGGCCAGTAAGGTGCTGCAGTGCGAGATAACACTGAGGTGCTTCGGGGTCAGATTCACCTGTAGCATTTCCTCAGATCAGACACTTCACTAAATTTCACGTAGGAAAAGTAAATTGCTCTGTAGACGTCACCGTGCCACAGGTTGGGCAGCACCTTGCTGTGTGGCCAGGTGGCACTGTGGGTTTGTGTGGTGTCTTCCACCGTCACCCGACTGCGGATGGGGTTAGAAACAGCCTCTCGCCCACTGACTCAGTGCTTTGATATAGTGACCAAGATGGACATCTTTGACGGAAAGCCTGTGTTCCCTTTTTGGTATCATTATATAAAGCAATTTTGCCTTTGATCAGGCTTCATTTAAATGAAGAGAAGAACGTTTTTTAGAATAGCGGCTTTGAGAGGACCAGTTTGGTGAGATGAAATTAAAATGGAAAAACAACGCAAGTGAAAAGGAAATCTTTTAAAGTGCTGAAAAGTAGTCAGAGACAACCATTCACAAAGTGGGATTTCCAAGAAACAGTTGCTGTTTAAGCTTCCACATAGTTGCCCCTGTATTTAAAATTTAGAACTGATAGCCCGTTGATCGAGCCCGTTGATAACCTGATCCATCAGGTTACGATGGGCAGAGCTCTCAGTATGGCAGAGACATTTGAAGTAAGCATACCCTGTTCTGCCAGGACTGTCATTACGACACTAAAACGTACCCTTTTGCTGAGGCCAGAATTCAGAGTCGCTGCTTCCAGTTTCTGCACTGATTTAGACAGCAGATGTGTAAAAGGCAGAGTGGTATTCAGGATCACTTGTCACATGGCTTCGGGGCAAGAGGATGGGTATCTGGCAAGAACAAGAACCCGTAAATGTGACTGGGTCTTACATTTCTAAACGCAAAATCCCTGACCAGAAGTTGCTTGGTGCCAAGTGCCTTTGCTGTGATGTCTTCGCCCAGCACAGAGCTAAATGGCTGCTTGAGAATCCACCAGCCTTCTCTAGTTTGCAGCCCAGGCTGAGTGTTATCATTGTTTTGCATTTTCTTTTATCGTCTTGGATTGCATTTAGTCTCGCTGTATTTTTTCCTTCTTTACTCCTCTTCTGGGCTGCTAACTCTATCCAGATGGATCAAGGAGTATTTTTACAACTTTGTCAGTAGTGCAGTTGGTGTTTAGTTTTTACTGTGTCTCCTGGGTTCCTTTACTTTAGACCTATTCAGAAATCATGGTACCAGTTCAGATTTACTCCCAACCCATGGGGCCTCCCGTTTATCTAACCTGTGTACTTTTTTCTTCCAGAAGATTTTTTTTTAATTTATATTTTGTTCTTAAAATGTCCTTTAAAAAGTATAAACATAAATCATCTGGAAGAGTAATTCTCCACTATCTTGAAAGGTGTTTGAGGACTATTTCACGGTTGCTATGATGGAAGCAGTAAAATTTTAGTTTATAGTTACAGTAACTTTCCTCTCATTAGGAAAATATTAAAAAGCTCAACTTTACGATTTCATGACGTATTACCACCCCCCAAATACTGTTCGTAATCCCCGCCCCCTTACACACGCTTGCTGAAGTGCTAATAGGAAGCTCAGAGAAGACCCAGAAAAGTGAATGATCTACATTTGACCTCGTTCTCTCAGGTGCTTTAGTTAAAACGATAGTACAACGGTCTGGATGGAGGCCCAGTGGAAGCATGACAGGTTTAATGTATATTTTACTGTAGTTAAATATCTGCTGTGTTAAACCATCTGTGGTTTGGAAAAGGACTTTCTGTATCCAGATTTCCTCTCCATCCTCCCTCTTACCTGACCTGAAATTACCCACTTGTAGCTTAAGCCCCAGGACGTTATACCGTGGAAAGAGCGGAGAGCATTGCCTTGTAAGTCAGGAGCTCTGTATTCAGCCAGAACTGCTAGCAACTGGGTATGTGCTCTAAGGCCGGTGCCTTTATTAACCAGGGCCTTGGTTCCATTAGCCATCACATGAGGGCTGTGATAAGATGGTCCATAAGTACCTTATTACCTCCGATAATCTGAGATTCTGTGAAATTTCTAGAGAAGGAAGCCCACAGCGTACTGAACGTCAGAGTTAAATACAGACCGTGTTATCTCTGTTAGAAGCAGAACTTGGGCTCTGAGCAACAGGAGAAACAGCTCTCAGGAGTGTTAGGAGCCCCTGGCGGTAGGTAGAGGGCCTGCCTGGGGCGCTGGGCCCTGAGATGGGGAAGGAGGCCAGAAAGGGAGGGGACCTTGGGTTAGATCTGCACGGGGTCTTTCTGTCCTGTGTCGTGCTTCTGCATTTTCTTCTACTGCTCTTATTATTTTAATCGTGCACTTACATGCTCAGAATCTACCTGAAACGTTTCTATAAATGGTACGAGGTAGTGATCTGATTTTTTTTCCAGATTGGTAGCCAGCTGTCCTTACACAACGTCCTGAGCGCTTCCACCTTTCCTTACTGATTTGAAATGCTTCCCTTCCTGTGTGTGCGTCTATTTCTAGACTGTACTGTATACCATCCAACTTAAAAGATACTCCTCTGTCGGCAGCACGCTGTTTTCAGGACTGTAGCTTTGTTGTGCGTGTTGACATCTGGCAGCCTGTGTCTACTTTATTTTCACTCTTTTCAAAATGTTCACATCTAGACAATTGAGTGTACTTCTCTAGCTGGACTTTGGAATGAGTTTGACAAATTCTATTTTAAAAATTCCATTGGAAGTTAATTTAGGATAGCACTGAGTTTAATATCCTTTTTATATCAGATCTTCCCACTCAGGAACAGTGTTTATTTCTCCATTTATTATGATCACCTCTCATGATACTCAGCACGTTTTTGTAGTTTTTCTTTACATAGGGTCTGCATATTTCTCATACGTTAATGACATCTTTTATTCTCTTGTTCTTATTGTCTCTATTGTGGATGACTTGTCTACTACATTTTATACTAGCCATCACTAATATATAGAAATCTGTTGGGTTTTGTATATTTTCCTTATATCCAGTTGGATTGTCAAAGGACGCACAAGCATATTAACTTCAAATAGGAACTGTTTTAGGCATTTATTCTCCTCTCTCTTTCCCTCCCTCTTTGTTTCCAGCTATTGCACTGCACTGACCGAGTTTTCCAAAACAATGTTGAGTGATAGCAGTGATGACAGACATTAAAGGGAATTTTCCTCATATTTTACCATCAAGTATAATTTTCATGGAAAGCTTCTGGTATAAACGCTTTGTCGAGTTAAGGGATTCTCTTTCCATTCCTAGATTATTTAATAAGCGGTCCCTCCACCCCCAAACACACATAACTAAATAGAGTTATTGCATTTATCAGATGCTGTTCCACAGTTAAGAGCATCATCTAGTCCTCTTTTAATCTCTCTAGAGTAAGTTTCTTAGTGTTCACCTGGCCTTGAATTCTTGGGAAAAGTTCTATTCCATCATGATATGTCATGCTTTTTAAGAAATTTCTGGATTCGGTTTATTGGCATTTTATTTAGTAATTGTATATCAAAATTCTCAAGTGAGTTTTTTTTTTTTCTCATGCTCTGCTTGCACAGTTTTGATGTTAAAGTTATACTGGTCTTGTGGAATGAGCTGGAAAGCATTTCGTCTTTTTCTACTCTAGAAGAGTTTAAATGAAGTATGGATCAGCTCTTCCTGATACCTGAAGGTTTGAAAGAATTCGCATGTAAAGTGATCTTGGCCTGGGGTTCCCTGGTCCTCTCCTTTTCCTCTTACATTTTTCATCTTTCTTCTTTATTTTATGAACGGTTTCCTCAACTTCTTCTCCCGGGTCACCAACTTAGTCTTCAGCTGTGCCACTCCCGTTCTGTTAATCAGCCTTTCTATTGCAGTTTTAATTGTGGTGTCTTGTTTTTATTTTCCAAGAACATCTCTTTTTCTTACTGCTCCTTTTTCGTAGCAGCCATGATGCCTGTGGAGATGAGAAGTTACCTGAATCTCCGCTCTGCACGTCTTCATGGCCTTCATGCTAGGAGCCCTCTTTAGAGAGGTTTCCTAGGTTGTTTAAAGAACATTTGCAGAAGCTGTGTCCGGGGGCCAGATGACCCAGAGACACCCCACTGACCCAGGGCGGAAGCGTGGCCTCGCTCTCCCCCACTGACCCAGGACGGAAGCGTGGCCTCGCTCTCCCCCACTGACCCAGGAAGGAAGCGTGGCCTCGCTCTCCCGATGTCTGTCCCTTGACGGGCAACCCTCAGGAGTCCCTTGCTGGCCCACTTGTTCTCCAGCTGGAGTATCTTCCGTTCCTGTTGGGAGCGGCAGCTCGCCCTGTGCCGTGGCCTTGCCCTCCTCCTGTTTTTTTTTTTTTTTTTTTGGTGTGTTAGTTTCTGCTTTATAACAAATTGAATCAGTTATACATATACATATGTTCCCATATCTCTTCCCTTTTGCGTCTCCCTCCTTCCCACCCTCCCTACCTCCTCCTGTTTTGAGTGTGGTTCTCTGTTTGGATTTCCCCACCAACTTGATGCTATATGCATTTCATCTTCCATGAATTCCTCAACTCTTCTGATTTGGTGATGGTACCCTTTATTGTTTTCGAGGACTGCTAGGCATTTATTTGTTTTTAATTTACAGTCTGTGATTTTAATGGTATTTTGAGAGAGAAGTAAATAAAGCTTAGTCAGTATACCATCTTAAAGGGTACTCTCTAGTACAGACTTTCAGCAAATGATTTTATCATAAAAGATGTTTCCTTTGTTTCTGGCCGTTTTCACTGGGAACTTGCACACATTCAGAATTAGGCATAGATTCTGAGTATCAAAGGAATAATAAAAATAGAGCTGTTGTGTACAGAGTGGGATGTGGGAACTCCTGGAAAATTTCTGATGGGTGTCATGTACATAAACATGACACGTTATGATGGGTAAGACTTTCCAAACAGTAGTGCTTGAAATAGACAGCTAAATATAATTTAGTTAAATAAAAAATGCCTCTAATTGTACCACTATGTTATGGTGGTACTTGGCAGCCATGCACCTAATAAATACAACACTTTTGAAATATGATTAGAATCCAAGTGGGTTTTACTCTGCAGTGAGGCATGTGGCAGGACACGCTAGCACTGACTTTTCTTTTTGTCTTTCCAGTGGAAAACTGAACTTCTTTGTTTGAGTGAGTACTGTTGGGAATTTTTAAGTAAAAACAAGAAGCTAAGAATTCCATTCCTTTTTGCCAATCTTTCCTTCTAGCAAAATTATCAATTAACGGAGCATTAAATGATCATTTGCTTCAT
Source organism: Neophocaena asiaeorientalis asiaeorientalis (assembly GCF_003031525.2). Taxonomy (NCBI): domain Eukaryota; kingdom Metazoa; phylum Chordata; class Mammalia; order Artiodactyla; family Phocoenidae; genus Neophocaena; species Neophocaena asiaeorientalis. The sequence continues at coordinate 292,988 of NW_020174738.1, read as the reverse complement.
ATTGTATTCTTACCCTTTCATACCTGGATTATTTTAATAACTTTTAGCTAGTGCTACAGATGTATTTAATTAAAGTTATGCATCAAAATAAAATAATGACGTGGGAAGGAAAGGGTTATTATGTTTCAAAAATACATTAATAAAGTACATATTAAAATTTGGATATTCAAGTGATTTTGAAAATGTCAGAATGTCTTGTCTTCCCCCAATATCTTTCCTCCTTCTTTCTCTCTCTCTCTTTCTTCTCTCCTTCCTTCCTTCCATCCTCCCTCTCTCCCTCCTTCCCTTTCTCTGTCTCTTAACAATAAAGCCCCTTGTCTTTGTTCAGGGCTCTGCTGTCCAGATTCTTTCTGGGTTTGTTTGGGGCTCATTTGACTGATATTTCGCCATATTTCTGTCTCTGGGCAGTGGTAGACTGACCACAGAATACTCTTCTGTGAGTTTTCTTGCTTCCCTCAGGGATATGCTTGATTGTCTAGCTGTCAGCGTGTGGACACTGCTGATTAAACATTAATGAATTTAAAATGGGCCACTGGTCCCATTATCATTCCTACAGCAGCACCCTCTCTTGTTGGAGCACCTAAAATTCCCAGAGTCCTCTGCTTACAGCGACTTTATCTGATACCTATAACAGATATCAGTGTCTGTTAATCTGGGGAGGAGGGGTTCTTTCCCTGGATCCTGTAGCTGATGCTTTGGCACATCCTCTGAGGCACTAGGATCCTTCTGATGTGGATGAGGTCAAGAGCTTCACGTAGTATCGCTAGTTGATCTCGCCATCGGGCAGCTGCAGAGGCAGGAAGTACCCAAACCCAGTTCTCAGCCGGGCATGACATCATATCCCTTCACGGGGCTTCTCCTGGAATATAGGGATGTGAGGGGTTTTCTCTTCAGTGATCCTGCACACCCTGTTAGAGACGCTAAATGAGCAGCAACAGCTCCAGGCACTTATTTTAAGACAATATTAAGTGAAGCCCCTGAAACTGAGACAGACAGACAGAGGCCAGAAGACTAGCTTGAGCTCATGGCACATCCACTGCCGGGAGCGGCAGCTTGTATGCCACAGTCAGGAATGGAGTATATGCCGTTTTTTAATTAATTAACCATGACAGGTTCAAAAGTGGTGACTCCGGTTATAAATCAAAGACTGGCTTTATGCTTATATTTTGGTTTTCTATTGCTGCGTAACAAATCAGCACAAACTTAGCAACTTAGAACAATGGTCACCGCACAGACACTACACAGCCGCACACTGTGCTCAGAGCCTCACTAGGCTGGCACCAAGGTGCTGGTCACACTGCGTTCTTACCTGGTGGTACTGGGATTTAGGCTGTTGGCAGAATTCATTTCCTTGTGGTCGTAGGACTGAGGTCCCCCTCCCCTTACGTCTCAGCTTCTGGTAGCCGACCCGTTCCTTCTCTCCGGTCCAGCAACAGCATGTTCAGTCCTCCTAGGCTTGAACTTCTCTGCCTTCCCCCTGTGGCCCCAGCCAGGAAAAAGCTCTGTGTTTAAGGGGCTCACGTGATGACATTGAGCCCACCCTTCATTTAAGGTCAACTGATGGGTAATCTTAGTTCCATCTGCAAAGTCCCTTTTAACATGTACCGTAACACATTCACAGATGTGACACTAGGGGGGAAAGTTATGGGGGCAAAATTCTGCTTATCCCAGCAGAGATCACACAGCAGGAGGATTTGGATGAGGTTTTGCCCGTTCAGCCTCAAATGTTTAGACGATAAGCGTGGTCGTTAGTGTGATCTGTCAGTTATGAGAAAGATACTGCTGTAAATGCTTTGGGTATGGATAATCTGTAAACTGAGTAATCAAATCTTGTCTAAGTAAATTAGTTGAAATGTAAATAATTATCTACATGTGAGCACACACAAGAAACCCCCCCACATTATTCTCTTTACACATTTGCTTACTTCTCTGAAACGTACGTACCTTTTATCTGTAACGCACAGGCAGGCATCAGGCGGCTGACTGTTTCTAAGGTAGCTGGCTAGGCAGTGGTCTGATGGGTGTTTACTGCACTTACTAACAACAGCTGCTGTTTACTGAGCGCTCACTATATGCCTGGATTGTCCTGTACCTACATGTGTTATTTATTTATTCCCTGCAGTGATTCCGTGGTATATGTGTTTGAGGATGAGAGAACACACCTAAATAGCAGAATTTGCCCACCTGTGTTGCAGAGCCCGGATTCAGACTCAGATCTGTTTGACTCTAAAACTTTGCTCTTCACCACCGTCTTTTACCTTTTCCCAAACCTGGGGAAAGTTACACAGATGGGGGTTTACCTTTGAGAGGTCTTCCACCTCTGTTTCTCACTCTTCTACCTCCTGGCTCCTTTTCACCTCTCTCCAAAGGAGCCTGTGTCCTTTTGCTGTGCTCAAGCCCCAGCCCATCATATAGGTACTCTGCTGCCCCTTCAGTCCTCCAGAGTTAGTGGGTATCTGTGTCTCCATCAAACACTGCAGGCCTTCATCTGAGGACAGCTGATACCTGTGACGCTATGAAAAGAGCATGGTCAGAATAGCTTACACCAGGGCACAATAAAGACAATAATATTAATAATAGTAACCACAGCTGGTGATTACTGAGCACTTAGCACTAAGGCCCTGCCCTGAGCCCTCGATCCTCATAACCGCCTGGTGAGGCAGATACCATTATTATTCCCATTTCCCCCAGGGTATTTTGTATGCAGAACTTGTAAATCACCAAGTGATTGAATGTGTGAGAGAGTTTTAAGGGAGCCTCCTTGGCTACTCTGGGCCACTGCCCTGCTTTCTTCACTCCAAAGAGTAGGATCAGCCATGGGGCTCCTTCATCTTTGGTTACAACTTTCAGTCCAGAATTTATTTCACCTCTTCCTTTGTCTTACTGCACATTCTTTCTTTCCGAGTCCCACTATGGGCATTTGAGGCTGTGGATGGTGCCATTAGGATGGAGCCATCTCTGTAGGGCAGGCGATGCCATTCTGGCCTTAGAATCCCAGGAAGGAGCATAGACCATCTCTGTAGAGAGGAGAGGGGATCCAGGGACATAAAAGTGGCCAGAGGGAGACAAGCGTCTGCCTGAAGCAACCCTCCTGAGAGCTGTGGAGTCCAAAAATGTGGTGAAACGAGATAAAACAATCACACAGGACGAGGTTGATGGGGTAGGGAGAGCTGTTACTTTGGAAGGGCCAGCAAGTCTGCTGAGCAGACAAGCAGACTGCAGTCAGATTCCCTCCTGCAGCATCCTGAGTGGTCGCAGAGCGCCGAGGGCGTGCGCGGCAGCCCTTGCCTGGAGGCTGGGGTCTAAGCCTGTGCCGACTGCCCTTGCTGGTGCACTTGACTTAAAGTTTCTATTTTAGGCCACTCTGTATAAATCCACAGAACATAATAAACTTGTGCGTTGAATTTTTAAATAGATACATTCTAAAAATATTAGATTTAAATTGAATCAAGTTTTAAGGGTAGCTCAGACACTTGGTATTTTAAAACAATCCTGCAGTGAATCCTTTTGTTGTATGAACAATGGAACTCAACTTCTGTGTTTCATAAATTTAGATTCCATTAGGCTTTTCTAACATTTAAGGGTAAACAGCACTGTGAACTGCCCTTTATTAGGTCTGTCATTGTCTCAGCAGTAGTGCCTGTTAAAATATTGCATCCTGGTCATAAAATACAACTGAAATCACTGGAAAATATAATACTGAGTAGATGAACTGTGACTGTCATAGTTTAAAAACCACAAAAATGTTGTCTTTATGTGTGAGTGTAATGCTCTCAGGTTTTGATCTTCCTGTATTAATAAAGATTGTTACTTTAGGAGAACTAATTTTTTTTATTTCAAATGCTTTCTCCAGAATTGGGACTCAATAGCATTCCTTAAAAAAAGAAACAACCTTTCACTTTTAATCTATAATTAAAGCCAAAGTTTTCTTTTAATTTTAAAAGCTTGTCCTTGAACTAAAATAACATGGAACATTTTAAAACATGGCTCCAAGTTACTGTAGATACATTTTATTTAAACCACAGAGACTGCAGTTAAATTTCTCAGTGCCAGACAGACTGCAAATTATAACTGTAGCAGAAGTGACTATGAATTTCTGGATGTTGTAGTACCAGCAAGGCTGGTTGTTATTTTGGAGCTGTTCCTTCCTTTGGGCTCTGCTCATGAATGACTTAATCCCTATGTAAGATCAAATGTCATGCGTGTTGCCATGCACAGAAGAAACCAGGAAAGCTTCCTTTGTGACTGCACAAGTTCAGCGAGCACCTGCAGAGGGAGCTGGCAGGAGGAAGGAAGAGTCACGAAACAAGTTGGAAAGTGAGGCTAGAACACGGTGAAACTCCCAAAGTTGGGTCAATGATAAAAGTATCCTTTAAAGCTGAACGCCATTATTTATTATGGCAAGAAAAGGGGATAATATCCATGATGGAACTGTAAAAATACTTTCACTAAGGTCATTTTTGTACTTGCTATTCTGGTATTTGGTTAGCAAATCTAATGCCAGATTAGATCTAATAATATAGTGTGTTACTCTATGTACTGTAGCAAGTGCACGGGCATCTGTCATTTTACTGGGTCCTCACTACAACGCTGTGAGGTACAAATAAGGATGATGATCTCGGCTTTCTCGCAGGATAGGAGGGAGGGACCCACTGGTGCACAGCTACCTAATGGCAGAGCCAGAAAGAGAAGCTGAGTCTCTCAGCTTCTTGTTCAGACTCTTTCCACTCTAGTGTACGGTGTTTTCCATCCTCATTAAGTGTACTCAGATTTTTAAAAATATAATCATTTGTGGAGTCGTGGCCTCTCCAAAACAGTGACTCTTCACTTATTTGGAGCTGTTCCTCCACTTTGACAATTGGATAAAGAGCCTTGGATCCTGCTCCAGAGAAACAAGCACTTCCGCACCGCACAGTGCTTTGCAGCTGGGATGGCAGCAGGGGTAACTCTGATCCTTTGGATCTAAATAGGATTCCCCTGGACACGGTTCCTGCTGTGGAAGCTCAGGCCCTTCTGAAGATTTCTGATGATACCTAAGAGTTCTGTCTTTGAAGCACGTCGGGAACGTTTACTTTCCAAAGTGCGTTCAGTTTGTGGTCACACTGCCATCCCACACGTGTGGTCCCTGTTCTGTATCACGTTGATTCAGAGGTGCAATGTGTTCCTTCCTCAAATGCCAGAAGATCCCCCCACTCTCAGAAGGTGTGTGCATGCACTGGGCTGTTTGGAGAATTTGGAGGGGATGAAGGAGGGCTCTGCATCCCAGCAGTTCACACAGCTTCCCACAGAGCACTGCGTTTCCTCGTTCTTAAGTGTGCCTTGGCCATTTCGCGTGGGACTCTTCCTGCCTGCTCTGTCCCACGTGGTCCCCACAGCAGCACAGAATCTCCCAGCTCCAGGCCTTCCCCCTTCCATCCTCTGCTGCTTACCACCTAATTCCCCAGTTGCTCCAAAATCTCCAGGTTCTTCCCACATAGTGTTGTGTAATCCAGCTCTCTCCTGCATCAGCTACAAACCTCTGTCCCAGGCCTGCTGTGTGCGCTCAACCCTCTCCCGAGGTACTGAGCAAATCAGAAGGGCCTTGTAGTTCATAACCTTCACTTTAGAAGACATGTGTGATGTTAAACGGCAACTTACTTTCTTCAGTTATAACTGTTACTTTAGGGGTTTCAAAGATTTCCTAAAACCCCCCTATTTGGAGGTAGCTCTGGGGTTTCTGGGCTTCTTGGGGCTGTGTGAGTTGAGGACTTAGTTGGGCTTGCTCTCTGGGGCAGAGGGAGTGATTACGCACAGAGACCTCTCACGACCGCTGCAGGGTCGTATCTAGTTGGGGAAATGGTGTGGAGCCCTCCCAGGAAAAGTGAGAAACGTGGTATAGGAATAGAAAATGGCATAAAATTGTATAATAAAGTACATAGTGATTTCAGGAAAGGAGTCTTTTAGATCATTTCTTTCATTTGATTTAAATTTGAAACTGTGTTGTGCTGGGAGATGAATTCTTTCCCTAGTGATGGAGCTCCCCTTCTTGGTCTGTGATTTCAGAGTCCCGCTGCTTGAGGTCTCCCTCTATTTCAGGGTATTCTGGCCTGTATGGTCTTGTTCTTAGTTGTGATTGAGCAGTCCCAAAGATTTTCATCCTACTTGAAAGCAGTGATATGATTGGGCTAGAATTTATCATATTTCTGAAGGAAACTCCCTCTTCAGTACTGTGATATGACTTGGAAATATCACTGGTGAACACAAATGTTAAGAAATTGACAAGAGACCTGGAGCTAGGGAGAGACTAGATGTTGTACCCACTGCAGTTCTGAAGTTGCGCTGCAGAGGCAGAAACCCTAAAACTGGACATGGCGCCCAGGCCATGCTTCCTTCCAGCAGTGGGCACCGCCTGTGGTCCCTGATGCCTCAGTCTACTCCCTGATCAATTAGAGGAAGCCTGGGAGGAAGCAGTATCAGAGTGTTAAACCAAAGAAGCAGCTTCAGACACATTTTGTCTTGTCTAACCAGCTTATCACGATTCGACTAGCCTCTGCAAGTCCTTCCTGCCTTCATAAAAAGACCCAGCCAGGGTTAAAAGGCACTGGGTTCATCGCTTTATTTTAACCACGGACCATTTAAATTTGGGACAATTTATATATCAATTTCTTTCCTGGGAAGGAAGGGCTATCTTAATATTTGACTATGTATCAGATAAATATATTTTGATAAAGAGAGAATCTGATTTTGAAAAAGAATAATCCAGAACAATGATATTAAGTATAAATATGATTACATGCCAGGTATAAGAAATAATGATGTCAGAGACAGAAAGATAAAAGAAACAATGAACAATAGCAAAGAAAATCGAGAGGAGAAAGATCTAAGAAAACGTCATAGTGCTGTGGGGAAAAGGACCTTTGAAAGTTGATGGAATTGAAAAGGAGAGAGCTGGGGGCAATGACTCTTATTTCTGGATCAGGGTCTGCCTACTAAGGGTCAAAGGGTTGTCAGACACCAGGGGTTATTGACCAGTTAGGCTGAATGGGCTCTTGAAGGGATTCGTGGATCCCATGTTGAGTAGTGCTGGTTGAGTCTTTCAACTAGTATTCTTTACTTATTGATTACTGTGGGATTTAGTTTAAGACTTTTATAAGTTTGTCCAGTCTTCTCCCAGGGGCCCATGAACAAGATGGGCCTTTAAGGGAAGAAGGATGTATTGAAGTGTGTTGAGCCAGCAGCATCAAGAAGTAGTCCCTTCTCGTGCTGAGACTAGGGTAAACTGGCAAGAGGGGAATCTAATCTGGTCTTTGTGACCAATTAGTAGTGAATCCAGAATGAGAGGTTCCTTTAAGCCAGAGTTTAAGAATAGGAAGCAAAATACATGGTCACAAATCAAGCCCTACCTTATCTTCAACTTTTTCATTGTAGGACGATTCTAGGAATCTCTGCTTTCACAGGAATTCTATAGGAAACTGTGGACATTTCTGTATTTTTGAAGATTCCTCAGAATTCACTCTATCACTATGAGATTTAGGGAATAGCTCAGGTGTCCACTCTATGTAGAGTTGCTTAGAACTGTGCTATCCGATAAGACAGCCACTGGCCACGTGAGGTGACAGAGCCCTTGAAATGTGACTAGTCCAAAGTAAGATGTGTTAACACGTATGGCGGGAAAAGCATGGGAAATATCTCATTGGTAATTTTTATATTGTTTCCATGCTGAAATGATAATATTTTGGCTGTACTGAGTTAAAGAAGATATTTTATTATTAAATCTGTGTTTTCCTTTTCCTTTTTCACGCGTGTCTGCTAGACAGTTTAACATTGCTCGTGCCGTTTGCATGTGTGGCGTGCAGTATAGCCTGTTGGAAACAGTGCCTTAGTGGAGGCAGGAGGCAAGTGGGTGAAAGGCGTCCTCATTACAGCTCGCAGGTGTGGAGCTGACCTTCAGGAAACCCTGCTGTCCTCAGGGTCCTTCATGCATGTGGCCTAGAGCCATATTCATGTACCTGCTCACCTTTGTTTTATTATTGTTACCAGACCTCAGAAATCGGTGTGAAGAACAGAAGTAGTTTGCTACTCTCCTTAGATTCTGACTTCCCTACAATATATCTCATTCATCTCCAGCTCCCAACATACCAGGTGTAGAGTTGGTTTCATGTGTGTGTTAAAGAAGTACAGAAATGCATAGCTGCTGAATGGTGCACGAGAAAAATACAGGTCCTATAGGTTCAGGTAGATAATCGAAGACCTTGTGACGGTCAGTGAACTGAATCAGGGGAGGAAGCATGTGAAGTTGGGAGCAAAGCTTTTCCTACAGCAGGTGTTAAGTATTTGACAGTGTGCCCCAGTGTCCCCGTCTTTACAGCCAACGTGTCTTCGAATTGGTTGGTGTACATGCCATACCAGCTGTTGAATTCTTCAATATTCTCTGGTTGGGAGTATTTCTTAAGCTTTTAAAAATTTTTTCTTTAAATCAATGAAGAGAGGTAATAGTTTCCCTCCTCAGGGAAAGAATGTAGGAAAACATTATTTAAAAATTTTATAAAGGCTGGCATCATCCACTTTCCCATTTTTTTAAGGGCACAAAGTTGCCAATGGTCTAACCTGCTCATTTCTGATAGAATGATGCAGAGGCCAGTTTAATTTAATCTGTACACATATGACATGAGTCACTGTGCTTTCAAACGAATTTTTAAAAAATAGGATATAAGCTTTCATTTAGAAAAACATGGTTCTTTAAAAAATTAATTTCCCTTGAAAAACAAGTGGATTAACTAGAGGAACATTTAGGGGTAGGGCGGGAAGAAAGTTCTGTTTTCTTTTTTTTTTGAAATTCAAAACCTAAGTTCGTTTTGCAGGTCTCGCCCATATTTAATGCAGTGGTCGCCGGTTGCGGTGGCGTAATTGTCAGAGGGCAGAGAAACGTGGTGCGGAAGCGGGGAGGTGAGCTTCAGACGGCTGGGTCACACGTGCTGGGCTCCTGCATCTTCAGCCTTGGGCATCCTGGGCCTGCTTTCTTCGAGGAATCCCTCCCACTCCTCTGCTCTTTCTTCATCCAGGGTCAGCTGCACACTGCACACAGTAGCGCAGCCCACTTTAATTTAATGCTTCCATTTTCATTTCTTTTAAAATCAAAAGAAAAATGAGTATAATAACAGTGAACGTATGATCGGTTTTTTAGGGAGGGAGGAGTCCACAAAGGCAGAAATCCCTAGAGCCCACAAGTCGTAACGCAGCCTTGAGCCCACCCCTTAACTCACCAGGATCTTCCTTCCCGCTTTCCAGTGGGACTGCTGTGATGTTCTGACAGTTTAGCATCCTGATATCCTGATGTATTCTGATGTGATACAGTCCTCTCTCTCCATCAGTTAGTCAGTCTGTTCGCAAAAAATCATTGAGAACCCTTTCTGCTACATATTGGAGTGAAACAGTGAACATCACAGACAGCATATTGTGGAAGGCAAGTATTGAACAAAGAAGTGTGCCAGAGGCTACGAAGAAATACAGGATACCATATAATATATAACAGAGGGATTGTGTCCAAGTACATTGTTAAAGTATTTTTTTAATGTATCCTTACAGAGAATCTTTATATATTTAAGAGCAAATATGAATGTAAATTCTTTCTTTCCCCAATTTTTATATAAAATATAGACTATTCAACTCAACAACAAAAAACAAAATTAAAAAATGGAAAAAGGTATCTTTAGGATTTTTTATGTATAGTATTATGCTGTCTGCAAACAGTGACAGTTTTACTTCTTCCTTTCCAATTTGGATTCTTTTTATTTCTTTTCCTCTCTGATAGCTGTGGCTAGGACTTCCAAAACTATGTTGAATAATAGTGGTGAGAGTGGACATCCTTGTCTTGTTCCTGATCTTAGAGGAAATGCTTTCAGCTTTTCACCGTTAGGTATGATATGAGCTGTGGGTTTGTCATATGTGGCCTTTATTATGTTGAGTTAGTTCCTTCTGTGCCCACTTTCTGGAGAGTTTTTATCATAAATGGATGTTGAATTTTATCAAAAGCTTTTTCTGCATCTACTGAGATGATCATATGATTTTATTCATCAGAAAGAACACAAATAAAACATGTCAGAGAGGATGTGGGGAAAAGGGAGCCCTTTGACACTGTTGGTGGGAGTGTGAATTGGTGCAGCCACTGTGGAAAACAGTATGGAGGTTCCTCAAAAAAACTAAAACTAGAACTACCATATAACCCAACAATTCCATTCCTGGGTACATATCCCCCCAAAACCAAAAACACTAATTGGAAAAGATACATGCACCCCAATGTTCACAGCAGCCTTATTTACAATTGCCAAGATACGGAAGCAAGTGTCCATCAACAGATGAATGGACAAAGAAGATGTGGTACATGTATACAATGGAATATTACTCAGCCATAAAAAAGAACGGAATTTGGCATTTGTAGCACATGGATGGACTTGGGGGGTATTATGCGATGTAAATAAACTAGACAGAGAAACACAGATACTGTATGATATCACTTATATGTGAAATCTAAAAAATACAACACACTGATGAATGTAACAGAAGAGAAGCAGAGTCACAGATACAGAGAACAAACTAGTGGTTACCAGTGGGGAGAAGGGAGGGGGGAGGGGCATTAGAGGGGGGGCAGGCAAACTATTAAGTGTAAGATAGGCTCAAGTGTATATTGTACAATAGAGCCAATAGAATAGAGCCAAAATTTGTAATAACTATTAATAAGTAACCTTTGAAAAGTGTATAAAAATTTAAAAAATAAAAAAAAGTTTTTAAAAATGGAAAAAAGACTTATTAGACATTTCTCCAAAGAAGATATACAAATGGCCAATAAGAACATGAAAAGATGCTCAACATCACTAATCATTAGAGAAATGCAAATCAAAACTACGTTGAGGTACCACCTCAAACCAGTCAGAATCCTATTATTAAAAAGTCTACAAATAACAAATACTGGAAAGGGTGTGGAGAAAAGGGAACCTTCCTACACTGTTGGTGGGAATGTAAGTTGTTGCAACCACTACGGAGAATGGTATGGAGGTTCCTTAAAAATCTAAAAATAGTGTTGGCATATGATCCTGGCAATCCCACTCCTGGGATTATATCTGGAGAAAACTCTAATTCGAAAAGATACATGCACCCCTGTGTTCATAGCAGCACTATTTACAATAGCCGAGACATGGAAACAACCTAAATGTCCATTGACAGATGAATAGATAAAGATGAGGTGTGTATATATACACAATGTGTAATTTTACTCAGCCATAAAAAAGAAGGCAGTCATGCCATTTGCAGCACGTGGATGGACCTAGAGATTATGATACTAAGTGAAGTACATCAGAAAGAGAAAGACAAATATCATATATCACTTGTATGTGGAATCTAAAATATGACACAGATGAACTTATTTATGAAACAAAAGCAGACTCACAGACACAGAAAACAAACTTACGGCTACCAGTGGGAAGGGGGGGGAGGGATAAATGAGGAGTTTGGGATTAGCAGACGCAAACTACTGTATACAAAATAGATAAACAACAAGGTCCTACTGTATAGCCCATTGAACTGTATTCAATATCCTGTAATACACCATAACGGAAAATAATATGAAGAAAATCTATATATGGGTATAACTGAATCACTTTGCTGTACATCAGAAACTAACACAACATTATAAATCAACTAGACTTCAATTAAAAGAAACAAACCCAAGAAGAGATGCCACTTCCCACCAATTAAGATGGCTGTTGTCAAAAAACAGAAATTAACAAGTGTTGGTGAGGATGTGGAAAAACTGATTCTCCTTTTGATTTTTCCCCATGTAGCCTCTGAAAAAAATGTAATTACATTTACTGATATTTCTTTGGCTGCTAGATTTTAAGTGATAGAACTTCCTCACTTCGAAACCCTAAAGGGAGTATCCCAGGTTTTCTTCTGGTATCTCTGTGAGTCTCAATTTGTACCTTAACTATTTTATTTCTTTGGAATGTATCTTAGCTTGAGAAATGGTATAATATAGTGTGAAGAAGATGTCCAATTTAATTTTCCCATAGAGCTGCGCAGTTATTCTAACACTTTTTATTGATTTGTCTTTCTCCTCCTTTCCTGGTTGGAAATACTACATTTTAAGTTGAGTCTCTGTTATCTTGCTGGTCTCGATTTTTGTTTCTCCTCATGCTACAGTCCCACAGTGTTTTAACTATTGAGGCTTTAGAATATGTTTAAAATCTGGCTATGCTTATTCTTTCTCTGTCTTCTTTTTTCATAGTTTTTCTAGCTATTGTTTCTTGTTTGTTTTCCACTATTAACTTTAGGATCAACTTGTCTCCTCAAAAAAAGTTTTGTTATTTTTATTGGGATTGTGTTACATTTATGAATTAATTATAGAAAATTTGATTTTTTTTGAGATATAGAATCATCTTTTGCAGAAGCTTGGTATGTCTGTTCGTGTCTCCTTTTGTGGCCATTAGTCGTGTTTAAAATGTTCCAAATAGGTCCTTGAACATTTCTTGTTTAGTCCTAGACCCTAATTGGGGTCCTTTCTTCCATCACTTCTTTTAACTGTTGTTTTTACATGAGAAAGCCATTCCTTTCTGTATGTTAATATTGTACTCTGCTACCACCATGAATTTGTTTATCATTTTTGGTAGTTTTTTCAGTTGACTTTCTTGTGTTTTCCAGTAATACAATTATATTATTTTCAAAGAGTAATGATTCTACCTGCTTTCTGAAATTTTTGCCATGCATTTTTTCTCTGGCTTATTGCTTGAGTTGTATATCACAAGTAATGGTGGTACACATTCTTGTCTTGTTTCTGACCTTCCTGGCAATACTTCTAGTGTTTTCCCATTACTTGTGATGCTGGCTTTTGGGCTTCAGTTATAGTACCTTCAGATTATGGTTTTAGGCTATAAAGATCTGGGTTCAGATTTTCTTCTCTACCAGTAACTAAGAAACATCAGGTAAATCATCTAACTTTTCTGATTTATATCAGTATCTATAAAATGAGGGAAAGAAAAAATCCCTACCTCACACAGCTATTGATAATAATTGTGAAAGCACTTGATAAATTGTGGGGATAAATGTCCCTTGTAATTCCTGTTTTCTCCTGTACAGAATGCTTCCCTACAGAACACTAGAGAATTGTAGAACTGGATTTCCCTTTGTGGCTCTGAGCTGTTTTGTAATTCCATTCACAACACAGTTCCTACATATACTCCAAGGTTGGAAAGAAATAGTGCTGTTTGAATGATGAGCAAATTCCTTTGCTGACATTTAACCAAAATGTATTCCAAACCTGAAGCTTTTTGGAAGGCTAAGAAAATGTTGGTCACCGTCTTGTAAAAAAGTGAAATAAAAAATGTTTATGTACCTCAGCCCTTCCTGACTGAGCTGGAGTGAGTGCACTGAGGTGGTGTTATTTTGTGGTGTTTCAGTTCTGGGAAAAATGAAACCAAAAAATATAGGAGATTTTTCAAGATTTTTGGTTGTGAAAGCTTTACATTTTTGTCTACTTTGGTTAACATTGAGAGGGCCGTATAAATTTGATTCAACTGCAGCTCTTCTGCAAACTGATTGCGGCCAGTGATCCGTAACTATAACTGTTGCTTCTGTGTGGAAGTCTGCGTTTTAGAGAATGAACTCAGCGTCCAGAGATACTGGCGGCTGCGCTCCTTTGTCAGATGTAACACGGTCTCCCGATAGCCTTGCCCACGTGTACAGTAACTGGCATGTGGAGGAGTTTCGTATCCTTTTAAAATGAGCTTCCGTATTAGTTTCTGTGCAGAGTTGTGTCTTGGTCCAATCTGATAAGATTTGCAAATGTACTTTTCCTTTGTAAGAAGCCACCCACAAGTAGCTCCCTTCCTCAGAGGGTTTTTGTTCCTTGAAGTGTATCAACTGCTCCTTCCCTCCATGCTTGAAAAGTAAAATGTGTGGTCATTTGAATGTCCCTTTTGTTTCCTAACACCACTTACCTTCCTCTTTTAGACAGCTCTCAGAGGACCTAGGTATTAAGGTGGTAAAGTTACTTTTTCAAGCTGCAGCAGCCTTCTTCACCTGGTTTGCTGGCACATCTGTGGCTTTGGAGATGCCTCTGGCTTTGTCACGTGGCTGGGCTTTGGAAGAGAGCTTCGTACTCCCTCATTTTCCTGGATTCCCTTCTCTGACTACATGTTCAATTTGAGGAACCTGCCCTTTCTAGAATGATTGTAGATGCAGTTTTGCATTAAAAGCTAATGAGGCCTTAATGTATTCTCTCACAAATACTAGTCTGAAGACACTCCTGTCTCCAGCACACGTTCTGGATTTGTTAGATGATCTTTAAAGGCATGCACATTTGCAAACATAGTCCTTCTTTATTTATATATGCAAAATCATCTTTTGTGAACCGACAAAGCAAACGCATCATGAGAGAAGACAGTGGGAGACTGTGCCATAAGGTCCGTCAGTGGATTCAGTCCTTTCAGGGAAGTTTGGAAACCCTAGCTTATTAGGCGTGAGTGGCAGCTGCTCCAATAGCAGCAGTGCCGTCGTTTACATTATTTCACTTCACAAAGTGCTTATCAAGGCAAATTTAGTACATAGAATAAAAGCCAAAGCAGAGAGCATTAAATGAATCACTCAGAAACTAACCCTATTACAAACAGAGCCAGAACTGCTAGAGGGAGCTGGTACAGCAGAATATCTGAGGCTCCCTTAACACACGCACCGATTCCAAATGAAGGACCCCATCCCTAGGTTAATTCAATAATAAGACAGGAGTCAGGGGAAAAGTGTGTTAGTTTTAGTGGGGGAGCATGCTTCCTAATTGTATAAAGTAAAATGAACAACCTAGAAAATGACAGTATGTGTTCAGCGTATCATTTTTCTCAGTAGACAAACTTCAGAGGACAGAAAGCACCTCCTCCTTGCTCACTACTGTATTACCAGCTGTTAGCAAAATGCAGTAAAGATCTGTTGATTGATTGGTTCATTGACTGATCGCTGGGGGATATAATGAGTACTTCCACCTTTGAAACAATCTTAGTTTGGAGAGGAAAGTATGTCTATCTTTTGTTATGTAAATATAACAGCAAGCAAAGTAAATAAGATGGGCCGGAATCAATTCTTAGGTAATCGGGAACAGACTCTGCCATGGGGATGGTTTACATTTTACTCCAAAAGCAAAATTTTGCATTTAGTGTAAGAAATAGTGGTAAAACACCGAGCTTTTGCTTTCTACCAATAGTGTAAACATTACTCTAACATATAGTCTCTGGAAATAATTTAGTTAACTCTTATTTTTATACGCATGTTCTGTTCTGGAGACTTGATGCAGAAATACTGATGGAAAGTTTTTTCTCTAAGTGACAGTTTGTTTACAGAAATGCCTTGAAATCTTGATGTTATTGAAAAGTCTGAAATAAATGTTGCCTCGAAATTGCCTGTTACAGAACAGCTCCACACCTCCCAGAGCAGTTCCCCACTTCGTTAGTAAATCACCTAAAATCCATGAAGGTCATGGAGACTGCTCCCTCCGTGAAATGAAATATTTATGTTCTGATCCCCCAAACATATTGCGGATCGTTTTGGTGTTTTAAGTTGAGGGTACGTAGTAAATTATTCCAAAATTATGGAGGCCAAATGTCATTCCCTCCAGAAGTTTGTGTAATATCTATTTATCTGTGGGCAGATGACTGCTCAGGATAATCAGACGCAGACTTTGTCAAGTTTAGTCTAAGTAAACACAGCTGAACATAAGCAAGTTGGACTATAAGGGTTTTTTGAGCTTTGCCAACAGCATATGACCTTGGAGAATGCTGCTTTTTTTTTTTTTAGTACAGTCTGCTTTCAATGGAAAAGAAGAATTCTTTTTGTTTCAAATTAACAAGTGATGATTAGAAGCTTGTTATGTTCTAATTTTTAGATGCAAGACAAATGAACATCATGCACATACCCAACAAAAAGCTGCCTTCCTGAGGGAGTTATTCCCCCTCAAGGAGCTGAATTTAAACCGCGAGAGTGGAAGCCAATTAAATGGAGTTTCTTTCTAAAAGAAAACGTTTCTTTGTTGTTGTTTATTTTGTTGTTGTGTATTTTGGTTTTTGTCTCTGTGCCATTTCAACAGATTAAAATTGTGGCTCCAAATATGCCACTAGAAGATGGACTTTACTGACTTATCCATTCTTTAAGAAGCATGTGTCCTCAATAGGAAAGAAACTTTGCATTGTCATTAACGTTCGGTCTTCAGTGGAAATCCTCATTAACTGCGTTATGCTTTTCACAAGTCCTTTTTTTCTTCTTTCTTTTTTTTTAAAAAAAATACATGTTTCTTTTCACGTATCTAATATGTTCTTCTTTTAGCCTAATATGGAGTCCGATGTTACATTTTTTTAAGGGCACTTTGTGGTTAAAATAAAGTTCCTATTAAATGTTTCATGTCAAAAGGTGGACTTTAAGTGCGAACTTTGGTAAAAGGTGGATTAGTGGAGATTTGCCTTGAAACTTCTAGCTTTTCAGTGTTCTCTGACAGGCAGGGAGCCAGCTACATGCTCTGCTCTCTCTGTTCCTTCGCTTAAGGAAACTATTTCTTTCCTTTTCACCCTTCGGGTGTACATTTCCTTCTGAGAGCAAATGCAGTATGGATAAAGGGTGTGACTAATAAAGTTTTTAAAATAATTCATCTTTCAAGACTTTGGTATTTGACACTTTTTAAATCACACGCTGGATAATATTAGCCAGCATATGGGAAGATATTTAGATCTATGTGCTAAAACATTATTCATGTAAGACCCATCCATATTTATTTATTTGTATACCTCTTTTACCTATATGCCGATCGATTTCCATGTTACGATGACTACTTTGAGGGGATAATATCACAATGTTTCTAAATATGTTGCTACGTAATGCGGCCACGCTGCGTCCTCTTCTTGTTCAGAGCGGCGTCCTGCATCCCTGAGCACATCAGCGTCCACTTTCGAAGGCCCTCAAAGCACTTCCTACTCTCAGCATGTCACCGTCAGACTCCCGACGGCCCGTGCCCTCCAAGCTGAAACGTGCTCTCCCTCCGTCCTTCCGGACTCAGAGAATCCCCACCCACCCAGTCAGGGGAGGCAGCCCCAGAGGCGGTAGAGGCTCCTGCCTCGTGCTCCCAGACCCCACCTACCCTTCAGCAAGGCTGCCCCCGAGCGAGCGTCCCCACTGCTGCGTCCTCCACCCCCACTCCTCACCTGTCTGAGTTCCTGCCGCGATCTCACCTTCCACTAAGGCAAGGGGGATCGTTCTGAATCCAGGTCCAGTCATGTCACTGTTACACATCCTTTCAGGATGGAGTTCACCTTCCTCCTCCTGGCACACAAACCCAGGAACCCCTCAGCACCCGGCCTTTGCTGATCTCTCACCTGCCCCTTCGCACGCCTCATTCGTTTCAGCTGCACAGAAAGATTAGACACAGGGGTCAGGTGCCGGCATCGCCCTGCCCTTTCATACAGCTGCCCCTTCACCTGGAACACTGCTCCCCACCTTTGCCTCAGTGGCCGCCGCTCATCTTTACCTTGGCCGGTCGCTTTCCCGTCTTTACTGTGTCCTGGTGCTCAGATGGTGATGGCGCTGGCTGGGCGCAGGCGTGAATGGAGGAGGGTGCTTGCTGGACGCACTTGCCCATGGCCTCTTCTCTGCTGCCCCAGAGGGTGCCATCTCACTCAGAGCCCCACTCAGGGCCCCCAGAGCACTAGTCACACGGAGCTCTTGTCATTTACTCAGTGAGTTGCTTGGGGTGAGACCCATCTGTAATTCGTACAGTATGTCCCCTGCATACGAACCTTCAAGTCGCAAGCTTTCAAAGATGCGAACATGTGTTCATGTGTCCGGTCACGTGAGTTAGTTGTCACGTGCGTGCATCCTCTGCACGTGGTCGTGCTTTTGTGTAATTCACTTACAGGACTGTGTAGACCACAGTAGTGCAGTATCTTTATTTCAAGCCCAGGTTGGCTGGAAGCAAGTGTAAAAGCAGCGGCCATGTAGCCGGTACTGCTAAGGTGTAGCGGCGGCGATGTAGCCGGCGTCTCTTGTTGCTGACGATCTGCTTCAGCTCCACCATCTCCCACCTGCTCTCCCTCCTGCAGTCGGTAAGTCTTCTGTCCTGTTCACTCGATGCCAGCCCCTGCATGCCAGCTGTTGTACTGGACTACTGTCCTTTTCAAGGGACTGTACTGTAAGATAAAACATGTCTTGTTTGATTTTTCTGTGTTATTTGTGTGAAAAGTATTATAGACCTATTACAGCACAGCACTGTAGAGCTGCCTGTGTTAGTTGGGTACCTAGGCTAACTCCGTTGGACTTCACAAACGTGCTCTCGGAACAGAACTTTTTTGTAGGTAAGGGACTTACTGTATTTCTGAGGTCACAGTGCCTGACATTTAGAGTGCATTCAGTAAATGTTTGCTGAACCAACCGATGAACCTGTGGAGCGGTAAATGAAGACACCATGGAGAAGAGCCCATTCTATTGCACTTAAGATTAAAAGATTGGGTTTCTAGTACTAGCCCTATTGTTTACTAAGTTTAGCCTCGGACCTGTTGGTCAGCTTTTCTGAGTCTCAGTTGTAAAATGGAGAAAATGATACAAGCGTGCACAAAAAGGAAATGAGATGAATGCACATTTATGACTTGCGAAATGCTTGATAAATACTGTTGTCACCACTGTGAATTGCGATAAGTTGACCTGGACCTTAATTATGCCCCCAGAAGGGGGGGGAGGGTAAAATGCTGTGTACAAAGTGTAATTTTCCATTTGATACTCAAAAAAATTTGGTTTTTACTTGGATAAGTTCAGCTTCATTGTAGTGTTGTTACCCATTCTCTATGAAAGCACCAGGCATCCAAAGACGGCACACAAATTCCAAGGGAAATTGAGCGTCTCTCGCATTCTGCTGTGCAGCGGGAAGAACTTTTTAATAAATGTTGGTCTCTTTGTAAGATGTCGGGAGTACTGAAATAACCCATATATTCTTACTCCAATTTAAGGATACCAAGTACAGCTGTTTAGGATAAAGCAGTAATACAATTAAGGTCTTTTAGGTAATGTATGTTTTAAGTAGTTATTTTTTCCTTTGCGGAATTGTATCAGTCAGTGAGCTCTTCATAGAGCTTTTTTAATAACAAAGATTAGAGACCTGTCTTTTAAGAACTGGGCATTTCCAAAGCTGTTCCCCCAGATGCAAATGCCATATTCTATCTTGAGTAAAGATCTTCACAATTCAAAACTTTCTCCGAGCAATTAAGAGTGAACACGCTAGCATACCTATATGATTGCGTGGATAACACATGCAAGCTGCCAGGCCAAGAACAGCTACGTGCGCCAACCCCAAAAATGAGCAGCAAAAGACCAGTTGCTGACCTCATCCTGGAATTTGCCGTGGTGTATGTTCATTCTTACTCTCACCGAAGACTCCATTCCGATGTTTTGCGTGTTATGGCTACTAAGCAACTCAAGTGACCTTCTCCAAGCCGTTGCAAAACTGAAGTCTCCATAATACGCAGTCTTGCCCTTTGGAGAATTTTCCACACTAGAGTGTCAGAGACATAACATGCCTGCCCGTGACCCAGGGAAGACAATTCAGATGAAAAAACTATCTTGAATTGTTGTGTTATTCATTATCTGTTCCATTTCAGGGTAAATCTTCAACATTGCCTCCTCGTTTGCTGCCACTACAAAGAGTTTGCAATTGTGGAATAATTATAGCTGCTCTTTATTGAGGCTGCCTGGCTGCCTGGTGGTTTGCAGTGATTATTACTAATTTCTGCAACGGTCTTCATCGTTCCATATTTTGTGTCTATTTTACAGATGAGAAAAAAAATGAGACGCAGAGATATTAACCGACTTTCCCCAGACCACATGCTAACCCGAGCTCTCTGGTTCCAGATCTGCTCTCTTCCATTGCAAGTTACTGTGGGAGGGGGAAAGTGTGATTAAGTGAACTTCACCCTTCCCAGTTCACACTGATTAGCAGTGAACAGGTGCACTCAATTTCTCAATTCAAGATAAACCAAAATAAGGCACTAATCCCATTAAAAGCAGCTGTAGGAATTTGAGTAACTAATTGGGTTATTCTCTTTCTCTGTCTTAAAGACTGCTAACATTAGCATGGAATTTCCATTTGAATAATTTTTCAATTAATCATAAACTGGGACTCCCATTTCTCAAGCAGCCTTTTGACAGATGCTTTCAACACTTGCCCCACACAACTCCCATTACCTCCTTTTTTTTCCTCCAGTATAAAAATAATCATCTTTCTTTCATTTCTGGGCCCACTTTCTGCTTTTCCTAGCCCCGCTAATTATTTTTATGATGATGACGATTACTCGTGAATAATTAATTCAGTGCATTTTCATCATTACACATCCTTCATTTCTTTATGCTTCTCCAGGGGGTCCTATAAATCAGCACAAATACAGATTCCTTTGCCTTTCACTTTGAAAGAAAGGATTTTTGTGCATCCTTTTGTCCAAGTAAGAATCTATTATCGATTATACAATAAGCTATGTAATAAAATAACTTATTTTTTAATTTTTTAAAATTAATCTCATGATTTTATTATTTTTTCTAAGAAGATCATTCAGTTTTTAAAATTGAAGTCTGGTTGATTTACAGTATTTCTGTTAGTTTCAAGTGCACAGCATAGTGAGTCAGTATTTGTACAGATTGCACTCCGTTAAAAGTTATTACAAGATAATGGCCACATCCCCTGAGCGGTACAATAGACCCTTGTTGCTCATCTGTTTTATACACAGCAGTTTCCTCTGCCCCTCCCTCTCCCCACTGGTAGCCACTAGTTTGTTCTCTCTGTCTGTGAGTCTGCTTCCGTCTTGCTGTACACATTTGTTTGTTTTATTTTGTAGATTCCACATATAAGTGATATCATTCAGTATTTGTCTCCTAAAGTCGGCTGAAAATCAGTGGGATAATATATCCAGTTACTTAGAGTTTGGAAAATAAGAGAAATATATTTCCTAAAAAGCCCGACCGACTAACTCTTATTCCCATCTTGTGCTGAGGGCTGTGTGATTAATGCCGCCCGAGGCCTGAATGGAACAATGGCTCACTTCTTCCTGCGTGTTTGTAACGTCCTGTGTTCAGCTCCCATTGTGGTGGCCTGGGAAGGATGGTTTCTCCTCCCTTGTTCAATAGATGCTTTTAGCTCCCCTGGCTTTGGACCCATGTGCAAACCGTATGCATAATGAGTGGCTCACTCCTGCTGACTTTAACTGGGTGTGCGTCTAACAGGACAGACCTCTAAAACAACAGAGGATACAGTGAGCATCGCCGTGGAACATTTGTAGTTTCAGGAGCCTTCCCAGTTCTTTAGTTTTTGTGAGTAACTGTTCTGCCCCTTTTGCGTTCCCCTTCTGAGTGTGGAGAGTCACCACTAGGGAGGGGAGAAACCACATGCCTGCGAGAGCTTGGGAATCTTGCAAGGAATTACAATTTTCCTGGCTGTCATTACCCAAAGAAGGAGCAATTTTTGTGCTTTCATGATGAAAGTATGTAGTTTGTTTACCCTGGAGTGTGAGAGCCAGGCTCTTTTGTGTAGTCCTTTGATTCAAAGCAAGGACTGTGATCTGCACAGCGCGTATTCATCACCTAGTTCTGGTTCTCTAGAGAGAATTTAATATTTAAATCACTTGTGAGTATATGTAGTATATCCCATCACCAAACCCAAAAGTGTGACTAAGTGGATCTGGTTGGTCCTACAAATGTAAGTTTTGATTCTTTTCTCTGTTTTTCCACAGCTTTCTGCTTTTCTCTGTCTCTCTTTTGTTTATTTTAAAATTAGTTTACACAACTGATTGTTAAAATATATTTCTCTTTATAGTCATCAGAAAGTATGTGAAAGGGTAGAAGATACCAGGAATTACAGAGGATTGCTTTTAGTCCAAAAATAATATTGGGTTCATTGTCCGTTTCTCTAAATCACTCATTTTTAATGATTAAAACAAATATGTTTTCTCTTTTATTTTTGAGGTGTCTTATTTACTTTTAAAACAGGCTATGACATTTACAGGGCATTACGTATGGCAGCTGCTTGGCATTTAAATACATTTAAGTCATGTGAACATGCCATTCCTCTGCATTTAAATTTCCATGAAATGGCTTTACAAGAACTTTTCTGTGTGCTGTACTCATGCTTCTTTCTGGTAGTCATCAAGCTCTGGTATTTTTTCTTTTTATCTAAGACCCTAAGAGTGTTTGCGCTCTTTCTTTACAGTTTCTTTGCTTCACGTTTAAGTACTGTATTTTTACTATCTTGTGATAGAGACACCCCTCCTGAAGATTGCATTGCTTAAGGCTGTAGCGTGGAGCCTATGTGTCTAATTTGGGTCATCGGTGGCGGGTGGTGGTCCCAGCACAGGAGGGACCCACGTGCTCTGCAGGAAGAAGGGGCTCAGCTCACCCTCCAGCAGACACGGCCGAGGGTCGTCCCTAGTTCTCAGCCTGTCCCTGGGCCTCTGGGTGGCTTCCAGGTGATGGCCACTAGCACTTTGATCCTCTTCAGCCCTTTGGTCCCAGATGCTCTGCCATTTCTGCTCTTGTTCAAAAGCAAAGCCACCAGCAGGCCTAGACAGGACCCTGTCACTGCTCGGTTCAGCATGCTGACCACTGAGCTCTACTGTAGTGATTTTGGTCCTGGGGGTGACCATGTTGTTTGCATGGTGGTTCTGTTCCCCTATCCCTGTTCCTCTTTAGAGATCATATAGCTCCAGGTACCTCTCAGGGCTGCTTTAAAAATAACAGATTAAAAATAACCCAAAACGGTTTATAAACCTCATCACAATGTATAATAACACCATGCTCTGTTCTTTTTGAGGCAGGCCTGAACAAAGTATTCTTCTAAGGGCAGCAGAAACTAAGTTTACTTGAGTTTATAAAAGCTTTTTATCCTACCCTAGGAAGAAAAAAAAAAATCCACATTAGGTTGAATAATTACTTTTTGATGACCCCCATCTGGATTACTATTTCCCAAAGGAAAATTTAAAAAAATATAAGACTCCCCAAAATAAAAGTCCCCACCATGGCAGCAATATAGAGCTGGGCCTACGTGTTTATTTTCAAAACAGAAAACACAGATCTTGTAACAGTCTGTTATTACCATAGCTGTTCCAGTTAGAAGAGAATGAGGGTGATTTGATTATTCTGAAGTATTGTGTAATATATTACAATGAAAATCTTGGGTCCTCAAGATTTTCCTTTATCTTTATCCTCAAGTTTGTATTTGTAATGACTCTCCCTGAACTATATACATCACAGCATAGCAAAAACTGTAATACCTGGGGGAAGTAATGCAAGTAAACTTTTATTACACCATCCCCCCCCCCAAAAGAGGCATATTTTAAGTGGTATTATATTCATGTTTAAGCAAAAATAGACAAAAGCATTTTGAACCTAGAGTCACCCATTTCTGAACGGCATTTTCCTGATACAAATGTTATATCTGCTACTTATATGAAGGTAGAATCAGGAACTTGGTTCATTAAACGCAGCCCCAAAGGATCCTACTGAGCCATAGGACCCTCGGCACCCCCAAGGGACCTGGGGTGGCCCCCTCAGCGGGTAAAGGTCGACTGACAGCTTCACTTCCCTCAGGGAGTCGTGACGCCAAAGCCCTTCCCATGCACCAGGCTCTGTTCCACAAGCTTTACACTGGGCACCTCATTTAATCCTCACTGCAAGCCCAGGAAGGAGGGGTTACTCTTATCCCCATTTTATAGGTGAACCTGAGATGCGGTGCACATAAATGACTCCCCCGGCGCCCTGTACCTAGTGAAACCGCAGCTATTTTCTTATGGTCCTAAGATACATCCTGTGCCTTAGAGAAATTATTGTACAAAAAGGTGGGTTTGATCTATGAAATGTTTTTGTTTTCTCCCCAAATAGATCAACTTGTTAGGTGAAAGCAACTTATCCCCTACTCTCTTCTAGAAATTTCTTGTAGCCTACATTTAGGTGATAGTAGGGAAATAGGATCTATATGCCACTGGAATTTAATGAATGGTTTGGGGTGTCGATTCCTAGTGATTATCTGGTCTTCTCTGGTCAGATCGGGTCATCAGAAGACCTCTAGACTAGGGACACTAGGACCCATAGCCACAGCCCAGGCCCGCAAGGCCTTCTTCCTCATCTTTACGCCTCTCCCTGCTTTTCAGCTTCTCCCACCTTGAACACCATCAACAAAAATCTTCCCAATTTTCATTTGAAAGTCCTTCCCCACCCTAGTTTAGACTTTAAATGACTGTTTCTGAAATTAAAAGCAGAAAATCACAGAACCTTTAAATGTAGAAATGTGTGAACATAGAACACTGACATGCCAAGTATAATTTTAACATTTTAAGTGTATTAGGAGCATCAAAATGTATCTGAAATGTAGGAGAAAGACTGGTAATACTGTTCATCTTATGTCTAAAATATGCTTCTTTTCTATTAATAAGTACAGCAGACGAACTGTGAGTAGAGAACTGTCACTTGCACCTCTTCTGGAAGATCCAAGGGGTTGGCGAACGTCACCTCTCTTGTTGTGTCATTTCTGGTGTTAATGCATTCAGACAGGTTTAACAGCAAGATCTCCTAGTCTGAAGTGTCATTTCTGGTAATTTAAGGAATTTGAAAAGCATGGCCATAATGTGAGCCAACTCAAAGATACACTTCAGTTCATATATCAAAGCAAAAGTACTTTTTGATGATTTTTCAGAGATACTGAAGAGCTTGAAAATACATGGATGGAGCCAGACTTTCCAGCCAGTTTCTAGATGATAGCAAATGCACATTTTTCCATTTAAAAGGCCTTGTTTTGCTGAAGAAAGTCGTATTAGTACGTTGTAACCTAACACTATTCAGCTACATATTTATTAAACATTAACCTCCTGGAACTGTGGTGTGGCAGCTATTATGTAGCCCTTGTGCTATTGCAGAACTTAGAGGATGAATGTCAGTGTTGGGACATTGGGACAAAATGAAAGTTCAGCTGAGAATCAGAGTAAGACCACCCTGTTTTCAGAACTAGTAGCCCAACTTGCATGTGGAAGGGAACACTTTTATAACCAACTCACGCCCCTTGCAGCGCACGGGCACACACGGAAGTTACTCGGGTATAGTTAGGAAGTCATTTTCTGAGACTTTGGCTAGAAACCTAGCTTTCATGGATGAAACATCTGGGGTGACATCTCCAATATTCCCCTTGAGAAAATGAAGTAACAAAATCCATTAGATACTTAAAGTTAGTAGATATTCTTTAATGTGGCTCCAGTGTTCTTTGTCTTGGCATGTTACGTACTCTGGCACAAAATAGCATCAGAAAAGCCATTTTGTCTTTGAAGATGATAGATTCTGCACAATTAATGCATTAATCTGCGCTCATGGGCTTTGGCCAGAGTTAAAATATTTCATCCTTACATAATGGTTTTCATATTAAATCTCTGAACAACACTATTTTTTCTGATGAACTAACATTCAGCCCCATATTCTAGATGTAAAAAATACAGTGAGAGGAGAGGTTAATTTTTAGAAATGTTTACAAGGATTTATATAGTTCTTGGTATACATGCTTAAGCTTTCTTCTAAGTGTTCTGGAAAACATGAAATCCTCATAACCTGAGTCTAGTGCGATTAGCCCTGCTTTCCAGGTGTGAAAGTCGGAGCACAGAGTAACTTAGCCTTGAGGACCTTTAATATCTTTAGTGGAGAAGATGGAAAGTGGAGTTGAGACATTCTAATTGGGTGGTACTCCGCTTATTTGAAAAGTTACATTCAAATTACAGATCCCACCTCCTGTGCCTTTAGTCCTCCAGTCCAGACTGATGAGGTCAGAATAACTGTGCGTTTTACCAGAACAAAGGTTCAGCTGGGAATTAATAAGGAGCCACCGGCCTCAAGTTATTTTCCTCCGCATAACCAGAAAAGCCGTAGGACAGCTATGTAGCTCCCTAAATGATAGGGAGCCCATCGACACTTAGATTAGCCACGGTCATGGGTGCTCCTGGAACAATAAAGATGTTCTGCTGTTGTTAATGGAACTATAACCTATCCTGAAAGCTTTGAGGTGTCAGCTACCCCAGTCTTCACGATTGGTCCAGAAGAGAGGGGTGTGGCTTCTAATTTTTTATTTTCTGGGAGGAGATCGAGAGGAGGACGCATTGACAGAAAGGCAGCTGACGGTGGGGACCCTGCGGATCCAGGACATCTGGGCACTATTAGCTATAGTGAGAGGCCATCCCACGTGAGAGGTGGCAGGAAGGAAAAGAATCTTTCTCCAGATGGTGGAAGTCATGGCTGGAGGAAACACTGGCTTAATTTTTGGAAAACATTTTCTTTAAACTCTGAAATAATTTTGGAAGCCACTCATTCTTTAAGGCCTCAGGATAAATAATTTAGTATATTGCAAAGGGAAAAGAAATACCAGCTCCATCCATGAAGATGAGGCGGGTTTCATTTTATAATTTTCACTATTCTGAAAGGCTCCACTAATCCTTCCATGAGCGATAGCCTTGATATTCACCAAGTTTTGGTGCAATCTCTTCCTGTCATGCTGAAGCTTTAACGTGTAATTCACCTTCAGTCCATGGCACTGGAAAAAGCAGTTTAATCATCAACAGACAAGTGTTACAGGTTGTTGGGTAGGTTTTTTCCCCTCCTTTTTGAGCAAAATCACTTGGGATGATTTATCTTTACTTATTCAAAAGCTCTGGGCTTCCCTGGTGGCGCAGTGGTTGAGAGTCCGCCTGCCGATGCAGGGGACACGGGTTCGTGCCCCGGTCCGGGAAGATCCCACATGCCGCGCAGCGGCTGGGCCCGTGAGCCATGGCCTCTGGGCCTGCGCGTCCCGAGCCTGTGCTCTGCAACGGGAGAGGCCACAACAGTGAGAGGCCCACGTAACCCAAAAAAAAAAAAAAAAAAAAAAAAAAAAAAGCTCTAACTACCCCAAAGAGAGGATAACCACAGACATTTCCCCTAAAGTGATGCAGCAACAGCTGTCTAGCAGTTACTTAGCAGTAATTCAGTCCTGGTGATGCAAGAGTGATTTTAGGGGTATCACACCTATTAAAATGTCTCTCTAATTTAAAGTCTGAGGATGAGCTCAACAGAGCTTTAGATTTCCTATTCTGTGATTTGGACTGATTTTTTGATGTTACAGATTAAATAATAAGGAGGAAAAAAAGTCATTTTTTTGTATCTCTATGGTCTAGAATACTAGCAAAAGGTATAGAAAAGGTGTTTAATAGGTTTTTAATGGGCTTTCTATGTAAATAATGCATTAGACCTTGCCGTGGTCTTTGAAGGTGGCTTTATCAACTGAGATTACTTAAATGATGAAATGCTAGTAATTGTTGTTTTAAAGATAACCCCTTCTTGTAACATTCGAGACTCTCAAAATTCAAGTTTAAACCGGGTGAAGCCGGATTTTGAATTCTTTCAAGCCGTTTCTTTTTCACAGGTGAAAATACAAGAAACAAAAAAACAAGACAAAACAAAAAACATTGCCACATCGGGGGAAGCCAAATGATAGATTATTATCTTTGTTAACAAAAGGGTAAGGAAGAAGTAGAAGTTCAGTGAAAAAGCAAGTTCTAAAACGCATACAGAGACTTCCCTGGTGGTCCAGTGGTTAAGACTTCGCCTTGCAATGCAGGGGATGCGGGTTCGATCCCTGGTGGTGGAGCTAAGATCCCACAGGCCTTGCGGCCAAAAAAACCAAAACATAAAACAGAAGCAATATTGTAACAAATTCAATAAAGACTTTAAAAATGGCCCACATCAAGGGCTTCCCTGGTGGCGCAGTGGTTGAGGGTCCGCCTGCCGATGCAGGGGACACGGGTTCGTGCCCCGGTCCGGGAAGATCCCACATGCCGCGGAGCGGCTGGGCCCATGAGCCATGGCCACTGAGCCTGCGCGTCCGGAGCCTGTGCTCCGCAACGGGAGAGGCCACCACAGTGAGAGGCCCACGTACCACACACACACAAAAAAATGGTCCACATCAAAAAAATCTTAAAACACGTACAAAATGACTCCTTTTTAAAAAAAGTATATAAACTTGCTTTGGGAGTCAGTACATCCAAATATTAATTTGAGTTATCCGTCACTGCCCTCTATTTTCTCTTTTACACTTTTTCCTGGATTTTCTGCAGCAAACCTGCATGCCTTTCTTATTAGAGAACAAAAACAAATGCTATTTTTAAAAGTAAAGAAATGTCCAGCCGCGGTGGAACCAGTCTTTAGGGGTGTGTGAGCCCCGCCCAGATCCAGTGTGTGGGGAAGTAGAGAGAGACGGGGTCGATGCTGTCTGGTGTGAGTTCCTGCAAATCTGGAGCGATCGGTACTTCAGAATATTCAGTGAGGCTTTATATCTACCCGACTCACCAGAGTCTCGTGCTTTATCTCAGTTGTTCCAAGTATGTAAATAGCTCCAGAAACTGGTCTCATGCTCCAGGGTCTCTTGGGACCCCTGAGACCAGAAACACTAAAGCCTGGCTGTCCACTTCTGCTGTCTCCAGCAGCGGCTCCCAAACCGACCAAGTGTGAGAAGGCACATTTGTCAAGCGTCTGGAGCTCTCTTTCCATTTTAATTTAGGGAAACATATAATACATGATTTTTAGATTATGTAATTAAAAATACTTGTTTTCTTAATCTTAATTTTATTTACCTTTCAGTGGTGTGAGTAGTATTTTGTGGAGCATTTTAAAACAGGACTTACTGATTAAATTTGAAAAAAAATCTCAGTGCAAAAGACTTGGCCATATTTTTTTCTCTTTTTACGACTAGAATTATTACCTCAGGAATATATATCAGAATGAATATTTCTAAACTGCATTTCTCAAACTTGAATGGACACTTTGCCCACAGGGCTTTGTGCTTGCACATCTCGAGTTGCAGTAGAACTGAATTTTCTTTATAATTGTTTCTCTACTTAACTTTATAAGGAAACACATGTCCAAACTGAGGATAGCCCCATTTTAAGTTTCAACATGGTTTGGGTTTTACAGCATCCAAGATTTTCCTAACGACGCATCTCTTTTTTTCATTCCTTTTCTTTTTTGGTCTTAAAACACGCTCTTTTGGCTGGTTCAGTAAGTTGTTCCTGCCAACCAGTTGCTTTTATGATAATTGACAGCGTAGCTGATTTTTGGAACCTTGGGATCTAAAAAGGCATTTTAGCTCAGACGTGGGACCGGCAGAGCCAAGCTACTTGCAGAGTGAGAGAGGCAGCTGAGCTGGCCTCGGACCCGGGTCTGTGCCTGGGCAGTGACGGCGGGCGGGCGTCTGCTCAGACCCCTTCCTGCTCCTGTCACGTCCTCTCTTGAGCTACTGGGCGCCGCTTCTGGAGGGGGCTGGTGAGAGACCTTCCTGTCTGCTGAAGTGGCGTCGAGTGGTGGCCCAGAAACCCACTGCTGCTTAAATACTGACGACTGGCCGAAGAGACACAAAATACTTGAACCAGATAAGTGCCGGTGAGTTTCTACTTCAAAGGAAAAGAGCACATGAAAAAGAACATTCCACATTTAGCACATTTAATAGAATGAGCGGATTGTAAATTGTCTGAGTCCCCCTCAAACGACCTCCGTTCTCTGAAGCCGCTGGGGCGTCTCCCCAGGTTTCATCTCAGCATCAGGAATAGAAAACAGTCTCCCCAGATTGCCAGATGCTTATACTCCTTTGCTTTCCTACAAAAGTACAAATGTTTCAGAGTACAAGGGCCCCTGTCTGCTGTCTCCCTTCTGCTGGTGCTTCTGGGAACCGCTGCTCTGCAGGAGGTGGCTCTCGGGCGCACGGAACCCCGGCGACATGGGCAGCTCGCCAGCAGCAGCAGAAGCACGCCCTTCCATCACCAACTGAAGTTTTGCACCAAAACTACCCTCGGCACAGAGATGCCCCCAAAGCAGCTTTTGACCCCCCAGCAGTCAGCTTTTGCTTGTTGGTTTGAAATCTTTGACATCGAACTTCGTTACATGCTGTTTGCACATTTACTACTGATGGAGAAGCAAAGT
The DNA here is from genome assembly GCF_003031525.2 of Neophocaena asiaeorientalis asiaeorientalis. Taxonomy (NCBI): domain Eukaryota; kingdom Metazoa; phylum Chordata; class Mammalia; order Artiodactyla; family Phocoenidae; genus Neophocaena; species Neophocaena asiaeorientalis. The sequence goes on along the minus strand of NW_020174738.1, from coordinate 262,982 downwards.
GTGTCTTCTCTTCATTCCTTTTTATGAAGCCTTTTCTTCTGTTGCTGGGAAAGGAACCTGAATCCATACCAAATGACATTGAACTGAGTGCCCTCTCTGCCTTAGAAATAAATTACAGGATTCATCTTTGCTGCGAGGACATTGTTGAAATTCGTGAAACTAATTAAGAATACCCAAACGGGGATCGGGGTCTCTGTGTTTACACTTCAGAGGTATTTTCATAGGCACCAAACTGTAAAACACATACACCCCAAGAGTAAGCAGAGTTTTATAATTTCACGGTTGGCCGTAGTAAACTTGTTTCTTGGTGGCAGGATTCTGGCAGGCAGCCATGGGGGCTGGTGCTTGTGGCGTCTGGCTGGCCGCAGGGATGCAGAACACCCTAGTTCACACTTCACCTTAAACAAGCTCTCGTGGACCTTCCCAGGGACCTACATATCTTCCTTCCACCTACAGAGTCGGCAGCCACGGGCTTCCTTCCTGTTGTCTGCACTCTGTTGCCCATCCAGGTGGGGGAATCGGATGCTGGTCCCCTGTGTACATGCGAGACAGCTTCGTTCGTAAGCCAGAGCATCAGTTACATGGTCTTTTCTGAATTATGTTTTGTTATTTCCCTAATGTTATTTAACCTTCATGGAACTTATTCTGCTTTTGCCAAGTCTTTCCATTGGATAAATATCTCCATAACCTATTGCTTCACTTTGGCAACAGAATTGTTGCAATTTGTGGGCAGAATTGAGCAAAGGCTTAACTCGTTTTTTTTTCTCTCTGTAAAATGTCCAATGTTGTTAGCTTTTCTTGTCCTAAACAAAGGCACTGACTTATTCTCTGTTCTGGTAGTGCCTTGTATCTGTCATTATTGAGCAGAGATTTGCAGTTAATAGCACCAAACGGAGAAAGACTTGACAGACAGCAGAGACACTGATGCCGAATAAGCTAAGACACAAAGGGCTTGGAGTTGTGCCCACATGTAGGACGTGATCTGTAAACGAGGATTATGAGGGTTCTGTGAATCCAAAGTTGTCATTCTTTTTCTTCAATATTATAATTCCAAAATTATCAACAGCAGAGGTGTAGCTAACCATCCAGGCCTACCTCGTAGGGGCCGAAAGATCCAGAGGCTAGCAGGGCTCCAGAGGGGGACCAACTACGCAGGAATCCAGTTATTTTTCCAAAGATCCCTAAAACGAAAGGAGACCAAAGGGACTAACGTTTATTGTTCCATTCGGGGCCAGACACACTTCATCTCACTTACTTTTCGTGACAACCTTGCCGTTTATTCACTACGCGCTTTTGTTGTGTTTGCCTGTCTTCTTTTTCAGCAGGGTAGGTAGGGTGACCCTGAGTGAAAGGCTGTGCAAAGAGCTCACGGTGACCGTTACTGTCTCCCGGTCTACACTGCCTGGCCTGACTCAGGATGTGTTACATCTTTCCCTGACTCTTTTCATCCATCGAGGGCATCAAGGTTTAGCTGCCTTGTCGACACGGTCACGTCCCTGGGAAATGTCGCCCTGCTGGGGCTATATCGTGATCGTGTTCCTGATCTCCCCCCCCGCCCCCCGCCCCAGGTCTCTCCGAGTTCCACGACTCTGGGAGCCCAGGGCTGGAGATGAGGCTGCACCGCGGCAAACTAGCTTTGAGCACTGCCGGGGAGTTCGGGGAGGAGAACAAAGGGAGGGAACTGAGGGCAGGAAAAGCCAGCTTTCCAGAGGCCGTGGAGCCCAGAGACGCTGTGAGCAAACTCCCTGTTCCCGTGCTTCCTGTGTGGGGTGCAGGGCTTCGTTCTGTAGGTTCTCAATGGTGTTTGTCGCTGGTGGTGGTGGTGCTGGTGGCGGAGGTTTAACCGCTGTATTTCTGGCGTCTCTAAGGCTGCTGGGAGCTCTAGCCCCACTCTGTGTTCTAACCTCCCGTGCCATGCCGCTGCCCCCCTTTACCCTCTGGAATCTTTCCCTCCAGCATGTCTATCTTTGTGTTCCTGATACCTTGCTCTTTTGGCCAGAGGAGCTCCCCCAGAGAGGGTTAATCCGGATCAAGAACCCATTTCGTCTTCCTTTATAAGGTGTGGTTTTGATAGACGTTCGTGCTCCGAGTGAAGCAGCAAGCCTGGCTTTCATGTCCTGCGGGATGAGGGGTCCGTGTGGAGCTCACAGACCAGTGCCTGCTTATTCCAATCCGCCAGGAGTCCAGCGTTGCTGTCAGCACTGGGTCTGTTATTCATCGGCTAACTCGCCAGAGGGGACTACCTGCCAGTCCTGTTTCTGAGATGAAGGTTTGATTTCCATGAAATCATAGACTGCCGAACCACAGGCACCCTGAAGATCATCTAGGAGCTCCTTTACTTTATAGTTCAGGAGACTGTACCCCAGACCTCATGCAGCACCACAATCTGCCCAAAGGCACATGGCCGGCGAGTAGTGGGGTGAGACCAGAACCTGCCCCAGAAGTCAGCACTCTTTCCCTGTGCCATCGCCCTTCTCACCAAAATGCCCAATCAGTGTCTCAGAACAAACTGACCTCAGATGTTTGTATGTTTATGAGAGCCACTTTTTATTCTTTATTACCTGTTCTCATCTTATTCCTGCTTCTTTGCAAAGAGATTTTTTTTCACATCTTCGTAAAAAAAAAAAAAAGTGTAATCAATTTTCAACATGTTTCCTGACGAACTTTCAGTCCTCGTAATTAATGATGAAAGGCCTGAGATTCAAAAAGATAGCAGAAAAGAAAAGTAATCAAATGTTTGCTTTTCTTTACAGACACTCTGGAAAATAGATCCAGTAAGGGTGACAGGTGAGCGGTATGTTTTTATTTGCCATTTGTGCTTTTCAGTGGTGGTCTTCTCTACGTGCGCCGCAGTGAGTTTGATCATTTTCTTTCTGTTCTGCTTAAATGTAGCGCAGCTAATAGAAAGGGACCAAGCAAGGACGACACGTACTGGAAGGAGATCAATGCAGCCATGGCCTTAACAAATCTCGCACAGGGAAAAGACAAGCTGCAGGGGACCACCAGCTGCATTATCCAGAAGTCGTCCCACATTGCAGAAGTGAAGACGGTCAAAGTGCCCCTGGTTCAGCAGTTTTAAGAGTTTGTCACTTTTCAGATCGATGGCTGTTCTTCACATCAGTGTTTTTTCATAAACCCTCATCCTAGGGGCTGGAGCAGCAGTGAAGATGACTCCTTTTCAAGCCTCTTCCTATTTTTAATCGTCCTAAATATATCATTTAGTTGCTTCTATAAAAGACGTATAAATTATAAGACCTCACTTTAATCAAAAATATTAACTTATTTTATGTTACTCCAAGTATGCATAAAATGTCTGCATTGCTATTACAGTAAGTGCCTTGCTTTCCCGAAAATAAGCTGCAACGTGGGCATAGTAGAGCAGCTGTGCCTCAAAATGACAACACCACAATGCTCGTGAGACTGTGAGTGCCGTTCCAGATGGACCTGCCCACGCCAGGACTCAGACCATAACTGCCGAAAGCCCTTGAAATGTATTCACTAACTCACATGTTAAAACTCGGAAATCTGTTCAGCCCAAATGAAATGTTCCTTTAAAACAAAAAATTCTGAAGTATTTAAAATTGTTCAGTGTGCTTTGCAGAGGGACGGTGAGAATTTTATGCACGTATCTTGCCTGCATATCTGGTTGGTTACAAACTTCCAAAATAAAAGGTTCGGGGATCACACAATGTGTACATTCAAGAAAAATGGCAATGAACGTGATCAGAAAAGAAGTTTTTAAGCACTGCTGGAAAACACCACAATGCTCTTCAGAATTGATTTGGATTTTCTTTTTCTCAAGTTTTGCCGAAGTTTTCAAAAAGTTTATTATCTAAATAACTCGAAATGTTCCCGTATAAAACTAAAACTGTAGTTTAGGTTTAAAAACATAATCCTGTTTGCATTAGAGTTCAGTGTTTTTTGTAATGGAAACTGTTTTTCATATGGAATAGCTAAAAACCTCTTATTTGGTCCATTTCAAATTACAGTTGCTGATGGACAACTTATATTGCATTGAGAACAAGGTAATAAAAGAAACGTATCTCGATGTGAATATACATATACACACAAAATTGATTTTTAAATTTAAAACATATGGGAAACAAAACATTGAACAGTCTCTGACTTTTGCCAAATAGGACATTAAGGTGAAATCATGTATTAAAAGAAAGAACATTTTGTTTCTAAATTAGACTATCATGGAGTGAGAATAATCAATATCAAGAAAGGTCTTTTTCAATCAAACGTTAATATTCTAATCAGCTTGGGGAGGCTTGAAATTTGAATAAACAGTAGGGATGCCAAATATAACAGAATATTTGTGCTCAGAGAAGTAAAAAGGATTTGTTTCTTTTATGGTGGGATGTTTTTTCTGAGTATGTAACCTATTTTATAAATTTTTTTTGAAACTGGAAAGCGTTTTTGTGAGTGTGAATGACAGCCAACAGTGCAGCCACGTGGTGACATTTTTCTTTATTTTGCAAAATGCTTTTAAAACCAGAGGCTGCTCTAGTTGATATATGGACAGTATCAGTCTTGATATACATTGTAGGACACTTTTTCATGTAACATAACATTTGGGGATTGGGTTTATTTAGTGTAATGAAAATAATTTGATATTAAGATATTTTGTACATATATATATTTTTACTTTGATTTCTAAATTGCTGTTTGCAGTAAGAGTAAGTGCAAGGCAAGATATGTAAGTTATGACTGTATGATCAGATGAAGTATGAGTTCTTCTGGTTTACAAGATCCTTAAATAGTTACAGATCCATGATAAAACTTTGGAATCTTTATAAAACAATTTTTCAAAAATGTGATCATGTCAGTGAAAACTAAGGACAAGTACTTCACTCTTTTTCATACTATTATAAGTTATTCTGGTATTAAATATTTTAATAAAATTGTTTTTGTTTTTACATATTTCAGTTAGATGAATGGATGCTGGTTGTTTTTTTATTTGAATTAGTCATAATTCATTTTTACCATCTTTTCAAAAAGAATCAACAGATTTGTTCTATGTTATAAACCATGGATGACAAGCCAGTATAGGACAGCTCTTTACATGATTTTCTTTAAATACCAAAGCTTGGAGTCTGGCCTATAAACACATCAAGGCGATTTGATAATTAGCACATCCTGGCATAATAGCTCCAATTGCAATTATTTTTACTTTATTTTTTCTTTTGCTGCTTTCACACTTTCTGGAAATCAAAGTCCCCCCGATCCTTTAAAAGCATCTTCAACAATGCTGAGTCAGCTGCTGAGACTCTAACTCATAATTTATGTTGTAGAGAAATAGAATTACCTCTATTCTTTGTTTTGCCATATGTAATCATTTTAATAAATTTAATAACTGCCAGGAGTTCTTGACAGATTTAAAATAAAAGTTAATTTCTAGACCTCAATGATAATATGAATTTTGTTTTCCTTTGAGAGCTGACCAGGTGGAGAGGGCAGTAGAACACAAGGGTCCATTATATGCCATAATTCTCCTTAGGTTGGTCAGGGATATGATATCGGGGCACTGCATTTGTATTAGGGTTGAATTTCATCACCTTAGACCACCAACCCACCCTTTAAGAGCCGAGGAAAAGTATGGTGCTAACGGTTAAAATACATAACTTCAGAATGAACATTTTCATTAAAAACCTTCCAGTAGCTAATACAATACGCAGTATTACTGGGTGCTCTGCACTGGAGAGAACCTTGGCTTTGAGGCTAAACAGATGTACGTTTGCATCCCAGCTCTGCCACTCACTACTGTCGGGTCCAGACTCAGTCACTCTCAGCTTCAGTTTCTTCACCTGCAAAGTGAGAGTAATGAGTTACACCCTGTAGACCTTGCTGCAGGGTTCAGAGATAATATACAATATATAAAGTGCCTACCACAGTGCTTGGCATGTAATAGGTGCCCAATAAATGGAAGGCATTATCACATAATTTTAATTCCCTTATATAGGGTTTATGTGCAAGAAAGTAGAAACATAAATGGAATATGAGACGTGGGTAGTTTAATAAAGAGCCTTGAGAAAGGAAAGCTGTCTGATGTGAAAGATTGCAGTGAAATGGTAAAAGTTGGCGTCAGAATTAGAACTTCAAGAAAGATCATTTCATTGTCATTAGTCTGAAACTCCTGGAGAAAAGCTTAAAGTAGAACAAAGGTAGGGAAGAACAGACATGCCCGTAGAAGACGCAGCATGTGCGATGCCTTCATTCCGAACAGCAAGAACTGCTTTCCCCTCTTTTTTCCTGCTTGATCCTTTTTAAGATGACTAAGAACTCAAGCTGCTGTCTGTACTCTGCCTGCTCCAAGTAGCAATGTTTAGCGAACAGTGGCAACGGCCGTGGTCTGCATTTAAACTCATCCAGCTCAAAGGCATCACATCGTGCAAATAAACACAGAAAATAAGAGCAAGCTGCGCAGACTCTTGCGTCTGGGGCCGCTTAGGTCGACCACGCCTTGGAAGGCAGTGCGGGGTGGCGGTAGAGCTTGGGCCCGCGCAGCCTGGCTTGGCCTCTTCACTTCTGAGTGACTTCGGGGAATAAGCATAAGGCTTCTGTACCCAGTGTTTGCATCTATAAAATTTGATCTATGAAATTTCCCTACTCCAAAGGTCTGTTATGAGGATGAAGTAAGACAGTGGATAGAAAAGTGCTTTGCCAACTGCATGGTACTGTACAACTGTTAGCGATTATTAATGAGTTCCAGATGACTCGGAAAGGCCTAATATCCCATAATTTTTGGCAGAATAAATTGTGGTTTCCGTGAAGCATAGAGGACCCCTAGATTTTGAAAAGACTTGTTATGTGCCACCATCTTTGGGCCTTCTTGAGTACAGAGTCTTTTGGTCCTATGCTTCTTTATAACAGTTATGATCAGAATTAGGTCATTGATTGTCACACTGCAGGGACAGAGTCCTGACTTCACCGCTTCCTAGCTTTGAGACCCATCCTAGAGACGAACTAAAAATTTGGTTTGGTTGGTGTGTGCATTGGCCATAATGAACTTTTTTTAAGGTGAGAAAAACAGATTTCTGAGTTTGGAAAAACAAGCTGATGTGTTGTTACATCTTTACACAGATGACTCCATGGAAATCCATCCCATGTAAAGATTGTCTCAGTACGTCTTCTGAAACAAATCTCAGCCCAAGTTTCCAGTTTCTGGAAACCTGATCTGCAGTGAGCCTGACTCATGACTTCTAAACAAAAATTTTTAATTCATGTTTTAAAACATTATAAACGTAGCTTGTGCTAGTTGTAGAGACATTGAAGCAGTATAGAGGGACACAGATAAAAAGCTCCATGCCCTATCTCTCCACGATCCCAATCCCACATCCCAAAGATAACCGTGGTTCACAACGTCTTGTGTATGCTTCCAGAAACTCTATGTACATACAACCTTGTGCTTTTTCATCTTGTACTTGGTACTATATTCCTACTGCTTTGCAACATTTTTTACACTCCATCCTATGTGTGTATACATATCCAGTATATATACTATATGTAGCTTTCCTTATTTTAAATGAATGCATAGGATTTTGGTTCAGGTTGTTAAATGTATCCAACAAATACCCCTATGGACTTAAGAGTTATTTCCAACTTTTAGTTATTACAAACTAGTGCTATTCAAAGTGCTGTTTCACATCGAGATAAGGAGCTTTCGTCCAAATACAAATCAATATACTGTTTCCTTAATCAAGAAATTCTTTCTATGAGAAAAGATTGTCACCTGAACTCACGGTGCTCCTAGAAGTGTAGCTGAATTACATCCTGGCCCCTGATCTCCCAGCAGACCAATAACAAGCCATCTGTAGATTATCACTGCTGTGCACACCGTGTTTCAGTCGCACTGTTACAAATACTGATGCAGTGAACCTTCTTGTGTGTATATGTCTTCAGCCACTTATATGTCTGTGGAAGTAATGTGTCGAATGATAGGTACGTTAAACATTTTGATGGATGTTGACAAATTACCATTTTAAGGTTTTACCATTTTACACTTCTAACAGTAGGGTGTGAGTGTCTGTTTTCTTCCAATTGGTCAAAACACTGAATATTACTAAACTTTTCAATACTTGACAATGTGGTGAATAAAAAATGATATCTCAGCGTTGTCGTACATTATACTTCTTAAAGATGAGTGATGTTGTGCATAAGCTTATTGGCCTTTGCTATTTCTATTCAGTGAACTGCCTGTTTATGTCTGTCTGTCTGGTTTC
>NW_020174738.1:220857-254695 GCF_003031525.2 Neophocaena asiaeorientalis asiaeorientalis | reverse complement strand
CCTTCCTTCCTTCCTTCCTCCCTCCCTTCCTTCCTTCCTTCCTCCCTTCCTTCCTTCCTGCCTCCCTTCCTTTCTTCCATTTGTTAGTGATTTGTATGAGCTCTTTGCAAATCTAAAGTACCTTATCTATAATACAGGTTGCAAATATTTTCCCAGTTTTTAGTATATTTTTTACTTCCCTTATATTTTTAAAATCCAGAACTTAAACATCACGTGTGCATATACACAGGGTGTATAAGAGGTACTACATGTATTTGGTCATCACAGAAGCAGTGTAGCTCTAGAGCCAGAATGCTGAGGTCCAAATTCTATCTCTTCTGCTTATTAGCCCTACAATCTTAGACAAGACACTTAACCTCAGTTTCCTCATCTTTAATATGAGTCATAATAATACTTCCTAGTGCTGTGAGATTAAATTAGTTATTATATACGAGAGCACTTACAACAATAGTACCTGTTAGGTACATAGTTAGTGCCTAGATTGTAAAAAGATTCACCCGATTTTCTATTAGATTTTTGGTTCACTTTTTTCTTTTTTTTATTAGTTATCTAGTTTATACATATTAGTGTATACATGTCAATCCCAATCTCCCAATTCATACCACCACCACCACCACCCGCCCCGCTTTCCCCCACCGGTGTCCATACGTTTGTTCTCTACATCTGTGTCTCTATTTCTGCCCTGCAAACTGGTTCACCTGTACCATTTTTCTAGGTTCCACACATATATTCGTTAATATGCGATATTTGCTTCTCTCTTTCTGACTTAATTCACTCTGTATGACAGTCTCTAGGTCCATCCACATCTCTACAAATGACTGAATTTCATTCCTTTCTATGGCTGAGTAATATTGCATTGTATATATGTGCCACATCTTCTTTAACCATTTATCTGTCGATGAGCATTTACGTTCCTTCCATGACCTGGCTATTGTAAATAGAGCTGCAATGAACATTGTGGTACATGACTCTTTTTGAATTATGGTTTCCTCAGGGTGTATGCCCAGTAGTGGGATTGCTGGGTTGTATGATAGTTCTGTTTGTAGTTTTTTGAGGAGCCTCCATACTGTTCTCCATAGTGGCTGTATCAATTTACATTCCCACCAACAGTGTAGGAGAGTTCCCTTTCTCCACACCCTCTCCAGCATTTATTGGTTGTAGATTATTTTGATGATGGCCATTCTGACTGGTGTGAGGTGATACCTCATTGTAGTTACGATTTGCATTTCCCTAATGATTAGTGATGTTGAGCATCCTTTCATGTGTTTGTTGGCAATCTGTATATCTTCTTTGGAGAAATGTCTATTTAGGTCTTCTGCCCATTTGTGGATTGGGTTGTTTGTTTTTTTTGATATTGAGCTGCATGAGCTGCTTGTAAATTTTGGAGATTAATCCTTTGTCAGTTGCTTCATTTGCAAATATTTTCTCCCATTCTGAGGGTTGTCTTTTGGTCTTGTTTATGGTTTCCTTTGCTGTGCAAAAGCTTTGCAGTTTCATGAGGTCCCATTTGTTTATTTTTGGTTTTATTTCCATTTCTCTAGGAGGTGGGTCAAAAAGGATCTTGCTGTGATTTATGTCATAGAGTGTTCTGCCTGTTTTCCTCTAAGAGTTTGATAGTGTCTGGCCTTACATTTAGGTCTTTAATCCACTTTGAGTTTGTTTTTGTGTATTGTGTTAGGGAGTGTTCTAATTTCATTCTTTTACATGCAGCTGTCCAGTTTTCCCAGCACCACTTATTGAAGAGGCTGTCTTTTCTCCATTGTATATTCTTGCCTACTTTATCAAAAATAAGGGGACCATATGTGCGTGTGTTTATCTCTGGGCTTTCTATCCTGTTCCATTGATCTATATTTCTGTTTTTGTGCCCGTACTATATTCTCTTGGTTACTGTAGCTTCGTAGTATAGTCTGAAGTCCGGGAGCCTGATTCCTCCAGCTCCGTTTTTCTTTCTCAAGATTGCTTTGGCTATTTGGTGTCTTTTGTGTCTCCATACAAATTGTGAAATTTTTTTATTGTAGTTCTGTGAAAAATGCCCTTGGTAGTTTGATCTGTAGATTGCTTCAGGTAGCATAGTCATTTTCACAATGTTTATTCTTCCAATCCAAGAACATGGTATATCTCTCCATCTGTTTGTATCATCTTTAATTACTTTCATCAGTGTCTTATAGTTTTCTGCATACAGGTCTTTTGCCTCCTTAGGTAGGTTTATTCCTAGGTATTTTATTCTTTTTGTTGCAATGGTAAATGGGAGTGTTTCCTTAATTTCTCTTTCAGATTTTTCATTATTAATGTATAGGAATGCAAAAGATTTCTGTGCATTAATTTTGTATCTTGCTACTTTACCAAATTCATTGATTAGCTCTAGTAGTCTTCTGGTAGCATCTTTGGAATTCTCTATGTATAGTATCATGTCATCTGCAAACAGTGACAGCTTTACTTCTTCTTTTCCGATTTGGATTCCTTTTATTTCTCTTTCTTCTCTGATTGCTGTGGCTAAAATTTCCAAAACTATTTTAATAACAGTGGTGCGAGTGGACAACCTTGACTTGTTCTGATCTTAGTGGAAATGGTTTCAGTTTTTCACCACTGAGAACGATGTTGGTGGTGTGTTTGTCATATATGGCCTTTATTATGTTGAGGTAAGTTCCCTCTATGCCTACTTTCTGGAGGGTTTTTATCATAAATGGGTGTTGAATTTTGTCAAAAGCCTTTTCTGCATCTATTGAGATGATCATATGGCTTTTCTCCTTCAGTTTGTTAATATGGTTTATCACATCGATTGATTTACATATATTGAAGAACCCTTGCATTCCTCTGGGATAAAGCCCACTTGATCATGGTGTATGATTCTTTTAATGTGCTGTTGGATTCTGTTTGCTAGTATTTTGTTGAGGATTTTTGCATCTATGTTCATCAGTGATATTGGCTTCTTGGAGTCTGATTCCTCCAGCTCTGTTTTCTTTCCCTCAAGACTGCTTTGGCTTCTCAGGGTCTTTTGTGTCTCTATACAAATTTTAAGATTTTTTGTTCTAGTTCTGTAAAAAATGCCATTGGTAATTTGATAGGGATTGCATTGAAACTGTAGATTGCTTTGTGTAGTATAGTCATTTTCACAATATTGATTCTTCCAATCCAAAAACAAGGTATATCTCTCCATCTGTTTGTGTCATCTTTGATTTCTTTCATCAGTGTCTTATAGATTTCTGAGTACAGGTAGTTTACCTACTTAGGTAGGTTTAGTCCTAGGTATTTTATTCTTTTTGTTGCAATGGAGAATGGGATTGTTTCCTTAATTTCTCATTCCGATCTTTCATCATTAGTGTATAGGAATGCAAGAGATTTCTGTGCAATAATTTTGTATCCTGAAATTTTACCAAATTCATCGATTAGCCCTAGTAGTTTTCTGGTGGCAACTTTAGGATTATCTATGTATAGTATCATGTCATCTGCAAACTGTCACAGTTTTACTTCTTCTTTTCCAATTTGTATTCCTTTTATTATTTTTTTTTTATCTGATTGCCGTGGCTAGGAATTCCAAAACTATGTTGAATAAGAATGGCAAGAGTCGAAATCCTTGTCTTGTCCCTGATCTTAGAGGAAATGCTTTCAGTTTTTCACCATTGAGAACGATGTTGGCTGTGGGTTTGTCATATGGCCTTTATTATGTTGAGGTAGGTTCTGTCTATGCCCACTTTCTGGAGTTTTTATCATAAATGGGTGTTGAATTTTGTCAAAAGCTTTTTCTGCATCTATTGAGATGATCATATGGTTTTTATTCTTCAGTTTGTTAATATGGTGTATCACATTGATTGATTTGCATATATTGAAGAATCCTTGCATCCCTGGGATAAATCCCACTTGATCATGGTGTATGATCCTTTTAATGTGTTGTTGGATTCTGTTTGCTAGTATTCTGTTGAGGATTTTGCATCTATATTCGTCAGTGATATTGGTCTTTAATTTTCCTTTTTTTGTAGTATCTTTGTCTGATTTTGGTATCAGGGTGATTGTGGCCTCATAGAATAAGCTTGGGATTGTTCCTCCTTCTGCATTTTTTTGGGAAATTGTATCCTTGTCTGCTTTGTCATAGATTAGTTGACCATAGGTGTGTGGGTTTATCTCTGGGCTTTCTGCCTGTTCCATTGATCTATATCTATGTTTTTGTGCCAGTACCATATTGTCTTGATTACTGTAGCTTCATAGTATAGTCTGAAGTCTTGGAGTCTGATTCCTCCAGCTCTGTTTTCTTTCCCTCAAGACTGCTTTGGCTTCTTTCCAGGTTGTCCATTTTATTGGCATAGAGTTGCTTGTAGTAGTCTCTTAGGATGCTTTGTATTTCTGTGGTGTCCATTGTAACTTCTCCTTTTTCATTTCAATTTTACTGATTTCATTACTCTCCCCCTTTCTTAATGAGTCTGGCTAAAGGTTTATCAATTTTGTTTATCTTCTCAACGAACCAGTTTTAAATTCATTGATCTTTGGTATTGTTTTCTTTGTTTCTGTTTCATTTATTTCTTCTCTGATCTTTATGACTTTATTCCTTCTACTAAGTTTGGGTTTTGTTTGTTCTTCTTTCTCTAGTCCCTTTAGGTGTAAGTTTTGATTGTTTATTTCAGATTTTTCTTGTTTCTTGAGGTAGGGTTGCATTGCTATAAACTTCCCTCATGGAACTGCTTTGGCTGCATCCCATAGGTTTTGGATCATCGTGTTTTCATTGTCATTTATCTCCAGTATTTTTTGATTTCCTCTTTGATTTCATCAGTGATCTCTTGGTTATTTAGTACCACATTGTTTAGCCTCCATGTGTTTGTGTTTTGTATGGTTTTTTTTCCCCTGTAATTGATTCCTAATTTCATAGCATGGTGGTCAAGATGCTTGATATGATTTAAATTTTCTTAAATTTACTGAGGCTTGATTTGTGACCCATTATGTGATCTATCCTGGAGAATGTTCCATGTGCACTTGAGAAGAAAGTGTAATCTGCTGTTTTTGGATGGAGTGTCCTATAAATATCAATTAAATCTATCTGGTCTGTTGTGTCATTTAAAGCTTGTGTTTCCTTATTAATTTTCTGTTATAGCTGTTAGCATTTGCCTTATGTACTGAGGACCTCCTATGTTGAGTGCATATATATTTATAATTGTTATATCTTCTTCTTGGATTGATCCCTTGGTCATTATGTAGTGTCCTTCCTTGTCTCTTGTAACATTATTTTAAAGTCTATTTTATCTGATACGAGTATTGCTACTCCAGCTTTGATTTCCATTTGCATGGAATATCTTTTTCCGCCCCCTCACTTTCAGTCTGTATGTGTCCCTAGGTCTGAAGTGGCTCTCTTGTAAACAGCATATATATGGGTCTTGTTTTTGTATCCATTCAGTGAGCCTTCGTCTTTTGGTTGGAGTGTTTAATCCATTCACATTTAAGGTAATTGTCGATATGTATGATCCTATTACCTTTTTCTTAATTGTTTTGGGGTTTTTTTTGTAGGTCTTTTTCTTCTCTTGTGTTTCCCACTTAGAGAATTTCCTTTAGCATTTGTTGTAGAACTGGTTTGGTGGTACTGAATTCTCTTAGCTTTTGCTTGTCTGTAAAGCTTTTGATTTCTCTGTCGAATCTGAATGAGATCCTTGCCGGGTAGAGTAATCTTGGTTTTAGGTTCTTCCCTTTCATCACTTTACATATATGGTGCTACTCCCTTCTGGCTTGTAGAGTTTCTGCTGAGAAATCAGCTATTAACCATATGGGAGTTCCTTTATATGTTATTTGTTGTTTTTCCTTTGTTGCTTTTAATAATTTTCCTGTGTCTTTAATTCTTGTCAATTTGATTACTATGTGTCTCGGTGTGTTTCTCCTTGGCATTATTCTGCCTGGCGCACTCTGCACTTCCTGGACTTGGATGGCTATTTCCTTTCCCATGTTAGAGAAGTTTCCGACTATAACGTCTTCAAATTTTTTTCGGGTCCTTTCTTTCTCTCTTCTCCTTCTGGGCCCCCTATAATGCGAATGTTGGTGTGTTTAATGTTGTCCGGAGGTCTCTTAGCTGTCTTCATTTCTTTTCATTCCTTTTTCTTTATTCTGTTCCATGGCAGTGATTTCCACCATTCTGTCTTCCCAGTCATTTATCCATTGTTCTATCTCAGTTACTCTGCTATTCATTCCTTCTAGTGTATTTTTCATTTTATTTATTGTATTGTTCATCTGTTTGTTTGTTCTGTAATTTTTCTAGGTCTTTGTTAAACATTTCTTTTTTTTGACATTTTAAATGTAGTTTTTTTTAAACATCTTTATTGGAGTATAATTGCTTTATAATGTTGTGTTAGTTTCTGCTGTATAACAAAGTGAATCAGCTATACGTATACATATATCCCCATATCCCCTCCCTCTTGTGCCTTCCTCCCACCCTCCATATCCCACCCGTCTAGGTGGTCACAAAGTACCCTGTGCTATGTGGCTGCTTCCCACTAGCTATCTGTTTTACATTTGGTAGTGTATATATGTCAGTGCTAGTCTCTCACTTCGCCCCAGCTTACCCTTCCCCCTCCCCATGTCCTCAAGTCCATTCTCTATGTCTGTGTCTTTATTCTTCTCCTGCCCCTAGGTTCATTAGAACCAATTTTTTTTTTTTTTAGATTCCATATATATATGTTTGCATATGGTATTTGTTTTCCTGTTAAACATTTCTTGTATCTTTTTGATCTCTGCCTCCCTTCTTTAACCGAGGTCCTGGGCCATCTTCAGTATCATTATTCTGAACTCTTTTTTTGGAAGGTTGCCTATCTCTACTTCATTTAGTTGTTTTTCTGGTGTTTTATCTTGTTCGTTTATCTGGTACATAGTCCTCTGCATTTTCATTTTGTCTATCTTTCTCTGAATGTGGTTTCTGTTCCACAGACTGCAGGATTGTAGTTCTTTTTGCTTCTGCTGTCTGCCCTCTGGTGGATGAGTCTATTTAAGAGGCTTGTGCAAGCTTCCTGACGGGAGGGACTGGTGGTGAGTAGAGCTGTGTGTTGCTCTGCTGGGCAGAGCTCAGTAAAACTTTAATTCACTTGTCTACTAATGGGTGGGGCTGAGTTCCCTCCCTGTTGGTTGTCTGGCCTGAGGTGACCCAGCACTGGAGCCCACAGGCTCTTTGGTGGGGCTAATGACGGACTCTGGGAGGGCTCATGCCAAGGAGTACTTCCCAGAACTTCTGCTGCCAGTGTCCTTGTCCCCATGGTGAGCCACAGCCACCCCCTGCCTCTGCAGGAGACCCTCCAACACTAACAGGTAGGTCTGGTTCAGTCTCCCCTGGGGTCACTGCTCCTTCCCCCGGGTCCCGACACACACACTACTTTGTGTGTGCCCTCCACGGGTGGAGTCTCTGTTTCCCCCAGTCCTATTGCAGTCCTTCAATCAAATCCCACTAGCCTTCAAAGTCTGATTCTCTGGGAATTCCTCCTCCCGTTGCCAGACCCTGAGGTTGGGAAGCCTGACGTGGGGCTCAGAATCTTCACTCCAGTGGGTGGACTTCTGTGGTAATAAGTGTTCTCCAGTCTGTGAGTCACGCACCCAGCAGTTATGGGATTTGATTGTATTGTGATTGCGCCCCTCCTACCATCTGATCGTGGCTTCTCCTTTGTCTCTGGATGTGGGGTATCTTTTTGGTGAGTTCCAGTGTCTTCCTCCAAACTCTGGAACTCCACACTCCCATACTCTGGAAGCTTCCCTTTGGATGTGCTGCATCTCCCCTTCCGTGCAGGTCCTTTTGGTTCATTTTTGTATGTTTAAGTCTTGGCCATTTATTTTGGCATTAAACCTGAGCTGGGCACTCCTAAAAATTAAATACTTATGTATAAATCTAACAAAATATGCACAAGATCTCTATGAGGAAAACCACAAAACTCTGATGAACAAAATCAAAGATCAAAGAAGAACTAAAAAAATTGTTCCATGTTAATGGTTGGAAAGACTCAATATTGTCAAAATGTCAGTTCTTCCCATTTTGATGTATAGATTCAATGCAATCCCCAGCAAAATCTCACCAAGTTGTGGATGTCAACAAACTGATTCTAAAGTTTACATGTAGAGGCAAAACTCCCAGAATAGCCAACAATATTGAAGAAGAACACAGTGGGAAGATTGATACTACCTGACTCCATGACTTGCTATAAAGCTCCATCAGGGCAGTGTGGTGCTGATTAAAGAACAGACAAATTCAACAGTGCAACAGAATAGAGAGCCCAGAAATAGACCCACACAAATACAGCTAACTGATATTTGACAAAGTAGCAAAGGCAATATAATGGAGAAAAGATAGTCTTTTCAACAAATTGTGCTAGAATAAGTGGACATCCACATGCGAAAGAAAAAAAAAGAATCTAGACACAGTCCTTTCACTAATTCACAAAAATTAATTCAAAATGGATCACAGATCCATTTACATAAAACGTAAAACTACAGAACTCCTAGAAGATAACACAGGAGAAAACCTTGATGATCTTGGGTATGGTGATGACTTTTTAGATACATCAACAAAGGCATAATATGTGAAAGAAACAATTGATAAACTGCTTCATTAAAACGAAAAACTTCTGAAACACAATGCCAAGAGAATAAGACAAGCCACAGATGGGAGAAAGTATTTGCAAACAACACATGTGATAAAGGTCTCTTATCCAAAGTAGACAGAGAACTCTTAAATTCAATAAGAAAACAAGGGGGCTTCTGTGGTGGCGCAATGGTTGAGAGTCTGCCTGCCGATGCAGGGGACACGGGTTTGTGCCCCTGTCCGGGAAGATCCCACATGCCGCGGAGCGGCTAGGCCCGTGAGCCATGGCTGCTGAGCCTGCGCGTTCGGAGCCTGTGCTCCACAACGGGAGAGGCCACAACAGTGAGAGGCCCGTGTACTGCAAAAAAAAAAAAAAAAAGAAAACCTGATTTTAAAATGGGCCAAAGATCTTAACAGACACCTCACTAAAGAAGATATACCGATGGCAAATAAGCATATGAAAAGATGCTTCACATCATATGTTATCAGAGAAATGCAAATTAAAACCACAATGAGATGCCACTACACACCTATCAGAATGGCCAAAACCAGAACACTGACACCACCAAATGCTGGTGCGGATGGGGAGCAATAGGAACTCTCATCCATTGCTGGCAGGAATGCAAAATGGTGCAGCCACTCTGGAAGAGAGTTGGGCGGTTCCTTGCAAAACTAAACATACTCTTACCACATGAACCAGTAATCGTGCTCCTTGGTATTTATCCAAAGGAGTTGAAACCTTGTCCACACAAAAACCTGCACATGGATGTTTACAGCAGCTTTATTCACAACTGCCCAAACTTGGAAGCAACCAAGACATCTTTTAGCAATTTAATAGATAAATAACCTGTGGCATAACCAGACAATGGAATATGATTCAGCACTAAAAGCAAATGAGCCATCAAGCTACGAAAAGACCTGCAAGAACCTTAGATGCGTGTCTAAGTGAGAGAAGCCAACCTGAAAAGGCTGCACACTGTGTGATTCCTACTGTATGACACTCAGGGAAAAGCAAGACTATGGAGACAGAATAAAGATCAGAGGTTTCCAGGGGTTCCGGGATAGGGCAGGATGAGCAGGTAGGGCACAGATGACTTTTTAGGGCATGATACCATAGTGATGGATACATATCACTATACATTTGTCCAAACCTATAGAATGTACAACATCAAGAGTGAACCCTAATGTAATCTATGGACCTTGGGTGATAATGATGTAGGTTCATTGTAGGTTTGTCAATTGTAGGTTCATCAGTTGTAACCAATGTACCACTCTGGTGGAGGATGTTAAAAATAGGGGAGGCTATGCATGTGGGGGGGGCAGGGAGAATATCGGCCATCTCTGTACCTTCCCCTCAGTTTTGCTGTGAACTTAAAAGTGCTCTAAAAAGATAAAGTCTTAATTTAAATAAATAAGTGAACTAGATATCTAGCTCTCCCCCAAAATACCCCCACTCCTGCAAAAGAAAATCTAGCTGTTGTCTCAAAACTATTTACTAGATAATCCACTAATCTAAATATTTGCTTCTCAACTCTTTATTGTCTTTTACTACAGTAGTGAGTATAGAATCCTTCATTACTATTCCTTTTTCTCAGAATTTTCCTGGCTCTTACCTCATCTTAACTTTTTCTTTGTTTTTGTTTTGTTTTGTTTTTTTGCGTTACGCGGGCCTCTCACTGTTGTGGCCCCTCCCATTGCGGAGCACAGGCTCCAGACGTGTAGGCTCAGCGACCATGGCTCATGGGCCCAGCCGCTCCGCGGCATGTGGGATCTTCCCAAACTGGGGCACGAACCCATGTCCCCTGCATCAGCAGGCGGACTCTCAACCACTGCACCACCAGGGAAGCCCCATCTTAACTTTTAAAGATATACATGGTGAATTATTTTATCAGATCCCCCCCCAATTGTGTTGCTTTTGTTGATCGCATGAAAATATAGATGAATTTACACTTTGCAATATTGAATTTTATTGTCCAATTTTCTTCTTTCATTTGTTTTTTTAAAAATCAATTAATTAATTAATTTTTGGCTGCGTTGGGTCTTCGTTGCTGTGTGCAGGCTTTCTCTAGTTGCGGCGAGAGGGGGCTACCCTTCATTGCGGTGCATGGGCTTCTCATTGAGGTGGCTTCTCTTGTTGTGGAGCATGGGCTCTAGGCATGTGGGCTCAGTAGTTGTGGCTTGTGGGCTCTAGAGTGCAGGTTCAGTATTTGTGGCACACGGGCTTAGTTGTTCCGCAGCATGTGGGATCGTCCCGGACCAGGGCTTGAACCTGTGTCCCCTGTATTGGCAGGTGGATTCTTAACCATTCTTAACCAGAAGGAAGTCCCTTTTCTTTCATTTGATTCTCAACAACTGTATTTTTCTTCATATGTCTTATTAATTTATTCACTGGTGTTTATTTTTGTGTTGCAGTGTAAATGGGATTTTTCCATTTTTATGTAATCTTAATTATCATTTGTTTGCAGGCAAACTATTGATTTTTAAATATTATTTCTGTTAGCTAGCCACCTTAATTAGAAAATTTCAAATTAGTTTTCCAGATGTTTCACTTTGATTTCCAGGTATACAATCATATTTTTCCAAACAATAAAATTTTACCGACCCTGATATTTGTACTCTATTTTTCTTAACCTTCTGGCATTGACTAACATTTCCAGAATAATTTTTAATGGTGGGGTGGCAGCCCCCTCGTGTATTTTTTCTTATATTAATGGGATCATTTCTAGTGTTTAAATATTGTATATAATAATATACACTGGGTTGAGATAGTTATTCTTTTTAATATTTTAAGACAATATTCTCTCATTCTTGATTTACTAAAAGATTTTATTATAAATGGATGTTGAATTTTTTCTAAGCATTTTAATTAAATTATAGCATAGAAAACTTTACAAACCATAGATGTACAATTCAATGAACTTTTACAAAGGGAATATAATTGCATGACCAACACCCAGATCAAGATAAAGAACAGAAAGTATTCCAGAAGCCCCCCTAAAGGTAAATATTTTTATGACTTTTGTCCATTTCTGAAATTTAAACAAACGGAATCACAGAATTACACTGTTGTTTCTGTCTTCTTTTAGTCGATATTGTGTTTGTGAGATTCATCCATCCTGTTGCATATAGCAGCAGTTCACTCTTTTTATTGCTATATACTATTGCATCAATATGTGAATATACCACAAATTATTAATATATCCTACTGATAACAGACATTTGTATTGTTTTCCATTTTGAGGGCCGTGACAAATAATGCTACTATAAGCATTCTTGTACATTTCTTTTGGTAACTTTATATATTTTTTGCTAGGTAGGAGTGAACTTGTTGAGTTATGTTCAGTTTTAGTGGATATTATCAAACAGTTTTCTATAGTAGCAACACCAGTCTGCATCTCTACAAGCAGGACATCAGAGACCTAGTTGCTCTACAAAGTTTTTGAAGCAAATTGTTTTAAGTGTTTTAGCCATTAGGGTAGAGTTGCAGAGGCATCTCATTGTGGTTTGAAGTTGTGTTTTTAATATGAAAATAAAATAATATTAAATATATCAATATTATATAACACTGATATTTAATTTGTGTTTCAATGTGTATTGACTATTTGGATATTGCGGAGTGCCTGTTCAAGTTTTTTGCCCATGTTTAAATTGGAATGTCTGTTTTTTCTTAGCGATTTTCAAGTGTTCTTTAACACATTCCGGATGTGAATACTTTATCAGATATATAAGTGTGTGTAGCAAATATCTTTCAGGAAAAAAAGTGTTGTATGATGCTACAACTGAATCTCCTTGAGCATATCTGTTTGTTTATCTTCAATCTGTAGTAGTTCTCATCCAACAGTTGCTTCAGTAGAAACTGCCTGCTCTGGATGTTATTTTTATTATTCCTCAATCTGGCGGCTCAATCACCAATTTTTCATTGCATGCTCAACACTTTCTTCAATTAGAAGACCAGGTCCATCTTAAGCAGTGGAAAGCTTATGATAGGGGGTGGGGCAGACATTTTCAGCCCTTGGGATCAGGAGGTCACCCAGTGGCAAACTGTCATCCCCTGCTAAGTCGCCCAGAGGCATCCCTTCTGCTCACCAGGCTGCCTAATTCTGCAAAAAGTAGGAAGAACTCAGCCAAGTGCTCAGGAATCTCACAGCACTTCAAGGGTCAGGACCTCACCC
Organism: Neophocaena asiaeorientalis asiaeorientalis; assembly: GCF_003031525.2. Taxonomy (NCBI): domain Eukaryota; kingdom Metazoa; phylum Chordata; class Mammalia; order Artiodactyla; family Phocoenidae; genus Neophocaena; species Neophocaena asiaeorientalis. The sequence continues at coordinate 241,993 of NW_020174738.1, read as the reverse complement.
CGTCTAGTTGTCTTCTTCTCGGAGATCTCTGTATGTTCACCAGCCAGGCTTTCTCCATGAGCTAGAGCTTGCCACTCACCTTGGGGTTCTCCTCTCCAACACTTCAGGTTCTACTCTGGACAGAGGAAACAAAGAAACGACCCCCTCCCTCCCTTCCTCCCCTCCTCTCCCTCCCTCTTTCCTTTCTTTCCCTCTCCCCTTGTCCTCCTCCTGCCTCTCCCCCTCTCCCCTCCAAGGGCCAAGTCCTTGCTCAACCCCATGGCCTCTGACTGGGAACTCAAGCTTAGCCTCCGTGAGGAGCTCATCTGAAGCTGGCAGCAAGAAGCACACTTGGGCTGCCATTTTCCGAATCCCTATTCCTTGAGCTGCACACGTTAAGTACTCTCTGTTGGATCCTCAGTATGAAAGATAAAGTAACTTCCTCTCATTTGCACATGCCATTTAAACAATTTTCTTAAGTTTACGTTGTCAGTATCTATGCTACTTATTCTCTGAAACCGTAACTCCCACAGTTACCGAAATAGGTTGAATGCTGACTGTGAGTCCTTTCATATACTACTTCCTCTTCCTGAGTTCTCTGCTTTGATTTATCTTTTGGTTGGATGGATTTGGTCATCCTTTTCATTCAAAAATGAGCTCATGGGGGCTTCCCTGGTGGCGCAGTGGTTGAGAGTCCGCCTGCCGATGCAGGGGACACGGGTTCATGCCCCGGTCCGGGAAGATCCCACATGCTGTGGAGCGGCTGGGCCCGTGAGCCATGGCCACTGAGCCTGCACATCCGGAGCCTGTGCTCCACAACGGGAGAGGCCACGACAATGAGAGGCCCCCGTACCGCCAAAAAAAAAAAAAAAAAAAAGTGAACCCGGTCCCCCCCAAAAAAAAAAAAAAAAAAAGGGGCTCATGAATGCTGTATTCCCTCAGGTTGAAGCTGTCTTCTGTTCCCTTACACACTCATGATAACCTAGATAAAAATACAAGTCTGGAGTCTTACTCTTGCCCTTGGAAATCTTGTTATTTCTCCACTACTAAGTGACAAATTGGATATTATCGTGAGGAACTCTGATCCCAGCCTCATTTCCCCTGATACATTACTTGTAGTTGTTTTTTGTTTTTTTTTTGGCCTGAATGCCCGTACACGTCTTTGTTCACACCTAAAGTTGAGTGACTTAATGAGAATGTATTCAATATCTGAAGTATTCTAGAGCATTCTCTGTCTTTTAAATCTCCAAACTGAAATCAAACTTATTTCAGGAAAAAAATTCTTATATCTGAATTATTTCTTTTTTTACTTTTTTAAAAATATGGAAAAAAGATTCCGTATACTCCCCATAGTTGTCTTTATTTTTATTAATTAATTAATTTATTTATGGCAACACAGCTTGGCTTGTGGGATCTTAGTTCTCCAACCAGGGATTGAACCCGGGCCCTCAGCTGTGAAAGCGCAGAATCCTAACCACTGGACAGCCAGGGAATCCCCCTGAATTATTTCTTAAGTTACCTTTTTCTGTTATCATCTTCAAAATTACCATTTTGCCTCATACATTTATTCAAATATATGTACTATGCTATTCCAGGTACTTTCCTAGGTGTTGAGTATCAGTAATGTATACTAACAGAGTATAGCAGAATTATAGTTAAATCCCCTGTGTCCATCTTTCATACCTATTTTTAGCAGTGTCAAATTATCCTTTGGTTGTCTTCACATCTCTGTATTGTTTTTTTTAAAAATTATCTTCTATTTTCTTTCCTGCTCTCAGAGGCTCACTTTTCATGTCCTTATTATTCTCTCCTCTGTGACAGTTATATCATTCATATCTTTTTTTCAATGGTATGGATCTCATTTATTTAAAACAGTATTTCTCACCTTTCTCAAATGAAGACTGCGAAAAATAAAAGCAGTGCCTTATTGAGCTGTCGTTAACCTGGGAGCAGTGCTGCTGCGTGTTCATTTATACCTTTTTGAACTTACTTTTCAGGACGTATTACCTTTTTAGCTCCTTTGAGTATGTAAAGTAATATTTGTCACACATGTTCTACTTTTCCTGGAAAATTATTTTCATGCAGGTTCTTCATTTGCTTTTTGCTCCTTATGTTTGCTTTCTTCCTTTTGGGGAATAACATTCAGGTCCCACTTTTTGTCTTTTATACTTATTACTACTGTTTGCCCGTTACTGAAATGGGTCTAGTGCTGACTATGAGCCCTTTCGTACACTACTTCCCCCTTCCTGAGTTCTCTGTTTTGATTTACTCATTGTTCAGGAAGAGCTGTTGGGACGGGGCAGACACAGGGTCCCAGGCAGCTGCAGTCCACACATGTGTTCAGAGCAACACCCTCCTCCTCTTTTTACCAAATCTGCTCCATGTCTGTAGAGAGGGCGTAACTCCTCTACCCAGGAGGGGCAGGAATTGAAGACGCTCATAGTGAAATATTACTCACAGATTACTTCTTTGTTCAAATGACCCAGGTCAGCAATTGCAAATTGGCTCATTGTTTTCTCTCTTTTTACAGGCCTGTCTCACTTCTAGTCCATTTCTTGAGAGGAGAAAGTCTTGCAGTTAGGAAACTAAATGCCCCTTGGGATTTACCCCTTTTCCTGTGGCCTGCTTAAGACTCAAGCCCTTGTCTTCCTAAGTAAGGGATTATTCATTGGCTATTTTAGCATTTTGTTTCACTTACTTTTAGAGCAATCTACAGCCCGCTTGAGACGTAGAGAGGCATGCATCAACTCTTACATTACCCCTCAGTGTGGTCCAAGTGTCACTGCACACAACACGTAGTCTTCATCTTCCGTGGCTGGGTCCAAGCCACGTTTCATCAAAGGTGAAACTTTGCCCTCTGCTCTTCTTGTTGGTACTTGTGGGAGCCCTGGCAGAGGAGTCAAATGCACATAACTTTGTATGTCGTCTTCTACCAGAAGTCTCAGGGGAAACTGCATTCTCATTATTTTTCTTTATTGTAGTCTTAAAAATTCCTGTTCTGATATTTCAGTTTTACTTATTTGGTAAAGTTTTTTTGTACCTTCACTAGATTTGTAGCACTCTCCACTACCCACACCCCACTCTCCGCTTTCTGCCTGACAGTATCATGCTACCTGCAAATGATTTCTTCCTTTAAATAGCCTCAGTCTTGCCCTGCCTAGTATGTCACAAGACCCCCTGAGGTCAATATGAATGGAGTGGCTATGAAGAAGTGATAACCTCTACTTCCTGTTCACTTTCTCACAGGCAGTTAAGCTTAAATGTGTGCTATAAAATCTCTTTAACCAACAAGCCCAACCATTTATCACTATAGTCTTAACTACCTCTGCTTTTGGATATCTTAACTCCCCAAAGGACTGTCAATTTAACCATAACTACCTAACAACTGCCAAGCATCACTTTATGAGCTGCTGTTGAGAGTTTAGCTATTTAGGGCTGATTTTTAAAATTTTTTATTGGCACCTCATGGATTTGCTTGATTTACTGTGCTGCAAATAACCACAAAGTAGGAACATTTCTTTACTTGAAGGTGTGGCGAAGATTAAAATGGATACGGAGTCTCCTTTTCTCCGTATTACTAACTCCTTACGGGTCACTCTTTGGAAAAGGTCAAATGTGGTCAGTTCTTGATGGAGACCTCTGTGGCTTCCCTAAGCCAGCGACTCTTTTCTTCCCCAGCCTGAGCTCCAAGCAGCTGTTTCTCCACCAGCCCCCGTGTCTTTTCTTAAGGCAAAGGCTTTGATGACACGTGTGGCTTCACACGTCTCATGGAGGACCCTGTGTTTTTTGCAAAGGTATCCAAAGTGGGAAAAATTCAATGGTTAAAAAAGAGACGTTGAACATTATTTAGCCATAAAAAGGAGTGAAATTCTGACACATGCTACAACACAGATGAACTTTGAAGACACTGAGTAACGTAAGCCAAACACTGATGGACAATATTGTTTGCTTGCCCTTAAGGAACCTGGAATAAGTGAATTCATGGGGACAGAAAGCACATGATAGGTTAACCAGGGGCTGGGGGAAGGGCAATGGGGATTTACTGCCTAATGGTTACGGAGTTTCTTTTTGGGGTGGTGAAGTTTTGGAAATAGACGGTGGTGATGGTTGTACAACATTGTGAACGCAATTAATGTCAACTGTGCATTTTAAAGTGGTTTACATGACATTTTAAAAAGACATACACTTCTTTAAAATGAGACGTGAGGACGTCATTTCAGGACTTCCACCTCCTCCACACTCACCCCTTCTGCGGGGACCGGGAGGGTTCTGCCCTTCTCTTCACTCAGAGCTGAAGCCCCGGGGCCTCTGTCTTGGCGGCTCTCTCTCCATCGCCCTCCGCCCTTTCTCCCGTCCTGGCTCTCCCTCCTGGAGAGGCCCCACCTGACTCCTCTCTCCCACCCTCCCCCTCTCTGAAGACTCTCTGCTCAATTCTGAGGTTGAGTGACCCTCCCTGCAGGAGTCCTCCGCGTGGGAAGGCGGGTGTGACAATTCCAACCAAGGCCAGCCGAGATCTGACAAAACGCACTCACCCAATTCTGTACCGGAGCGAGGACCTTTGGGCAGAGGCCATCACGGCTCCTGTCCCTCTGGAGCCACTCGTGAGCGGCGCGAGAGACGGAAAGGCACTCGGAGCAGCCGCCTCTTGGGTGTGGCCACGAAGAGCCACAGCCTCGGCCCTGCCGGCCCCCTGGGGACCAGGCCAAATCACTGGAGCCGGTGCTCCAAATCACCGAGTGGGCTGGTGACCAGTTTGACTTGTGCCCCAGCCCTAAATCCTTCAAGCCAGGGGCGCTAGTTTGCTGCGGTTTCACTGCCAGAAGCAGGGGCAGGTCCAGGCCCGTGGAAAGGCAGGGCCTCAGGAGCAGCTGCGGGGCACGGGTCAGCCAAGACAAACAGTGCTCAGAGAAGAAGGACCTCTCCTCTTTCCAAACCACGGTAGCGGTAGTGGCAGATGTTCCTGCAGAAGCCCAGGCCAGGGGTCAACTCTGCCAGAGGAGGAAAGACAGGAAGCCATCTCAAAGCCGCAGTGACAAGGACAGAGGTAGGTAGGGTGGGAGACCTGCGCAGAAGCCCAGGCACAACCGAAATCAGGGGGAAGTCCTCATTAATTCAAGAAAGTAGTCACCGAGCGAACTGATGCTTAGTGAATTTGCTTTTGGGTAACTGGAGTGTCTAGCCCAGCAATTCTCAGTTAGAACCAACGCTGGTTCTTATAAAGTTGATTTTCAAATTTCTCAAGAAACAGAATTTGTCACATAACCACAGCAGGAGAGAAATAATATGCCAAAATATTTATTAAATATTAAAGTTCTTTTACTTGGTGATGACCAGTAGGTCCCGGGGAACACAGGAAGTAGAGTTTTATGGCACACTTCTGCTTACCTTTGTTGAGAGTCGTCGGAGGAACTTTCGCATGAGCAGGTGAAGGTGGGAAGAAGCGGCCGAGCTCCTGAGGCCTGAGGCAGTGTGGCCGCCAGAGCCGCAAACGCACAGGAGCGTCAAGGGGGCTGTGTGTCAGCCTAAGAAAAACACCGTTAGGAAGGAGACCTGCTGCTGAAAGCTCCACCGTCATGTATCACGCACCCCAAAGCCAAATACACCGGAAGGGTGTGTTTATCCAGTGTCTGGAATTTTCCAGACTTTTGCCATTGGCCAATGGAGAAACAGCCTCAGCTTCGAGCTGGCTCATTAAGACCTTTCAGAAAGGAGCCAGTGGATTTTAGCATCTCACCCCAGAGGGAAGGCTCCTGATCACATGAAACCAGAGCGGAGCTGACGGCTTCCTGCGCTGCCCTCTCAGTTCGAAGCGCAACAGCACTAAAGAACCTGGGATTACATTTCACTTTCTTTTCTGCCATTGTTGTGCCCCCAAATAGCCTACGCAGCAGGCTGTTTCTCTAACTGGACGCCACTCTTCTCTTTCGCGTTCTCACTTTTCTTTAATTGTCTGCCCATCCTCCTTTTCCTCCTTTTTCCTTGGCATTTTTGTCTCGGAGTTGAAGTCAGTGCTCTGGTGGTAAAAGCAAACATAACACACACACTATGCAAAACCCCAGCAGCTCAAGTGTGAAAACTTCTTTCTGGAAACTCTGCCTTACTGTATCTGGATATCTTGTAGAATGAAAATGACAGGATTGTGTTGTGTTTTAATATGGTTTTACTGTTGAATCTACAGGGCTTAGATTGCACCCCCGTTGCTAGGTGGAGTCTCACTGGAAAGATGGAGCGATTCCTGGGCCAACTTCTTTGGGAATGAAGCTTGAGCCTCAGAAAGGAAACTGGAACTAAGAGCGTGGACCCAGTTAGGTGTAGAAGAGGGTTCAGCTTTTCTTGGTCTGGTATCACAGGGTCTAATATCTAGGGGACCGCTCCTAAATGGTAGTTGCTAAACATAGCATTTTCAGACTGACACCTAGAAAAGAAAGTCTCAAAACAAGGCTGGATGTGATGCTCTGGTGTCCCACATGTGGCTGTGACCTTTGGGTCGCAAGCTCTACTTTGCAAAGCAAACAGACTGCCACTGCTTTCGGTATTTTCTACATTTATTTCCCTTTGGTTACCCCCAACCGTGATTAGAGAATTTTTCTCAGGGAGTCAAGGAAAAAATCTCTTTGCCAACGCTTAGGTCTTGAATGTCTTAAGGATTCAGTGAGTCCCTGAGGCTGCATGACCCTACAGAGGAAGGTCTATGGCAGGGGCAGACTTGGGGTTTCTCCCCAAAATGAGAGTCCCCTTCTGACAGTAACTTGATTCATTATGGAAGTTAGTGTTTCTTTTGCCTTCTCCTTTCCAATTCACTTAATGATCTCCTTCTTCTTCCTTCTCCAGATACTTCCCGCCAGTTACTAATTTTTGCTCAATAGAGTAAACTCTGCCCCACAGAATCTGCAATTAGGGTATGTTGCCACTAGGTGGTGCAGTACTGCAACTTTTCCTGGAAACCAGTAGTTTTAAAACCCGGGTCCTGACCAGCTATGTCAAAAATGAACTGAGATCATTTTTTTTTAAAATACAGATTCTCAGGCCCTGTCCCAGACCTACTCAATAAAATCTCTGAGAACAGGATTCACGAATTTGTGTTTGTTTGTTTAACTGTTCTCAGGTGAATCTGACTCACTGGCACAAACTGACACACTCTCACATTTTGCTTAGAATCCAACTTCAAAAAAAAAAATTTAACCAAGGTCCCTCCCCTTTATAATAAATTTTCCATCTTGCATTTACCAAAATATAAAACTTTTCACTAAGTTTACAAAGATGGCCTCTAAAACTACTTTCTCAGAATATTTTTTCCTTCTTTTCTCTTCGTTTAGAGAAATATTTTAAGCTTGTCTTCCATATTACCAACTTGATATCATTCCGGGAGAGGAATTCGGATCTTTCATTTAACCTTGTATTTCATAGCATTCTTCCTTACCCCGTTTAGCTTTTTCAGGAAATCTTAGCTTGAGGACTCCTATTTCACAGGGTCCACATTTTCTTAAATTTTATTGAGAGTCTTGACTTCCTTTTTCTGCAATGAAGCTTTCATAAAGTTAAGTTCCCTCTGCCTTTGGACTGCTGTGTTTTTCTTATCAGAGAGTTTCTTCCTAGGCCCGTATGAATCCGAGTTCAGTCAGGAGAACATAAGCATTCTGGACGTTTCGGACAGGGAAGCTACCGACGGAGCCTCGGCCCGGAGGTGACGGAGGAGGTGAGCGGTCACACAGGGAGGCTGCGAGGGCACCGGGACGGAGAGGCGGGAGCGGCCGGGTGGGTGGAGGCCGGAGAGCCCGGCCGTCCGGGGAAGCTGGGGGGCGGGGCGACGCCGGGGGACGTGGGGTGAGGGCGGGAGCGGCGTCCAGCGTGCTGGGGGCCCTCCGGGCCTGCGGTGTTTCCCCCGCTCCCACCCTCCGGCCTCTCCGCGGCACCTGCCGAGACCCAGCAGCGCCGGAGGCGGAGCTGGCGGCGGCGCGGGTCTGCGAGCGCCGCCTGCCCGTTCTTGGCCGCCCTGGTTTCCGTTCTCCTCTTTGGTGGACGGCGAGGGGCTGGCAGCTGTGTGCCATCCTGCCCAGGGCCGGGGCCAGAGGACTCGGGACGGGGCGCCCCTTCTGCGTGTGGCCAGCGCCCCTTGCCCGGGGACCCAGAGGACAGTCGTGGACTTTGAGAGCCTCTCCGCTGGCTTCCTGCGAGGCCGCCGCCACCGGGGACGCCGGGCGGCTCGGAGGACACGGTTCCCGCCCCGCGAGGAAGATGGGCGCGTAAGGAGGATAGAGGCGGGCGGCGTGGCCAGGCTGCTGCTGGACACGGAGGCCCAGGGGACGGCCGGCCTGTAAGGTGGAGGCCTGAGATCCGGAGAGAGCCAGGGGCAGCCTCGGGTCTGCATGGCGGCGGAGGAGTAGCAACGCGGGTGTTCCGAGAGGCCTGAGAGCTGTGGCACCAGGGCGTTCAGACGGTGCGCGAGGGAAACGGGCCTCCAGCGGGCGCAGGCCAGCCTCACAGGAGTGGTGGAGCACGACACCCTCGGGCTACAGTAAATACAGTAGTTTAGAGACCCGAGACCAGTTGGAAGGTCAAGGCATCCTATGCTGGGCGGGGCAAGAGGGGATGGAGAGAAATGAATGGTTCAGGAGAAACTGCAGCACCCTCTGGTTGACTGGGTGTGGTGTCAGGGAGAGAAGCCGAGAGGGCGATCCTGAGGGCTTTGTGGCTTGGGTGACAGGAAGAATTAAAGGCGGACGCAGCTAGCGAACAGTGAATGCAAACCAGGCCAGTGGGATTAGGAGGGAAGGTCTGATTACTTCCCCCCCTCCCCCGCCTTCCCTTTTTTTTTTTTTTTTTTTAACTTAATGAGTTTGAGACGCTTGTGGAAAATCTGCTTAAACTATATGTTTCTGGAGTGCAGACATTACATACAAATTGTAAGAATGCTTGTGGATCTAGATAATTTTGAAGTTCCAACTAACAATATTTCATTACTCTATAGACCACGATGTGTGATGCAAGGGGCAAATAATACTGAAGATGCTCTGTCTCTGCTTGGAAATGATTCCAGATCATGACAGTGACAGTTTTTATGAGAGCATGCCTTGTGGTGACCTATTCAAAGTTCTACAGGTCAACAGATCCACCTAGACTCAGAGCGATTTGAAACACACTGAAAGGGCAGCCGAAGCATCGGCCCGCATGCACAGAAGTCCCTCGTGGAACTGGCTGGTTCTCAGGAAGCTCTGGCTCCCAATGACCAATTAGGACACAAAAGTCTGTCTCTCTGAGCAAACATGGCCAAGTCAGGAACTGCAAAATTTGTTCTCTATCAAAAAAGTCCCCGGACAGCCTGAAACTCATTTCGAACCGTTTCAGGGAGGACCCTTTCGAGGAACATGACTGGCCTCGCACAGCACATTTAAAATAACAACCTTCCATGAAGCTGTGAACACGAGGGAAAACATTTCTCCCAAATGTTTGTAACCAACTTCCAACAGAGCATTGCCTTATGCAGCTGCCCTGGCTGAAACACTGCTTTCGTTCCATGAGGAGCTATGGGACCTCCTGCAGACAGAGGCAGGCTCCCAGGGCACGGCCCTTTGCAGCTTTTTTAGGAGCAAGATGGAGTGAGAATTCTCCACGTCATTTGTAATATTCTTTGGCTCTGTTTCATTAAAACATGTACTAGAATGAAAATAATGGTAAGATGAATATGGGTTTACTACTGAAATTCCATTCTTCCTTTAAAAAATTAATTATGAGCACTTACTAGATGCCAGGCACTGTTATGGGTGCTGGTGATAAGTTAACTGTAAGGTGTGTCTGTTCTCATGAAGGTCACATTCTGATATGGAGAGAAAGAGTTAGCAAGAAACTACACATGAACAAGAGCATGTTAGCTTGTGCTGGGTTGTATGAAGACCTGCGTCGAGGGTACGGAAGGAAGTGAGGGGCTGGGGCGTGTGTGCAATTGAAAGAGCAGCCAGCGTTTCCCTGAGGGGAGTATCTCATGGTGTGAGAATGACATAAAGTTCAAAATTTAGCATCCATAAAGTTTCTGTGGAACTTGGCCATGTTTATGTGTTGTCTATTGCTAATTTGTGCTTATAACAGTGAAGTTGAGTCATTGCAATAGAGATAGTATGGCCTGTAGAGCCATTTTCACTTTACTTTTCTTTTTTTATATTTTTACCTTTACTGTGTGGTTCTTTACAGAAATAGTTTTCTGGTCTGGTCTAGATTTAAGAAAATCAGAAGGCAATGTTAAGAATGCAGATATTTAAATGTTAAAATCAAGAGTGTTGTGTCTTTTAGTGTTATGTTATGAATAGCACAAAAATTGGGAAAAATATTCTCCCAGTATTCAAAAACTATTGTCCAATTCAACAAATAAATCTCTGACATCTTTACCAAACAAGTAAAGATCTGGCATACTTCTATGTTGCTTCACTTTTTTCTTAATCAAGATAAACAAAATTATCAACTGACTTTCATGATGTGAGTGATTTCTTTGCTGAATCAGACAGTAATCAAGCATTATTCCTAGCCTGATTTTATTGACACTATTGCTAGAAATAGTATAAAAACAGAGAGTGGAGGACTGACGTCAGGGAGGATGGTAGAGTAGGAATCTCCAGAAATCCACTTCTCCACCCCATGACAACTGTCCTCTCCGAATCTGTCTGATGTAACTATTTTGGAACTCTTGAGTCCATTCAAAAGCTTTCAGCTTCCAGGGGAGGCTTGGCCTGTAAACTGAGGTTAATTTCAGTCAATGTCAGCTCTCAGTAGGGTGATGGCTACCAAGGTCCCAGCCCCCAGCCCCATAGCAGGCAGCCATGCCAACATTCCTGAAGTAGCTCCTGGGAACCAGAGTAGCCAAGAATGACCTTGCCCCTCAGATATTGGGGGCCTGTGTTCTGATCTCTGATTGCTGTTTCTGATCATAAAGTTGCAGACCCAGAAGTGGGCAACCACTGTTGCAAGACACATCCATTGACAGCAGTGTCTTCCAATGGATTTAAAGAAACAGAGCCTATTTCTCTCCCCTTCATTTTCTCCTTTTTCCCTTTTGGGAGCCTGACATTTAAGGATTAGGACATTTAAAAGCAACCACATGTGTGGGGCAATTTACAAAGTCACTACACATGCCCAAGGGAAAGACACAGGCTCAGAAAAAAAATCTGAGGAGGTCTTAAGTTTATGCCTCAGGCTATTCCCAGGCAGAGATACCCTATGAGAATGTTTTTAAGCAAACCCTGGGGAAGGAGGAGAATCTTATTTCCAGAGTTACCACATTATAAAATTCAACTGTTCAGTTTTAAATAAAAAATTACAATACACTCAAGGAAACAGGCAAATACAGCCCATTCAAGGGGAAAAAAAAAGAAAATACCTATGAGGAAGATCAGATGGCCAACTTACCAGAAGAAGACTTTAAAACACTGTCTTAAAGATTCTCAAAGAGCTATAAACTAAGATATAGACAAATTCAAGAAACTGATGTACAAACAAAATGTAAATATCAAAGACATAGAAAACAAAACAAGAAGGATTTTGGAGCTGAAAATTGCAATAACTGAAATGAAAAATTCACTAGAGAGATTCAAAAGTGGATTTGACCAGGCAGTAGAAAGATAAGTGAATTTAAAGAAAAAACCCCCAAAATATCAAGTCTGAGAAACACAAAGAAAAGAGACTGAAGAAAAGTGAACAGAGCCCAAGGGACCTGCAGGATGTATCAAGCAGACTGACACATGCACTGTGGGAGTCTCATAAGGAGAAGAGAGAGAGAGGGGCAGAGAGATTATTTGACGAAGTAATGGCCAAAAACTTCCTGAATATGATGCAAGATATGAATCTACAAACCCAAGAAGCTTGAAGCTGGATGAATTGCAGGTATGATAAACTTAAAAGAGACCCCCAGAGAGACACATTATAATCAAACTGTGAAAAGAGGAAGAGATAATCTTGAAGATTTCAAGAGAGAAGTGACCTGTCACATGCAAGGCATCCTCATAGATTTAAAAAGATAAATATTATACAAAATTTCTTCTCCAGCCATAATTAGATGAAATTAGAAATCACTAACAAAATGAAAAGTGGAAAATTCACAAATATGTGGAAATTAAATAACACACTCTTAAATAATTCATGAGCCAAAGATGAAATAACCAGGGAAATTAGAAAATATTTAGAGATGAATGAAAACAAAATCACAACATATCAAAACTTACTGGATATAGCAAAAGCAGGGCTAAGAAGGAAATATATAGCTGTGAAAACTTACATTTAAAAAGAAGATTCCAAATCAACAACCTGATTTTATACCTTAAGCAACTAGAAAAGAACAAACTAAACCCAAAGCCAATGGAAGGAAGGAAATAATCAAGGTTAGAACAGAGATAAAATAGAGACTAGAAAAAAATAGAAAAAATTAACAAAACCAAATGTGTTTTTCATTCAAAAGATCAACAAAATTGATATAACTTTAACTAGAGGACTAATTACACAAAGAGATTAGGCTAAAAATACTAAAATCAGAAATTAAAGTGAGGATAATACTACTGATTCTACAGAAATAAAAAGAATTATAAGAAAGTACTATGAACAATTGTATGCCAACAAATTGGATAACCTAGATGAAATGGACAAATTCTTACAAACACAGAACCTAACAAGACTAATTCAGGACAAATAGAATATCTGCATAGACCTATAACATATAAGTATGGAAATAGTATCAGTAATCAAAACTTCCCAACATAGAAAAGCCCTGAACCAGATGCTTCACTAATGAATTATACCAAACGTTATAAAAAAAAAAAAAAGAAAGAACAACAATCCTTCTCAAATGCTTCCCAAACACTGAAGAGGCAGAAACACTTCCTAACTCATTCTATGAGGCCAGCATTACTCTGATACCAAACACAGACAAAGACACTACAGCCAAAACAAAACAAAAAACTGCAGACCTGTATCCCTGATGAGTACTAATGCAACAATCTTCAAAAATATACTAGCAAACCAAATCCAACAACATATTTAAAAAATTATACACCATGACTAAGTGGGATTTATTCCTGAGACATAAGGGTACTTAAACATACAAAAATATCACACTGGTCAGAATGGCCATCATCAAAAATTCTACAAACAGTAAATGCTGGAGCGGGTTTGGAGAAAAGGGAACCTTCCTACATCGTTGGTGGGAATCTAAATTGGTGCAGCCGCTATGGAAAACAGTATGGAGGTTCCTTAAAAAACTAAAAACAGAGCTACCATATGACCCAGCAATCCCACTCTGGGGCATATATCTGGAGAAAACCATAATTTGAAAGGATGCATGCACCCCAGTGTTCACTGCAGCACTATTTACAATAGCCAAGGCATGGAAGCAACCTAAATGTCCATCAACAGAGGAATGGATAAAGAAGATGTGGTACATATATACAAATGGAATATTACTCAGCCATAAAAAGGAATGAAATAATGTCATTTGCAGTGACATGGGTGGACCTAGAGATTATCATACAGAGTGAAGTAAGTCAGAAAGAGAAAGACAAATATCATATAATATCGCTTATATGTGGAGTCTAGAAAAAATGGTACAGATGAACTTATTTGCAAAGCAGAAATAGAGTCACAGATGTATTAATAGAAAACAAACTTATGGTTACCAAGGGGTAAGGAGGCATGGGATGAATTGGGAGATTGGGATTGACATATATACACTACTATGTATGAAGCAGAGAGCTAGTGGGAACCTAATGTATAGCACAGGGAACTCTACTCAATGCTCTGTGGGGACATAAATGGGACGGAAATCTAAAAAAGAGGGGATACATGTATACCTAGAGCTGATTCACCTTGTTGTACAGCAGACACTAACACAACATTGTAAAGCAACTCTAATAAAAAATTTTTAAAAAACATAAATTAATCAGTGTGATACAACACATTAACAGAATGGAGGGAAAAAATCCACATGATTATCTCCATTCATGCAGAAGAAAATTGGAAAAGTGCAACCCTTTAATGACAAAATCACTCAGCATACTAGGAATGGAAGGAAGTTACCTCAACACATCAGCTTTTCCTTGGAAGTAAAGCAGAATCAAGTTTCTCTCACCTCCACGGCTACCAGGGTTTGCACCCTGGGTTTGCACCCTGGTGCAAACCTCCACCCAGTCTCATCTACAGAAGCTTCATAGCTGGTCTCCTTGCTTCTTCCCTTGTCTGTTCTCAAAATGGAACCAAAATGATCCTGTTAAAGTTTAAGTCACGTCGTGTCCCCCCTCTTCACAGATTCCTCCCGTGGCTTCCCATCTCACATGAGGAAATAGCTCGAGTCTTCATCATAAGCTACATGAGCCCCGCAGCCTCTCCGAGGCACCTCGTGCTGCCCTCCCCTCACTCGGCACCCCCAGCCACTCTGGCAGTCACCTTCTTGCCTCACGGCCACCCCTCGTGGTCCCCTCTATTGAAATTCTCCCTTCTCACGTCCTCCAGGTCTTTACTCAAGTATCTCAAGTATCTCCTCAGTGAGAGCTCCCTGGCCGCCCCGTCTAAAATGTCAACCACCTCCATCCATCCTGACGTTTCCGAGCCTCATCCCTGCTTCAGTTCTAAGTCTTAGCATTCACCACTAGCTCACTATCTAGTGTGCATCCACTAGATTGTACGCAACATGAAAGCAGGATTTGGGGCTCTGTTTGGCTTTACCTCTCTGTAGCGCTATATCCTTAGCACTTGAACAGTGCCTGGCACCTGGTGCTCAGTAACTATTTGTTGCATAAATGTAATACATGGCAACTGCCCTTAAGTGGGTGCTTGTGTGTTTGGACCCAGCATGGAACATTTCCACTGTAGCCTGGGTTTTGTGATTCAAAGTAATATCATGCCAGCCAGGTGGTAGGGACCATTCAGCAGTCATTTTGAAAGGAATAATCATTTCCAAACTCAAACTTTCTTCAGAGGCTGCAAGTGAGGGCAAAGATGAGGTGATATTGGTTGTATTCAAGATTCCTATTTTTGCATATATTTTTACCTGTATTGGGATTAGAGGAATCAGTGATGGGCAGCCTGCTGCAGAGAGAAGGCCCGTGAGCAAGAAACAGGAGAACCCTTATGTGAGGCAAAAAGATGGGGCAAGGGCCAGAGAGAAGTGAGAGCAAAGGGCCAGGAGTGATCCAACCTTTGGCTTTTGTGGTGTAACCCAAATAGAACTGAAACCCACTTGGCTTGGCTTCAGCACATACATTTTGATTCAAAGAACCACACTCTGCTGAAAAATATAAATGAAATCAGTTCCAAATTTTACTTAGGGAAGAATTGCCAAGACGTAGAGAGAACTGCACTTCTAAAGCACAGCCAGTCGTGTGGCGTCTCCTCTGTGCCCCTACTCTCAGCACTCACCCCAGAGGTGGCCGTCGCCCAGAATACTCTGGTAGCCTCGCCTTGGCCCCCAGCACTGCTCCTCTCCCTCCTCTCTCTGTCCACCCTCCCTTCCACCTCCAGTTTTCTTCCTCATGAATAATCTTGTCCTTTCCAACGTGCACCCCACGTCCTGGCTCGTCCAGTTGTGTGTGTGTCTCACCCATTGCCTCAATTCCACATCATGCTCTCTGAGCTGACAAAGCTAGATTCTCAAGACAGGCAGGAGGGGTTCTGGAAAGGCTGTGACCACAAAACATTAATAATTTTCTTCCCTGTCACAGCAGAACAAAGTCTCTTTTCCCTCCCTGGATTTCAAGTATCTTAAAATATCTGATTTCAAAAGAAGGGGGAAGAAGAGCCCTTGGAAAGACAGAACTACTAGTGAAAAGAGAAATCCTTCTTGTTGGAGGTTTCAGCCAAGTGAGCTAAAAAGCCAGGTTCTTCTTAACCGTCCATGCCACAAGATGTAAACGAATCTATTTACTCAGCAAAATATTTCCTTATTACATTTTGAGTAATTTCCCATTGAAAACAAACAGTGCATGTCAAGAAGCTCCAAAGTCCCTCAGGCCCTCGAGGCTGGAACGGCCTCATCCCAGTCTCTTTCCTCTTCCTTCAAGGGAGAAAGGGAAGTTTATTTTTACTTTTGTCTTTCTATTTTGACTTACCAAGCGCCACTACTCAACTGAGCTTTGAAAAAGACAGACAAAAGCAGCGACCACCTTAGTTTAGAGTGACTACAGAACATTTGAGCTGAGAGGGGCTTCGCTGGCAACTCATTTGATTTTCTTTGTTTTCTTTGCTCAGGTAGCTGGGAACAGTCACGGTTACCAACTTTGACACAGCGTGCCCAGCTTTCGCCAACTCTTCATTAATAAACCGCTGAGAAAGAAAGAAAATCACTTTCCTTTCCTTTTTCTAATGATTACCAACACAATTCATGGGACAATCTACTCTTTCTGTACTGATGTAAAATGCCCCCCTTGTCGTCTGCGGAGGGCTCATAATTCAATTCTGCTCTGTTACACTGAACTGTCCTTTCTGGTAGCAGAGCCTCACTCTTTTAACTCCTGTAAATTTATGATTAATTTTAATAGCTTACATGATAAGTAAGGTATTATCTTTTATATTTATTATTCCAGGTGAAATTTAGGACCATCTGACTGATTTTGTTAAAAACGATTAGGATTTATGTATTAAAATAGGGAGCATTTAACATCATTACAATTTGTTAAAAAATATTTCTCTTTAAAAATTTTGCTGTTTTCTGCATATAGATATAATCCAGGTGTCACGTGCCCTCCACACGTTGTTAAACATTCAGATTGAACTGTCATAAACCTTCCCCCCAGAGTAGGTGGACCCTCGAGGACAGGTTGGGCTATTGTTTAAAAGCTCTCCAGGTGATGTGCAAACTCTTCAGAACCGATAGCCTGCGCTCCTCTGCTGACTGGATGACTCAGTTGGGTCCTGCTGAAGGCCAGTTGCTTGGGCTTCAAGAACACAGGGATCTTGCAAGGAAGGGTGAGAGCAGTCTTTTCATTTGGGCTGGGCAGTTTCCTCAGAAAGGAATCAACTAACCTTCTGCTAGACGGTTCATGCTGGCTGTTAGTTTTCTGAGACCCAAGTGAAGGAAAGGGGCCAAGGTCTCACCACTGAGGACGTCAACTTTCATCTGATCCTCTGTTTTCAGTATGGCCCCTCACTCTCACTTCTCTGCGGTGTGGGGTATCCCCAAGTTTGGAACCTGTCAGATGGACCGTCTCCAAAGAGAAAACTTTCAGACTTCTACTGAAAATGGGGAGAAGCGGTGACGTGACAGTGTGAGGTCAGGGCAAGGATCCAGGATGCCCCGCCCGCCCCGGCGGGTGAGCAGACAAGCCTCTCGGGTTGGTGAGTGCTGGTCGGCACCGATCGTCTGTGCAGGAATCTCCCGGCTTTGCCCTCCGCACCCGTCGCTGTGCACTACTCCGCGGTCCCGAAACTCCCCCCTCCGCCTCCCGCAGTCTCCGCCCGCGGAGGGGCTTCCTAGTGTGTGGAAACTTTTCCTCCTTCACAGCTCCCTCCCACTGGTGCAGGTGCCGTCCTTATTCTTTTGTCTCTGTTTTTTCTTTTGCCCTACCCAGTTACGTGGGGGGTTTCTTGCCTTTTGGGAGGTCTGAGGTCTTCTGCCAGCCTTCAGTAGGAGTTCTGTAGGAGTTGTTCCACGTGTGGATGTATTTCTGGTGTATCCGTGGGGAGGAAGGCGATCTCCGCGTCTTACTCTTCCGCCATCTTCAAGGTCCCCCAACATAAGGACTTTTAACCAGTCTTCCTGATCTCAGCCACTTGCTATACTCTTGTCTTCCTGAGCTTTTCTGGAGCCATGTGGAAACTCTTTCACTTCCTGTTGGTTTCTCTGCCTTATAGGCTTAGATTTCAAATTTCTCTCTACTTTGTTAAGTCAGTCACCATTTTCCTGCTTCCAAAATGTTGATATATATATTGTTTTCTATCCTTTACTTCTTGTCCTTGTGGATTTAAACCTTTCGAATATTCTTTTACAGTCATTTCAGGGGGATTTCAAGAGAGAGCAGAACCCGTGCTTTCAATACACCATGTTTCCGTTATATATTTTTAAAACTTTTCCTATCTTTTTTTTTGAGATGTGTCTTTTGAAAACAGCATATAGTTGCATTTTTAAACTCATTTTGAGTCTGTTATTCTTTTTTTTTTTTTTTTTTTTTTTGAGGTATGATTTACATAAACAGCTGAAGGCTGCTCACTGATGGCACTCCCAGCGGCTGGAGCAAAAAAATCCTTCCCTGAAGCGGGTCTGGGCAGTACCTCCTCGTGTCTGCCATATCCTCCTTGTCAGTAACTCCCAAGGAAAACATCATTCTCACTTCTAGTACCATAGATTAGTTGTGCTTAATTTTTAATTTCATTTAAATGGAATCACAGGGCGTGTACTCTTTTCATTCTCGTTTATTTTGTTCAACAATATGTCTGTGAGATTCATCATCTTGCTACATGTAGCAAAAGTCATTCTTTTTCATTGCTATATAGTATTCAATTAAAAACCCATACTACAATTTATCGACTCTTTCATTAATGGAAGTTTGGGTTGTTTCCACTATGGCTATCATTAAAAATGTTACTATTAACATTCTTATACATGTCTATTTCATGTCTTATATACATCCTATTATAGAGGACATAAAAACTAAATGCTCTTGGCATGTATCCCAAGAGCAGAGTTGTTGGATCATAGGATATACCCATGTTTACCTTTAACAGATATTACTAAATAGTTTTCTTAAGTGGTATGTACTGTCAATTTGTTGATTTCATTTCCATTATATCTTTGCTATCTATGTCATCGATTTGTGCTTCAGCTTTATTTTTCCTTCCATATACTTAGGATTTAATTTGCTTTTTATTTTGTAATTTCCTAAGATGGAGACTTCAATCATTGATTTCCAACCTTCCTTTTTCTAATATATTCATTTAAAACTAGAAATTTCTCTTTGGTCAGAAACTGCATTCCACAAGTTTTGATATGCCAAATTTTTATTATTATTGAGATCAGAATGTCTCGTAACTATTACTGTGATTTCTTTTTTGATACATGTGTTATTGAAGTTGGAGGTTTTCTACTTATGTTTCTGTTACTGATTTCAAGTTTAATTCTACTGTGGTCAAAGAGCATTTCCTCTATGTTCTCAGTCCTTTGAAATTTTCTGACTTACTCTATGATCCAGCATATGGTCTATTTTGGTAAATGTTCCACATAAACTTGAAAAGAATGTGTTTTGCAGTTGTTGGGTGTGATGCTCTATACAGTATTTGTCAATTGGGTTCAGATCTTCCATGTTTTTAATAGTTTTTTCTCTATGTATTACTATCAATTATGATGAGTTACTGAGAATGATGTATTAAAGTCTCCAAACTATAATTGTGGATTATCAATTTCTGCTTTTAGTTCTATCAACTTTTGCTTGATATCTTTTATAACTATTAGGTATATACAGGCTTTAAATTATTATGCCTTCTTGATGAATTGGCTCTTTTATCATGGATGTCCGTCTGTCCTTATTAACATTTCTTACCTCAAATCCCATTGTTTGCTATTAATAGAACTACATCTATTCATATAGTGTTAGTGAATCGTTAGTGTTTTGTATGAAATACAAAACATTAGTGTTTGTATGGAATCTGGTTGTGGTTAGGGTTTGTATGGAATCTCTCTTTTGTCTTCCTATTTTTCCGTCTTCCTGTGTCCTTACAAATAAAGTCTCTTGTAAACAGTCTTCTATTTAAAATGTGTCTCTTGTAAACAACACATAGTCAGCTTCTTTTTTAAAACCCAAATTGGAAAATGAGTTCAGCAAAACATATAGCTGGTAATTGCCAGATGACCTCAGAACTGGAATTCCAATTCATCTGGTTCTGTTTCCACAACTGCCCTTTGTCTTTGAATATATAGTTTTGGAAAATTTCAGGATTTTTCTAGTTAATGTAGTGAGAACGTTGGGTGGCTATGACCTACTCTATTCTGCCATAAACTGCAAGTCCTGAGTCTTTGTCATTTAGTGGCAAGTTTAACTACTCACATAACTATTTTACTTGCTCTAACTTCTTATATCTTATTTAATGCTTTGTGGCTATTTTTCATTTTACTTTTTGATAGATTTATCTTTTTAACTCTAATACTGTAGACACTGTGTATACAGCTATCACACGACTTCTTGATATTTGAAAACAGTACAAAACCATTGACCCACATTCAATGAGAAATCTAACATCCTCTCCACGATTTGGGCACATTTATAGGCACTTACATTTTCATGACAAATTTTGCTTCTGATTGTCTGTGTCTTCCACATTCGACATCTCTTGAGCACTTTCCTTGGCTGTGCAATACCCACAGCTTTGTCCTGGCCCAGATGTTTCTCTATTCCCTTTCGCTTTATTCCCCCCACCAACCTCTCCACCCCTCCAAACTTTATACTAAACTTTTAATTACTTCCAAACCTTCTGCAAAGCTTTTACTGAAGACTTGAGGTGATGAAGGGATGACCAAACTTCTTTGGTCATCCTGACATTATAGATTCCTTACGAACCACCTTCCCCCACAGGGGACTGTTCCCTCAGCATGTAAAGCTGACACTGGACATTTACTTTTGCATAGGTAATATTTGAGCTCTCCACCCCTAGTCAAGCCTACCCACATTTGCAGATCCCAAAACTCATTAACATGCTATGCTAGAAAAAGGACATGCATTTTATGGATCTCATGCTCACCAGCACCCAAATATTTGCCTGTGATTTTAAGTTTCAGCCTTTGCCCCAAATTGTCATTCTATGTGGAAAGGACCAATGGAAAGGCTTATTTTTCCCTTTGACATGACTTACACTATAATTATTTTTTTTTAACCTCTCTCTATTCCTATGTTTGTTCTATAGGAGGTTGCCTTTCAATAATATTTGAGCCAAAATTCTTGGTCACATCAAGCAAAAAGAAATCACATCTGGGCTTTCCTGGTGGCGCAGTGGTTGAGAGTCCGCCTGCCGATGCAGGGGACGCGGGTTCGTGCCTAGGTCCGGGAGGATCCCACATGCCGTGGAGCGGCTGGGCCCGTGAGCCATGGCCGCTGAGCCTGCGCGTCTGGAGCCTGTGCTCCGCAACGAGAGACACCATAATAGTGAGAGGCCCGCGTAATGCAAAAAAAAAAAAAAAAAAAAAAAAAAAAAAAACATCTAATCA
>NW_020174738.1:106735-220690 GCF_003031525.2 Neophocaena asiaeorientalis asiaeorientalis | reverse complement strand
AGACACCAAAAAAGGGAGAGGCCCGCGCAATAAAAAAAAAAAAAAAAAAAAAAAAAAAAAAAGAAATCACATCTACTCATTGCTCCTCCCTCGTGTAAAATAAGACACTTAATAGCCTTTTATGTCATATGTCCTAGCTCCAAACTGCTTTTGAAATAATCTAAGCTTTTTGATCCAAATTACTAATTTTTTACATTATATATATTACCTTTCAAGTAACTTTTATTAATCTGCCCAGGAGTTGCTGTCTAAAAATATTAGGATCAACTCTCCCTCCATTCACTGCTCTTTTCTGTCATACTTGCTTTTGCAGAAACCACGTAAACACTGATGCAGATTTCTCTTTTATATATTTATTTGGTTATTTCAATGGGGATTTGGAAGGGAGGGAAAATTATCAATACCTGCATGCTCAAATGCAGGGGAGGTTATCTGCATCTTGAACTAGAAATCCATTTGTTTACTTTTACTGAAGCAAGGTCTCCTACTAAAACTCATTCCTTAGATGATATCATGTCCAATTTTTAACGTTATATTCACGCTCCCTTCCCCAATCCAACCTAATCCTTCAATTTTCTCCTTCCACAATGACCCTTCCCTTACACTTTTAGGCCACCATCCTGATATTTGCCTAGTAAGAGTTTATTCAAAGAATACAAATTAATTTTCATATTCACCCCAGTCTGTTTTTATTTTAAAATGCCTACTGCATTTTTACTGCATAACACAGACGTTATTTCTAAAATTCTGTTTAAAATTGATTTTTCTTGGTAAATTAAATGCACTAGCAGAGCTGTTATTTAAAGAAAGATTTCGGTGAATCATTTTGCAAAGTAAAGGATTTTTACGCAATGTGAATAAACTCCTATCCCAACTTATTTCCACTCCTCTTCCCACTAACAATAACAACAAAAAAATCTGTTTTGTAAATTTGGAATGCTGAATAGTAAATAGGGTTTACCATATTTCATTTAAAAGCCAAATACAAACATTTACAGACTCCGCACTAAGGCTCTCTCATATCCGTATAAATAATTATGCATCCTCTTTATTTGAGAACGTGCTATTTGACTGCTTTCACTTTCTCTTCTTTCTTCTCCCCCCACCCACACTGTGCAGATGCTTAATGGGAACTGAGAGACAAGAAAGATTAGAGAGAAATAATGTTTTTCTTTGTAAACGTTAAAAAACTCTTAATTTTTCTTCCTGGGCTCAAAGCTCCTTCAGCTTTCTTCTATCATTATTATTGGCCTTCAGAGATAAAACAAATGTGCTAAATAGCATGGACCCGCTGGCGGATTTTTGTGTTTGCTGCTTTCTCAGGCAATGAAGCCGGCAGCCTAGGATAATCAATTCATTTGCTCGAGTTTAACTTTTTGGCAAAAACCACCACTCCAACATGAATGTCCATTCCCATTTCAGGAATTTCTTTGCATGGGACCTTTCCCAGCACTGCACTCTTGATGAGTTAGTAATGATGACTGTAATGGGGACGAAGTTTCCAAAACTGAGAAAACCTTGCAGTGAAAGATAAGCTTTTGCAGTTGTCCAAGAAACACAATAAAGTGCTGTTACCGAGTGGCGGTGCTCACTAACGGACCTGCTTCTGATGATTAAGGGAGAGAGCTCAGTGGGCTTCATGCTGAAGTAATTAGCAGAATTTCTGATTATATTCTGACAAGTTCAATACAGAGTTGTTTGGTTAGTTTCTACAGTCGCAACACACATGGAAAACACATGTGGCATGCAGTGGAGTTCCTGCTACTTTAGAGGTATTGATAAAATATTTTTAAAAATGTAATTCACAAGCCTGTAACATTCCTCAACCTTACGGGATGTGAACCTACCTCCCAGTCAAAGGGCAAAGTCTTTGCCAAGCACCCCAGTGCTACCCAGCTGTCTGTACCACCCCAAAGCAGCACCACCCTGCCCCGGCCCCGACCTTGGCCTCAACCCAGGCCACTGCTGGGACCTGGCGCAGCACAGGAAAGCTTTGCATTCCAGAGACGGAAAACACCAAGCTGCGCCTGCTCTCATTCTCTTCCCTTCCAGCTCTTCCAAGGCTTCTGTGCTCCTGGAACCCGAGGACCAGGCTGCCAGCAGAATCCAGTGTTAAATCTTAGAAGGCAATATATAAATGACCAATGAACACAGAGTAAACACAAACACCAAGTCCTTGTGATTCCTCTTCGGAATTCATCTGTCATCACGATCAATCTCTTAACCCTGGCCACCATCACCTCTACCTTGGATGAAAGCAATAATCTCCTAAAATATCATTCTTTTCTCCAAAACGTTCTTCCACTGCGGCCAAAGTCATATTTCTACAATGCAAATGTGATTGTGTTTCTTCCCTCCTCAAAGGCCTTCACCGCCTCCTTGGGCCTTCAAGATTGAATTCAAATTCTTTGGCATGGCTTGAATGAGGTGACTATATCATTTTGGGGTCCAAACCAATCACTACTGAGAGTGAAGGAGGGGAGAGGGTGGCTGTTATGCTGGGATAGCAGGTGTAAGTGGAGACTACCCAGGGCACATGGGGACATCTGGTCACCCAGAGCACAAGGGATCTTCATGAGCTGATCCCAGCTAATCTCTCCTCCCTCACTCCACCCTTTTCCCATTTTTTGCACATGCTGTTCTCACTGCGTTGTATTCTGTTCTCCTTACCACCTACCCCTTCACCTGGTGGTCCTC
This sequence comes from Neophocaena asiaeorientalis asiaeorientalis, assembly GCF_003031525.2. Taxonomy (NCBI): domain Eukaryota; kingdom Metazoa; phylum Chordata; class Mammalia; order Artiodactyla; family Phocoenidae; genus Neophocaena; species Neophocaena asiaeorientalis. The sequence goes on along the minus strand of NW_020174738.1, from coordinate 217,993 downwards.
CAGGACCCTGCTGAGGCTCTTCTTCTAGGAAGCCTTCCTCAAACTTTGAAGACCAAGTGCTCCCTTTTGGGTACTTCTCTTCCCCTGTGCTAACTACAGCCTTAGCAGAGACCACACCCTATTGTTTCCTTGTCTTTCTCCCCCTGTAGATTGCTAAGCTCCTTGAGAGCAGAGATCCTGGTATTGGTTGGCTCTCAATACGTATGGACTGAGTGTTTGTGTCCTCCCAAAATTCCTATGCTGAAATCCTAATCCCCAAGTAGATGGTATTAGGAGGTGGGGCCTTTGGGAAGTGATTAGGCTGTGAGAGTGGATCCCTCATGAATGGGATTAGTGCCCACATAATAGGGACCTCTTTCACTCCTTCCATCATGTGAGGAAAGAGAGAAGACCAAGAATCAAGGTCCTCACCAGACACCAAATCTGCTGGTGCCTTGATGGTGGACTTCCAGCCTCCAGAACTGTGAGAAACGAATTTCTGTTGTTTACAAGACACCTAGTCTTTGATGTTCTGCTATAGCAGGCTAAGGCACCACATAAAACTCCAAGGGCCTCTGCAGTTGAGGAGCTAGCAGTCTGCAAAGATTCTGGGGCCACGGTGTTCGCGCTGTACTCTGGGCGGCGCTGGGAGCCTGAGGAAGGCTCTGGGTGCACAGCACAACCCTGGCTTCAACTCACTCTGCCCTGAAGTTCTGGCACAAAATAAACCATTATCGTCTTTAGGGACTGACAAGAAAACTGTAATTTAGGATATAATGATGAGAGGAAGAGAGCAGCGCCTGGCAGGGAGCTGAGTGAGGCTTCTGGGTGCTGATCACAGACATGTTCAGCATGAGAAGGGGCACTGACCTGAGGGACACGCTTCCCTGCACGCACCTTATAAGAAGTTCTCAAGTAGGATGAATACTTTCTAAATCACGTCTCCAAAGGGGATCCCTCGGGAATCTTAGGACATCGACTCTAGCAAGTCCCGCCTCCATGCTGCCCCCTAGCCACGGCACGGCTCTGCAAAGCCTTCCGTGGGCTTAAAGGGATCTGACCACCGCCGCAGCATTAGGGCTTGGCGACCGAGCGCCACAGCCCAGCAAATCGAAAGGAACCGCTTGCTAATTGCCTGGGTGCACGTTCAACGTGTCTAAGGTATGCTTTCATTTTTGTTAATGGCGCATGTGTTTCCAATGAACATTCCAAATGTGTGTTCGAGCCCTCCGCCCTTCGGGGGATGTTCACAAGCAGCCTCCAGTATACCCTGCATATGTGCGTGCTCACATTCCATTTGAAACACACACTGCCCAGACATGCATATTTATGGCTGCGCCTCTGTCTTCAGCCTCCCCGGCCCCCTCCTCTCCCAGTCCCCTGCCCCCGATTTCCATTTTTGCTTTCCTGGAAGCAGACTTGTCCAGGAACGCCTGGGATTTTCACTGGCCCGTCCCCGTGGTCCTAATATGACCCGGGCTGCCGACATCCAGTGGCTGCCTGGCTTCATCGCAGACGTATATTCTGCCTGGTTATGCTGGACCCTGTCCCTCCTAAAGGGAGCCCTGCCCAGAGCTGCCCAAGTGACCCCAGCCAGAGGGAAGGGTCACAGCTGCTGCCCCGTGGTGAGCAGAGGCCCTGCGGTGCCTGGACCGCTCTGCTCGGGCTTCGAGGGCCGAGGCAAGGGCCCGACCACCCAGGGCAGCCGAGCAGCCTCACGCCCTGCGAGCCCGTCCCCGCCCCTTCCTCCACCGTAGAGGCCTAACCGGCACTCATTTCCTGACAGAAAGCTCAACTTGAACTGTGAAACAGAAGCCATTTTAAAAGAAACCGACTCCGCGTTTTATTATTTTTCCAGAGAAAACAGGTTCCGCCTTGGCCGGGCCTCGCAGCCGCGCGGGACGCGCCTCCGCCCCTCCCCCCCGCCGTTTGGGGGCGCGTGGGCCATGAGGGGCTTTATTTCAGAGGAAATCCTTCCCTTTGAATCTGAGACTGAGGGAGGGAGAGAGAGACTATAAGAAGGAAAAAAGGTTGGTTTTAATATGTGAAGCTGGTGCCCCTGGGGGAAACTTTAATTCTTGTCAAATGTTTCGGGAGAACGCAAAAGGGAAACTTGCCACGTTTGCACATGCTTTCACGGCTCTCCAGCTCCGAGTCTCTGTGCAAAGCCTCTCACTCGCATCCAAGGAGATGCTAGAGGGAAGGAGCCCCCCACCCCCCGATGGCCTGGGAAAGGGAAATGAAGGGATGCCCAACAAGGGACAAAGTGGCTGTGCAGCCGCAGTCAGCACCACGTGCCTGGGGGGTCTCAGCGGGAGGCGACCGAGGCAGGAGCAAGGTGAGGAGCGGAGCTGGGGGGCGCTCAGGGGCGAAGCAGCCCCTTCCCAAGATGGACAAGGCTGAGAAAACGCTTCTCATCCACCTGCCCTTCTTCACAGACTCTGCAGGTCTAGGGGGTCTGCGTGTCAGGAGACCCTGTAGCGCCAGAAAAGGGTGTTAGGAGACAGGGCCCTCCACTGATCCCGAGGGGCCACGTAAGTGGAGCCTTGGTTAGAGTCGTCAAAAACCCATTTCCCAGCCCTAGTTTCTGAAATCCGATGCCCTTGGGACAAAACAGTCAGGACTTCTAATTCTAACTGGTTACTTCTGAGCATAGCTGGGGTTTTGAAGAGGAAGGGGAGACGGTGGGGAGAGCAGGCAACTCCAGAGATGAGATGGACACCCTGCAGACATTTCTCCTGCAAAAATAAAATCACCCTGCAGGTTGGTCAATATTCTGCAGATAAAGGCTGTGACAGCCCCAGAGTTTAAACTGAGATGGACTGTGAAATGAGATCTTATTAGATCCCCTGCCCAAGACACACATGGAGCCTTCAGCCTCGGGGGACTTCAGAAGGGTTTGGGGGCACAGGACTCTGGGCATGGTCCCCAGGGATGGCTGGCTTCTCTTGGGCTCTTAGATCCATTCAGGTGATCTCTAGCACCTCCCACATCATTGCCCTGACCTCTGGAGCGAGGTAAGATCTTGTCCCTCCCATAACTTCCTTCTCACAATGTCATTTTTCTGTGTTTAAAACCCGTCTTCCTAGTTGGACTGGTGACTTTCCAGGGGCAGAGCTCTGCTGTGTTGCTCACCTCTGAATCCCCAGTGCCTACCTTAGGCTGGCACACGGCAGAAACTTAACAGCTCTTTGCTGAGTGAGTGAATGAATGAATGAATGAATGAACCCTCCCGCTTGCTGCTAGTGAAGGAGAGTGCCGGGAAGGGAGATGCGAAAAAAGAAGAGGTGGAGGTTTTTAAACCCCTAACTGGCCTAATTTGGTTTAGCGCAGTTTAGGAAAGAGCTCTGAAGGCATAAATCCCTTGGGGCCATCCCCAATACTGCCTAAGAGAAGCACGGCCTGGGGACCCGTGGGGGTTCCCACTGCGCAACAGGGGTGCCTGTCTGCCATGCTGGGGGCAGGCTTTGGGGAGCTGGTTGCACAGCGCGAGTTGCCAGACACACACACAAGCAGATTGTGAGGAGAAGGCCAGCTTTATAGAACAAGCAGCAGCTCCCAGGGCATGTGATGACGCCAGTCCCTGGTGTGAGCACACATTCCCCGGCCCCATTCTTTTGGGTTGAGGCACAGAAGGCTGCCATTAAAATACAGGTGTTATCTTGGAGGACACGCTAACAGGAATTTAGGAAACGAGTCAGGTAAGTTCTTTCATGGTCCATGAAAAGCATGTTGGTACTTAGAACAAGGAAGGAAATGGATCCAAAAGGGAAACGAAGAAGAATGCCAGCAGCAAAGGCAGCAAAGCAAATAGTGCCTGAGAACGTTATTTAGAAAAGAAAGCTTCTACCCACACGGCTGACACAGGTTCCTATTCTAGATTTAGTTCCAGTGTTTACAGCGTCTCCAGGCTGATAGGTGCGGAAACTGTAGTGGACATGCTATGCAATGATTTCAGCAAAACGTGTGACAGAACATCCAACAATATTTTTATAGAAAGTGTGGTGAAGTACGCGCTGGATGATAAGAAGTTTAGCTGGATTTGAAATGGATAAATTACTGAATCTGAAGAGTGATTAACAGCCTGATAACATCTAGAGAGTTGTTTCTAGACTTTAACTTTTTAATCAGTCATTTTTATGGGGAAAATATCAATGTTCCAAGTGAAAAACATCGAGAGAGAGCTGGTATTATAGACAGACTCATGATTCAAAATGCCATCAACAATCTCAAATATTGGCTAAAATTGATGGAATGAACCTTAACACAGAAGGAAGATGGATAATGTCTTATATTTAATCTCCAAAATAAATCACAGAAAAACAGGATGGAGGAGACTCAGGTTGGCATGAGCTCATAAGAAAAAAAATCAGAGGGCTAAGAACAACTAGAATGTAAGTGGAGGAGAAAGAGAAAAAAACAAGAGAAATGACTGAAGAAATAGGATGTGCTACCTGGAAAAGAAAGTTTGGGGACATGTGAGTGTTCTCTTCAAATATTTAAAGGACAGTCTATCAAGAAGAGGAGGGGGTTGCAGAAAGAAATCAGGGTGACAGACTAGTTCCACAAGAGAACGGAGAACCTCCGAGGAACGGGTGAGGCTGCCTTGTGAAGCAGTGAGCTAAGCTCCCTGTGCTGCAAGACCAGACCAGATCCAGCGCTTCTGCTGACAGACATCTTTGCAGCCAGAGATCTTGCAGTGGATGGTAAATCAAACTGGATGATTCCTCGGGTCTCCTCTCTTGCATAGCCTCTGATTCTAGGAGCACCGAGGAAGCCTTTATTTACAGCATTGAATTATACACAAGTACCAAGCACTACAACAGACCCTCTTGATAAGAATGCACATCCTAGGAAATAGGGAATAGAGAACAAAGCACTAAAACAAAGCCCAAGTGGACAGGAGGTTTTGTGCATGTAGTTTGGGGGTGGGTGTTCCAACCTGTGGACAAGGATGGGTTTGAAATAAAAGACAGCAAAGGTGGAGGTTCCATAGCCCACAGTGGGAACTGTTCAGTGGAAAGGTGGTCGAGCATCTTAAAAGTTCCCCTCAGACTTTTGATTGTGGGTCACTTTTTTTTTTTCTCCCTTTCCCTGCCTCTTGGCGAGGACACATATCCTTAGGTCGCTGAGTTTTCCTTGTGAATCACTCACAGAGCAAGCAGTCGCTCTGCCATGTCGTAAAATATTTTTCCACTTAAGGACACAAAAGAATTTGTTGTGAACACAGAGAACCCTGACATGCTGTCCTCTCGCCAGCAGTCCCAGAAATTGTCTGCAAGAAGAGTCTGAGGAAGGAGGAGAGAAAGGGCTGTCTCCAGACTCTTAACGCACAGGGCTCCCCCAGGCAGGTCTTATTCAATCCGTCTGGCTGGTCTCATGAAACATTCTATTCTGTACCTTCTGGGCTGTTGAAGATGCAGAGTGGAGATTTATAACAACAGTTGTTCAATCCAGCCCAACTGGCTTGGCACAGGGAGGAGCTATGTTTTTCAGAACAGCTTTTCGACATTCCTACATGAGTTGAGATGCATGAAAATTTCAGTTTTGAAACAACCAGATGTTTTTGTCAGGAAAGAAATAGATGACCTCAAGGAGGCCGGGAGGATAAACTCAGGGCTCAGGGAAGAAAATGGTACCGCGGGGAGCTCATGTCTTTCTCATAGCCCCTACGAGCCACTCACCATGATTACCTACTTGTGCCAAAGCCAGACCCCACTCAGCATTTTCCTTCCCACTGGGGCTGCAGTGCTAGGAGTTAAAGACACAGCCCGCCATGTTCCACCGCAGACACCGGGAGTGGGTGGGTCCACGGCTGGGAGCACACCTCTCAAGGCGGAACTAGCCCACATGAAGCAGATACACAGTGAGCTGCAGAAGGTAGCAGAAACAGCACCAAGCTTAAAAGAGGGGCTCTGGGTTCTCAGCCACTCATTTGGTTATTTCCTGGAGCTCCAGCCTCGTCTTCTGTCAAATGAGGGGCTGGGAACAGATGAGCCCTAGAGCCTTTTGCAGCCCCCTTGATTCAGGAAATCTCCGAGTCCTCTCTTCCTTATAAACAGATGATACATTGAGATTGATTGTGAGGAAATAACTTCTCTATTACCAGTTACCAGCTAAAAGATAGAAAGGGTTTTATCTCAATTAAGATGGCGTTTCCTAATTTGAAAAGCAAATCACTTCAGTACATTCATGAATTGCACCTGTATTATAGTGACCACAGTCACAGACTTTTCAAAATTGTCTGGATTTCAAATATTCTCACCTGCTATCTTACCATGAGTTCCGATTTTCTGTTAAGAAACCATGGCCAGGGACTTATAAATACTGGTGGGGAAATGGAGAAAGGAAGAAAGGCACAGAGTTCATATTTCATGTGACTCTTTTTATCCCGCACGTGGGGTTTTCTTGTTACTTCTTCACATCCTTTCTGGTAAGTCCTTTTTTGGGTTCTCGAGCAAGAGAAGCCCAGGAGTGACACACCTCCGCCTCCCTGGTCTCCTGGAGCTCCGAGTCCTCGGTGTGTCTAAGACATTGGGCTACACCAGGTGTCTGTCTGCTGCTACGGTCAAGAGCTAAGCCCTCTGGGCACCTTAACTGGTGCTCCTCGGTGGTCTGCCACCTGCTACTATTTCCACTCTTGTTACCCCTCTCCTCTGTTTTTAGAAAACCCTGCTTGGTCACGGGGAGGCCTTGACCCGGCCAGAGAGCTCTGAGGGTACCTGTCTTCCTCTGTGCTCACCACACATCCACCCCCAGCGCTGCCCTTTGCCCGATGAGCCCCAGCTCCCCGGGCAGCTCCCCTTGCTTTCCGGGTGCTACCAGCACCTGGGTGACTGGTCTAGCGCTGCTCTCATCAAGCTACTCCCTCTCCTATAGCCATGCCAGCACGCCTCTCTCTTCTTCGGAGAGAGCTGGGAGAAACCATTACAAACGTGTTCGAAATTACACATCCCCACTCTCCTTGACAGAGAAGCTTTGCAAACCTCATTACGAGAGCTGGAGAAAATTCCACGGGACATTTCTGGGTTCATGGTTATTATTTTGCATGTGTTGCTGAGCTAACAGAGTGTGACCTTGGACATCTGTGATCCAAGGGAAGATGGTCGCCTATGTCCAGAGGCTATCCTACCAGCGCAGCAGAGATGGCTACCATTTTGGCTACTCACCCCCATTCGCTCTACTTGCAGACTTCTTGAAAGACAGGAGAGCCAAGGAGACAAAGATAAAGCGGAAAGGAATACATGTGGGCAGGTTTGGGAATGAGTCCTCTCACTTCCCTCCTCTTTGTCCCCCTCCCTCCTTGCTTTTCAGATGGTGGATGGACTGATTAGCATTATATTATTATTTTTCAGTTTTTCTCTGACTCTGTGAAACTGAGCTCTACCAGAGCAGGACTTAGACTTGTAAATACTCTTCTAGAGAAGCCTTGCTAAGTGGAAGCAGCCTGTTCAGTTCACTTTTCTCCTCTGGTTACCACCGATGACCTCCAGACATCTCAGTTTTACATAATTCTCCAGCAAGTAAAGCCACCTCTCCATTGCCTCTGTTGGAAAGAACGTCGTGCTTGACCTGCTCCCTTGCTGGTGTGTGAGCCTGACAATGTGCGAATCAGCCCAGCTCAGATAAGGAAAACTCCAGATACAGACCTCATGGTTTTATATCTTCTCCAGAAGATCTGAGTGCCTGGTGAATGTATTGCTAAACAGACACATTAGAAGTGAAGTTCTCTACCACTTCATTGAAACCAATCTTTTGCTATAAAAACAATGGATTTGCATCAAGCAAAATGTGAAAAAACACCATCTGACCTCAGGCCATGTAAATAACTTCAACAAGCAAAAGCTAAACCATACTGAGCCCATCTAACAAGAAACATATATTGAGAAATCTAGCATGTGGGAGAACTTCAGCAGATTTTTGAAAATCCAGCAAAAATGGGAACTGAACAGCTCAGATACACCTGATTTCCAGTGTCTTATACATTCCGGAAGCAAAGAATGGAAGGCTTATGGAATGCAATGAAAATAACTTCACCTTGAACCAAGAGTTTAGAGAACCAGTGCCATCCCTTTTCTCCTACCATCCTGCTTCCTCAGTTCTTGAATTGAGATACCATTGTTAACAAGCCAGCCATCCCCTAAAAGATGAACACCACAGTTTTCTTTTCATTCATTCCCTGAAGAAACTGGAAGAGAAAAAATATATTCTTATCCTATTGGATAAAAATATCTCTTGATAAATAAATGCTGAATTCTTAACAGGACATTGTACAACCAACACCAAAAGTATTCTTTCTTCTGCAAAACTTTAAGCACAATTTCAGGTCAAAGAGTTAAGAAACAATTTCCAAAAAACAATTCGGAAACTACATCCATCTGTCTAAAAAGACCTCGTTTCCAAAACCCTATTGTTAAGCTTTTTGTTTCCCTGAAAATGTTTTTCTTTTCATCTCAACTTTTACCTAAAGCAAGGACCAAGATTTACTTACAGGAATAGCTCAGAAAATTTTTTTATCCCACAGTCCTTTTTCTTCTTGATTTCTAAGCATTGCTACCCACAAAGCAGGATCTTTCTGTCTGTGATAATTACTGCGTGCAAAGTTCTGATCCTTTTATGTGAAAATGTGTGTTTTTTAGATTAACATCAACTTTACATTCAGTCAATTGTTCAGAGTTCGAAGGCTTTAAACAGTCATCTTCATCCTTCCATTGTTGCCATGGAGACGTAAGCACCTAGCATGCAACCCCATGTCTCCTAAAAGGGACATTTGCTCTTTGTATTTAAGAGGTACACGGGGCACTGGGTGTCCTGCGAGTTTGGAACCATCTGGTACATGGCACAGAGCACATTCCAGATGGTGGACTCTAGCACGCTGTCCTCCGTCCAACTGGAGGGTGGCAGTTGGCTAATGAGGAATTCATGTATCAGTCTAGCAGCTGGAACTTGAACTCTTGGTCCAGAGAAGTAGTGTTTTCTAACTGGCCATAACTGAAGTCTCTCTATGATTCAGGGCAGTAAGTCCTTTTCTTGAAATGTACAAGTAATCAAGGCATGGAGGTGTTAAGAACAAGACAGCAGCCCCAAATGCAGCCACTTATGCTACACCCCACATCACCCCCACTGAGACTTATTTACAGTTTTAGCCTCTCCCAGAAATGGAATGTGAAACCAGTCCAATCAGGTTTCACCTGGTCAGCACTAGGCCTGATCGACCCCTGCCATCCCCTAAAGGAAAGTGACCTTTCCACAATGAACCCACTTTTCTGCCTCCCTGTTTCCACTCCCTTCTCCTTTCACTTCACTTTGAATGTATTGATATTTGCCAAACAGAAACAGACTCACAGGCACAGAAAACAAACTCGAGGTTACCAAAGGAGAAGGGAAGTGGGGAGGGACACATTAGTGACATGGGGTTAAGAGAGACAAACTACTATGTATAAATAGATAGGCAGCTAAGATATACTGTACAGCACAGGGAAATATACCCATTACCTTGCAATAACCTATAGTGGAATATAATCTGCAAAAATACTGAATCACTGTGCTGTACACCTGAAACTAACACAATATTGTAAATCAATTATACTTCGATTAAAAAAAAAGTCTTTCATTTCTCTCTGCTAGATTGGATGCCGCCCGATTCACTGAATCAAGCCAGTAAGATCTTGAAAACTTATTTCGTTGAGTTCTGTTTTCCAAGAGAGGACAGGGTTGGGTCACCTCAGGGCTTCATTCACTTTGAGGCTGAGACAGCTAAAAAGAAGAACCACCGCACAGAAGCAGAGCCCTAAGAACGGGGTAAGGAACAACTGCTTTTCCCAGGTGAGAACATGTAAAATCTCAAGCAGCTCTTAAAACTTTAGGCCGTACTTAGCTTTGTTTCAGTGCGCTCGGCTCTGGGCAAGGTAAGAGGGGCAGAGGAACTGACCGAGCTTCCAACGGCTCCTGCCGCCACCATTTTCAGAAGCTGATTTAAATAAAGCGGAAACTCGCAGAAGATGTCTCCCTGGAAGTGCCCACAGAGTTTAAGGAGAAACAGAAACGTACCTGGCAGAGCCTGGCTGGGTCTGATTTGTCTGCGGAACCCTCCTGAGAAGTGAGCGGCTCAAGCACGCAGTCTACCTGGGATGACGACCTCGTGTGCGGGCGCGTGCGCGGGCGTTTGTGTGCGGGCGCATGCGCCATGAGCGGCAGCCATGACGCCGCGCTGGGCTAACATAGGAGGACCGGCTTACCTCCCATGGCACACGCAGGAATCATCGCCGTCTGACGAGAAGAGACAAAGGCATGTAGGAAAGGACACGTTTGAGGTGGGAACGTGAACAACTGGGGGGCGGGGGGGATGTAAGCGGGGACAGCAAATGCGAGTTGAAAATAATCAGTGTATTTGGTTAGGAGAACTTCTTAATACTTTTCAAAAAACCCACAAAACCCCAAGCGAAGAGCAAAACAGGTAAGAAAGAGGGATAAAAGGGGGAAAGTCCGCGAACTCAGGTGTAAAAAGCCTTGTGGCACTGAAGCCCGCGGGGCCCGGCCGGGCGGCCCCCCAGCCCCACGCGGTTCCCCTTCTCTCGCCGTGTCCTCCGCGTGGAGTCGAGCTGGTTCCCGGGTTAGCTCCGGGCAACGGGGGGAAACGCTCTGTGGCGCTTCGGGTCGCCGCGCTGCCCGGGAGGCCCGGGCCTCCACCAGAGCAGCGCGCAGGCGCGCCCGTCCGGTCCCGAGGCTCCCCTTCGCAGCGCGGACGCGGGGCAGCGGGGCTCTGACGGCCACCCTCCTCCGCCCCCCGGCAGGTGCGTCAGTTCTCGCTCTTTGGCGGCCGCTCAGCCGCTGTGCCCGGGCAGCGGGAGGCGGCAGGCGCGGCTCAGGAGCCCGGGCAGCGCGCGGGGCGGCGCGCGAGGCCGGCCCACAGGCACGTTCGGCAGCCCCGCGACGCCGCGCAGACGGGGAAGAGGGAAGCGGGCCTCTGCGGGCGGCCCGGAGGGAGGCCGGTCCCGTGGGTCGCGCGGGCCGCGGCGAGGACCTGGGTTTGTCCCGAGTCCTGGGACGTCACCGGCGGGCTTGCAGGGAGCAGGACGCCGCCGGCCTCAGCTGGCGCCTGAAGAGAATCGCTGACCCGCCTACCGGGTTCGCGGGAACGTGTGATGAAAACAGGAACACCCCAGTTCGGGCGGCGACGACTCACGACGTCGGCCTTCCTGCTCTGGTGAGCGGGGGTCTTCGGACGTCCCCCCGTGGCAGCCCCTCGCTTCGTCCGAAGGGACTCCTGGACAAGCCGGGCAGGAACCCTGAGGGCTGGAGCGACCCTCCAGGAAGCCGGCAGCCCAGCGCGGCGACAGGCTCCCCACCGCGGCTTGGCAGTAAAGCTTAGGACGGAGCACGTGGGGAGGAAGAGGGGGAAGGGTGGCCTCTCCAGTTCCAGCAAGGCCGGCTTTACCGATGTTGGCAAACGGAGTGACCTTCCTCAGCGAGGAAGCTCATTTCAGCCCGGTTCACCCAGCCAGGCTGGGGGGCAGCCACAGCAAGTGTCCTAGACCAGCGGCCCCCAACCTCTTTGGCCCCAGGGACCGGTTTCGCGGAAGACGACTCTTGCACGGACGGGCTGGGGACAGTTCGGGCGGAAACGGGAGCGGTGGTTCAGGGGGTCACGCGGGTGACGGGGGGGCGCCGACGGAGCTTCGCTTGCCTGCCCGCCACTCACGTGCCGAACAGGCTGCAGACACACAGCACTGCCTCTCAGGAAAGAAGAGCGCTGCCACCCCCCGGAGCGAGTGAGGGCGCCCCCCGGGAAAGTAGCCTGTTCACTTCAGGCTGAGACTGTACTACGTGTTAACGTGGATTTACCTTCCTGTTCCATGACACGCCAAGGCCTGTTTTGAAATTTAGAGATTACCGCAAGCGAGGCTTCGGTACGTGGCAAAAGTGGGGGCCAGCCGGAGGTCCATGCCCCGCCTCCTGGGGCAGTGCCCACCTCATGGAAGCTGCCGCCCGGAAGGTTCTCAGGTAATGAAAGGACCGGCTGCCTCTGGAGCTTTTAAGAGGAGACATATGGAAAGTCTGAAAAGAAATGTCTGTAGCTTCCATTAAAGGCGTGCTCTTCTGAGGGAATCCCATGTGCTCCCAGTTCCGTGGAGGGAGCCCCTGGTGACCAGAGTTCGTTCACAAGGGCGTCAGGAGGAGGTAGGTGGTACTCTGGTCTTGAAGAATGAGTACGATTTGGGTGGGTGCTGTGCTCGGAAGTGTTTGTGTCTCCCCAAAATTCATATGTGGTAATTCTGACCCCCAAAGGGAATGGCATTGGGGGGGCGGGCTTTGTGAGGTGCTTAAATCATTAGGGTGGAGCCCTCACGCATGGAGTCAGTGCTCTTACACAGGAGGCGCCAGAGAAATCGCTAGCCCGTTGCGCCATGTGAGGACACAAGGAGAAGTCTGCTGCTGTGCTGCTGCCCTGATCTCAGCCTTCCAGCTCCCAGAGCTGCGAGAAACAGGTTTCTATCGTTTAATTAGCTAACTAAAATGAAATTTAGAAATTATAATGTTTTAAAATATTTTATCAATTAAGCTATTTTGCTTTCCCCTAACAGTGTTCTGATTAAAAAACAAAAAAATCCAACCCTCTGACACATTGACCTGACAATATTGATGCTACCCTCAGGGTGCCCTGCTTCCCAGTGTGAGAGGTGACACTCTAGGGCCATCAGTGCCGCCACTACCACCCCATGCCCCAAGAATCGGGTGCACACACCAAAAAGGTGTAAATGGAAGTCGGGCCTGGGTGGGGAGGGAGGAAGGGATGAGCTAAGAATCCTGCCCGGGTTCCAGAATATGCCTGGATTTTCAGATGGCGCTCAAGTCCTTTACTGCACCCCTAACCCTACAGGGTGAACCTCTATTCTTCCTGCAACCCTTGGGACTTGGGCTGATTCCAAGTTCTACAGCTGTTGCGCCACCCATCAGACCAACCTATCTCCTTGCTTACTTTTGAAGAAATGCCATAAGCTATGCATTTGCAGAAGGAAACCAAAAGGTCTTACGTCATCCTATGTTGGTTCAGATGTATTGCTCATGAAGTTCACGTCAGTTTTTCTGTTTTGCAAAATCACCATGCTCGCAGCCAAATCAGCCATCAGCTGTTATCTTTTTAAAATTTCAAATACTGAAGTATTCTTGTTTTCCTGAAAGGTCTTAAAAAGGTTATTTCGAGGCTGACACTCTGCTTGCCAGCTTTTATTTAGAAGCACATTTTTCACATATTCACTTCAATTCTCTAAAAGAGAAGAGGACCAAGAAAGTAAATAAAGCAGTGGCTGAGGTTACTACCCATCCATCAATCCCTGGGCCCTGATTAAGCCCAAGCCTTGAAAACATAGCCTTTGAAGGCAGTGGCACCTGCCAGACCCTCTTTCAAAAGGGACCCTTGTTGCCCTTGAGGGTTTAGAATTGAAAAGGAAAGCTCTTCAAAGCCATCAGAAAGTGAAAATTAATCTAAGTGCATCCACGTAGCACAAGAGTGTCAGAATTTATAATTAGGGGTCATAAATCTTTTTGCCGTGGAGCAAAAATAAATAAGCATGCGAGAGCCAAATCGAAAGGCAGTGGGCGTTCACACACTCCTAGTGTCAGCTTTAATTTATTTCTCTACTTGGAAAGGGGAGACTTTGAAAGCTGGCTGCCAGTCTGGAGGGAGCCCCCTCAACTCTTCTTCTGGCCCAGACAAATGTCTGAACGTTGAGGGGAGACATCCAAAGAATAACACAGGAAGCTTTTGACTTCTTACATTGAAAAAGAGCTCTTCAGAAGGTAGGGGGATGGTTGGGGGAGAGAAAACAGAAAGAGAAGAAACCTCTTCTCTAGGAATCTCTTTTGTGTAATTCAGAATACTCAGCACGTTAAAACCAAATACCAGGACTTCCCTGGTGGCACAGTGGTTAAGAACCCTCCTGCCAATGCAGGGGACACGGGTTTGAGCCCTGGTCCAGGAAGATCCCACATGCCACGGAGCAACTAAGCTCATGCGCCGCAAGCACTGAGCCTGTGTTCTAGAGCCCGCGAGCCACAACTACTGAGCCCACACACCACAACTACTGAAGCCCACACGCTCTAGGGCCTGTGCTTCACAACAAGAGAAGCCACCACAACGAGAAGCCCTCGCACCACAACGAAGAGTAGCCCCCGCTCGCCGCAAGTAGAGAAAACCTGCATGCAGCAATGGAGACCCAATGCAGCCAAAAATAAATATATTTATATAAAAAAAAACCAAATACCAACAAACAAGTGAAAAAGAAAAGTCTGATTTACAGTATGCTGTTGGATGCACCTAGAAGGGGCTTTGGAAAGACATTCACAGACCATTTTAACTGTATTGAGAACTCTACTAGGACAACAAGTATATGTATGTAAATATGTACATATGTATTCACACAGTGCAGAGGGCACATAATCATTTCCCTTGCGAATGGAAACGACGTCATTACAGCATTAAAACTGGAGGGGATCGATAGTAATAGAATTTCCTGAGAGCTCCACGTGGAGAAAGGTCAAGGAAAACAGCACCTGTGGAACCAATTACTTGTCATCAGACTCAGTGGCATGAAAATATACCCGTTCCCTCTCTTCTGCTGTCACTCACTTGAAGGCATCAAAACAGAAAGCTTCTTGTGAGCAAAGTAAAAGAGCCACTCCAGGAAGATTGCAGAAGTTCTCTGGGAAGATGTCTTCTGCAGCAACCTTTCGAGATTAGCACTATGCTAACAAGTTTATGAGCTGACTCAGTGTCACACATGAAGCTGCCAGACTCGTGAGTCACCCCTGAGCGTTAGTGTTTCAGTTTCCCTTGTCTATTAAATAAGAAGATGTTTCTGTCCTAGTGAATCATTTTTATGTTTACGATATAATGAATTAAGAGATTGAAAGCATTTTTAAAGTATGAAGTGCCTTAAACATACAAGAAATGTATTGCTCCCAGGTTACTGGGCAGAGGGCACAGAGTCACCCACACAGGAGAGAAGGCTTTGCTATCTTCTCATGGTGGCCAGCGTGGAGTGGAAGTTGGTACGTGGAGCAAGGAGCAGGTGACTCTGTGCTAGACTTGCATGAAGCCAGCTGGATTGGAAGGCGGGAGCTCACGGGCAGCGGTGGGCTTGCTTGATAGACCTCTCCACGTAGGAGACTCAGAAGAAGTCTGACTTGCTAAAATTGCAACCTCACTTTCCAGACCTGTCTGTCTTCCATCATCAAGAAGAGCTGAGGAGTTAACCAGCATTGGGAATTAGTCTTTGGGGAGGAACATACCTGATCTTACGCTAGACTTTGCATCATTGCAGGAGGCAAAGCCCACCAGTTTATCTAAGGCCTACGTAGAATGCCAGTGCCATAGAGAACAGGGCACCTGTAACACTACTTGGCCGTGCTAAGTCGTGGCTCCCATGAAGAGTCTCTTAAGGACCAAGGTCAGTTGAAAGGACCATCTTGAACTCTTCTGGCAAAGGAAGCAGGCATCTGCATGTAGTAACTAAGGGCTTAGGTTCTAGCCAGTCCCCCCACCCATTTCACCACCCTTCCCCTACACTCAGTCTGTCCCTAAGCTTAATCAGCAGTTAACCAGCTTAACCAGTGGCCTTCTGCTTAAAAGTTTTATTTCATCTGAGAAGCCCGCACTTCAATATTTGTAAAATATTGTGGAATAAATAATCTGCTATTCCGGGAAGCATGAACTAATCCAGGGGTACAGTAACATTAACAAATTCATCTTTCTGCCGATGTCCTCCCCTTTAAGCTGGTCCCCGTGGTCACCTAATTCCACCAAGAAGAAAAAATCATTCCCTCTGTTCAGTAGGTTCATTTCTTACGGGTCTCCCTCACTCCTCCGGTACCCTCTATTTCTTACCACAAAACCCTAGGGGGGGCATCAAGCAATAGACGTTTAGTTTTGCTCAGGTTCTCTGGGTCCACTGGGCATCTTTGCTGATCCAGGCAGGCATGGCTGACTTCAGCGGGGCTCATGTGGTCAGTAGGCAGGTCAGCGGGGGCAGCTGGGAGGAGCCACCTCTGCCCCACATGGCCTCTCGTCCGTCCTTCACCCAGATAGCCCGGCTGGTTCATACGGCTGCTGGGCAGGAGCACACAAAGCCTCTTTAGGCTTTAGGCTGGTACCTTATTCTTCTAGAACATTCTGTTGGCTAAAACAAATCACAAAAGTTGGCCCAGATTCCAGAGGTGCAGAAACAGGCTCCGTGTCTTGGTGGGAGGAGGTCACTTCTAAATCACACTGCAGTGTGTGCATCCAGGGAGTGGAGAGTTGGGGATATTTTTATCATCAGCTTTACCTTTAATAGATGGGACAAATAAGCCTTATGTTCCACATTAGAAGAGAATGATAACTATTTCTGTGCTTTTGCACAGATGTTTGTCCTGTCTAAATTCAAAGGTAATAATTTATTGGGTATGGAAGTCTCCAACAGCAAGTCCCCAAAGGAAAATTGCTATATCTTTTTTTATGAGGGGAGTTTTCTGAGGGACTTTAGCCTCCTAGTGACTAAAAATCCTGTCATTAACTGGGACAGGTTGTAGACAAGAAGAAGAAAAAAAACCTTAATTTCAGGTTTAAAGTTCGGGGCCTTTTTTTAATCCTTTAAGGAAAAGCAAAATCCTTAAGGAAAAGCAACTTTACCAAAAGAGAATGGACTTCCCACAATGTCTGTTAACAGTGGAGGGTAAGATTTCGAGCTTCTTGGTTGATGTAAGCCTGTCTGTTCAGACTTCTGACAGCTTCCTGATAACACAGACCTGGCGGAGTTTTCATATACGCGTCCATGCTGTTAATGTGCGTATATGTCTTTTAGGTGTCTGGATCCAATTTGACAGCCTTTTGGATTTCATGCAGCATAACTGTCTATTCACTGATGTAATAATTTTAGGAGATTGGAGAGCCAGGGTTGAAAATGGTCTTGCCAAAGCCAAGGGAAATCTGGTCTGGGGAGAGGGCTTCCTGCGGTCCCTTTTGCAGGGAGACCTGCCTGAAAGAGAGGTTGGGGTCACTTCCCACTTCCTTTTATTGGAATGGGCTAGCCCTATGGTAAAGAGATTGTTGGTCACTCTGTGTCCAGTCCCTTTGCCATGTGACTTTTTGTTCTTCCTTCTAAGTGCAGTGCTCTTCTTCCCTTGATTTTGGGCTCTGCTATGTTGCTTGCTTTGTCCAGCAGGCTCTTAGCAACATGATGCAAGCAGAGGCTTGCTTTCTTGAGCCTCTGTCATGAGAAGAACATGCCTTGGGTAACTGAACAGTCCCAGGAAAACGAGAAACACCTAGAAGATGCTTGAAGTGCTGAAATCATCCAAGCTGCCCCATTTGGCCTAAATTTGAAGCAGCACCAGCTGACCAGCAGATACATGATCCAGAAAAAAAGTTTATTTTTTTATGCCACCACGTTTTGGGATGGCGTGTTATGTGGCAGTGTTTCACAGTAGCTGACTGATACTAGCCCCCATGGAAAGTAGAACAGGTTATAAATTACAAGTGGAAACCTGACATTTGGTGTGTAATACAGGGTACTTACGGCTGCAAAATTTGGGAATTGTATTTTATCAATGTGACTTGATTGGTCCTCACTGACATTCAGTTGGCACCCAAGATTCCCTCGGTAACTGAGATACCAAATGGATAAAAGAAAATTAGATATTTCATTTTTTTCCCATTTTTACTACAGAATTACCGTACCCCAAAGAGAATAATGAGCCGTTATACAACCATCGCCCAGCTTCAACAATTATCAGCATTTTACAAAATTTGTTGCTGCTACCCTACCCATTGTTTTCTTGAAAATTAGCTCTTTTCAATTCCAGAACCACTAGAATTTAATTGGGTGAGTCTCTAGAGTCAAAGTAGAAAAGGCTCTCTCTTAGGATCGCTTGGGTTCTTAAATTTGAGTTCAGGAGCTTCTTATGTCTTCAGAAATGTATGCGAAAGTTTGTGTATATAAATGTTTCGGGGGAGGATGTCCCTGATTTCCATCAGATTCAAAAGGTATGATCTGCTTTTCTACACAAATACCAGCCATTTTTGCCTGTTCTCACCCAACCTTGCCAGATGCCAGCATCTCGCACCCTCTGCAGGCAGAAGGTAAAGCATCAAATCACCTCAGCCCCAGGCGAATGGCTCCCTCCCTAGATGAGCAGAATCGTTGATTTGCTTATGCAGGCACAGAACTAAGGCAAAGTGTCAGCTTTAATTTTAGTAGCACTACAAGTCACAATCCTTTAAGTATTAGGAAGAACAACTCTGCCTTTCAATGGAAATGTCTTGGGTGGCTTAAGGGCTCATCTTCTAAATCTCAGCTGTCTTAACAATTTCGGATGCGGCTGCCAGCAGCCTCATCAGTGGAGAGGAAGCACCTCCGGGCAGGTAGACCAAGCCCAGTGCTGTGGTTCTTGCAGTTTGGAGAACGTACAAATCACCTGGAAGACTTTAAAATCCAAGTTTCTGGGTCCCTTTCCAGACCTACCAAATTGGAGTCTCTGTGAAATCTGCATTTTTAACAAGCTCCCGTGACTGGTAGCAACTGGTCCACAGACCACACTGGAGAAGCACGGCCTGAGGGGCACCCAGGTCCAGAGTAACCATCTGAAGCTTAAAATAAGTCTTCCTGTCTTGAATTCATATTTCATTTCAGTCTGTAAATGGAGGAGGATTTTAAAAAAATAAATTGAAAAAAAAAACCCCTCTAAATTCTCTACCAGCCTAGAAATCTGATTTCCAAGATTTCCAATTTCCTTTAGGGCCTGTGCACCTCTACTATTTTGTAAGTGCAACTGCTGTTGCACTGGGCTGATCCTAAAGGTTTAGGCTCTGCAGGAATTCTCATCAACCCAAACTGGGGAGAGCAGGCCAGGGACAGGGTCCACCAAAAGTTATTCATGCTACACAGGTGGCAGTGGCAGGCATGGGACATATAGTCGAGCACGACTTGAATTTCTAAACCAGTTCTTCCCAGGAGAAATATCACAAAAGCAATGGGAGCTCCAGAAATTATCTTCAAGTACAAAAGAGAACAAGAGCATGAGTACAGAGCTCCAAGGGACAGTAATAGTTGGTCCTCCCCCTCCGTGTTCAACATCAAGGCCACTGGTGCAATGTGGGTTTCATTAATGGCTCAAAGACAATATTTCACAGAGTTATAGGTTCAA
This sequence comes from Neophocaena asiaeorientalis asiaeorientalis, assembly GCF_003031525.2. Classification (NCBI taxonomy): domain Eukaryota; kingdom Metazoa; phylum Chordata; class Mammalia; order Artiodactyla; family Phocoenidae; genus Neophocaena; species Neophocaena asiaeorientalis. The sequence continues at coordinate 198,832 of NW_020174738.1, read as the reverse complement.
GATGTTATTGAAAAACCCATGTTGTGCTTTTTATCCCCACCTACCCTCTCCCCCAGGGTTTTCTTAAATCATTAAAAAAACTTTTTTTAACGTGGTTCCACCCAAGTGGTCATATTTCTAAGGATCTGGGGCAATGCACACCAGGGCCAGTGAAACCCAAAATGGTTTGGTAGAAGGATGATGCCATTTCCTCTGCCTCTTGGGGCTACAGGGGGGAAAGCTGTCAACCTGTTAAGTACATAAGCAGGATCGTGTGGGTGGCCCCAGAGAGAGACACCTGTTTTGCTACTAAGTGCAGGATCACAAACACCATTTTTCCTTAATACTATCCTATCTGAAGCTCCGCCAGCACTGCAAGGCCAAGGAAATTTCTAGAGAAATTTAGAGCAAGATCTCACAAGGTCTTAAAGGCGTAATCTTGGGAAAGAGCCACTGCGTTAAAAGAAAAAGTCTATGGACTTCCTTTTTCACAGATGCAGACTATTCCATGTATGGCTACACTATTTACTGGTGGACATTCAAGTTGTTTCCAGTCTCTTTTCCTATTGTAAACAAGGCAGCAATAGATAAGTAAATATATGCTAATGTAAATTAAAATGCTGCTTTGATTTCCACAGGATGGATTCCTACAATCACTGTGAATGGGTTAAGAGTGTTTATGAGCATGGACATTTGGTATTTTAATAAATATTGTTATGTTATTTTCAAAAATTACAATAACAAGTCTTCCACCAGGAGTAAAGTGCCTGTTTTCTCACATTTCTGTGATCACAGGTTATTTCTCCTCTCCTTCCTCTCCTCTGATAGGCATAAAATGATCTTATTGTTCTTTTTATCTGCATTTCTGTATGTCAGGTTGACCATATTTGTATATGTCTACTGGTCATTTCATAGATATTTTCTCTTTTGTGAATGCCTGCTCTCATCCATATTAGGTTCATTTTCTTATGAATCTGCAAAAGCTGAATAACATTAACACTTGGTCTTTTGCATATGTTAATAATGTTTTTTCCCAGACTTGTTTGTCTTTTAATTTTGCTCTTAAACTTGTCCTTTGACACAGAGAGATTTTTTAATTTTTAGGTAGTCAGTTCTTCATGGATTCTGGCTTATGGCACCCAAAGTTATAAAATATGTGTCTTAAATTTTCTTTTAAAATATTTACTGGGCTTCCCTGGTGGTGCAGTGGTTGAGAGCCCGCCTGCCGATGCAGGGGACGCGGGTTCGTGCCCCGGTCCGGGAGGATCCCACATGCCGCGGAGCGGCTGGGCCCGTGAGCCATGGCCGCTGAGCCTGCGCGTCCGGAGCCTGTGCTCCGCAACGGGAGGGACCACAACAGCGAGAGGCCCGCGTACCGGAAAAAAAAAAAAAAAAAATTTACTGTTAAAAAGATAAAAAACTTTAACCCATCAATCTTAAATTCATTTTTGTTGTATTATGTGAGGCTTGGGTCTTGGTTTATTTCTTCTGATATGTAAGGCCAATCACGACAATGTTGTCTGTAAACATCACACTAGCCTCCGGTGAGCCAGGATGCCATGGGGTCATATATTAAATTCCATGGATCTGTTTCTAAACTCTCTTTTGAAAATTCCTGTGCCTATGCTACACTGTTTTGTTTACAGTACTTTCATAGTAAAATTTAATAGTCTCTTATTTTTTCTAAAGATTTTGGGGCAACTTTAGCATATTGATTTTTACACAAAAACTTTGTCTATTAAAAAACTGCCTACTGAAATTCTGATTGAAATTACATCTTATGTGATTAAGTCTTCCCATCCAGAAATATGTGAGATTAAGATCTTTCCATTCATTCAGATCTTGTCTAATGCCCTCTAATACTGTTTTATAATTGTCTTCATTTGGGTTATTAGTCCACAATTAGGACTCTGCTGCTAATATGAATGAAATTTTGCCATGCAGGCAATAATAATCCTCCTTATTCACAGATTCCATATTTGCAAACTCACCTACTCACTAAAATGTATTAGTAATCTCCAGTCAATATGGCTGTGCTTTCTCCATCATTCACAGACATATGCAAAGAGGCAAAACATTTGAGTCACCTGATGCTCAAGTTCCCAGCTGACGTTGAACAAAGCAACACTTTGTAAACAATTGTCCTTGTCATGGTATATTTAGTGCCATGCTTTTTGTGCATGTATTTTTGTGCTTTTTGTTGATGATTTTGCTGTTTAAAATGACACCTAAGCATAGTGCTGAAGTGTCATCCAATGTGCCAAGGTGCAAAAAGACCGTGATGTGCCTTAAAGAGAAAATCTGTGTATTAGAAAAGCTTCATTCAGGCATGAGTTATAAGCATGAGTTGGTTGTGAGTTCACTGTTGAGGAATCAACGATATATATTAAACGGTTTCTCTAAACATAAACACACATAAAACAAGTTTATGCACCGATCAGTTGACAAAATGTTATGATCAGAGTCTCACAGGAACCTGACCATGTATTTCCCCTAGGAGTTCAGTATTAACTAATTCAGTGTTATGGCAGTTTTATAGAAAATAACAGGAACTGGCTGTATGTCTTTACTTGTTATCCTTATATCAGATTTTGATATTAAGATAAAGCCAGCTTCATTAAATTAATTAACAAGCTTTGCATCCTTTAATATGGTCTAGAGTAGTTTAACTATATAAATTCTTTTCTTTAGGGCAATCTGTATTCAAGGCTGAATACTCACTCCCTCTTCTATTTTCCAACCCAATTACATCCACCCATATTATCAGAGGTTCTTCAATGATATGGAGATAATCCGTTATGTATTTGTATTAAATACCTTATTATTTTAGTTAAATAGTAAATTTCCAATAATATAGTGTTGCTTCAAATTTGAATATAAACCCCATCCCATTATGAATTTCCTCCTGACAAATTAAAATTTGAAGATTAAATCCTAAAGAGATCAAAATCCAAAATTCTTATTATAGCCCAAAAGAAAATATCTAAAAGTTTTTGCCCTTGTGTGTTAAAAGTCCAGAGAAATAGAAGTTTAACATTCTTCTTCCTCCCTAATGTCTGATATTGCTATCACTAGACGGTCCTCAGTGCCTGGGTAGAGCGTTGGTCAGCAGCTGCAGACTGGGATGTCCTCTGGAAGGTGTGGCTCACCTCATACCACAGGTTGAACTAGGCTCTCATATTCCCTGCCTTTAAAAAGCCCAACGTGTTCAATGAAAGGTAAGAATGTCACAACATTGGCTTTATTTTCTTTAATTAATTTGTATTGGAGTATAATTGCTTTACAATGTTAGTTCCTGCTGTGCAGCAAGGTGAATCAGTTATACGTATACATACGTGCACTCTTTTAGATTTCCTTCCCATTTAGATCACCTCAGAGCACTGAGTAGAGTTCCCTGTGCTATACAGTAGGTTGTCATTAGTTATCTATTTTATACATAGTATCAATAGTGTATATGTGTCAATCCCAATCTCCCACTTCATCCCAACACCCCCCCACCTCCCCCTGTGGCAACCATAACTTTGTTCTTTACATTTGTAACTATATTTCTGTGTTGCAAATAAGTTCATCTATACCATTTTTCTAGATTCCATATATAAGCAATATTATACAATTTTTGTTTTTCTCTGTCTGACTTACTTCACTCTGTATGACAATCTCTAGGTCCATCCATGTCTCTGCAAATGGCACTATTTCGTTGCCTTTCATGGCTGAGTAATATTCCATCATATATATATGTACCACATCTTTTTTTTTGTTTTCTTTTGTGATACGCAGGCCTCTCACCATTGTGGCCTCTCCTGTTGCGGAGCACAGGCTCTGGATGCGCAGGCTCAGTGGCCATGGCTCATGGGCCCCGCTGCTCCATGGCATGTTGGACCCTCCCGGACCAGGGCACGAACCTGTGTCCCCTGCATCAGCAGGCAGACTCTCAACCACTGCGCCACCAGGGAAGCCCCACCACATCTTTATTCATTCCTCTGCTGATGGACACTTAGGTTGCTTCCATATCCTGGCTATTGTAAATAGTGCTACAGTGAACACTGGGATGCATGCATCCTTTCAGATTCTGGTTTTCTCCAGGTATGTGCCCAGGAGTGGAATTGCTGGGTCATATGGTAGCTCTATTTTTGGTTTTTGAAGGAACCTCCGTACTGTTCTCCACAGTGGCTGTATCAATTTACATTCCACCAGCAATGTAGGAGAGTTCCTTTTTCTCCATGCCCTCTCCAGCATTTATTGTTTGTAGATTATTTGATGATGGCCATTCTGGTATGAGGTTATACCTCATTGTAGTTTTGATATGCATTTCTCTAATAATTAGTGACGTTGAGCAGCTTTTCATGTGTTTGTTGGCCATCTGTATGTCTTCTTTGGAGAAATCTCTATCTAGGTCTTACACCCATTTTTGGATTGGGTTGTTTGGTTTTTTGGTATTGAGCTGCGTGAGCTGTTTGTATATTTTGGAAATTAGTCCCTTGTCAGTTGCTCATTTGCAAATATTTTCTCCCATTCTGAGGGTTGTCTTTTTGTTTTGTTTATGATTTCTTTTGCCGTGCAAAAGTTATGTCCCATTTGTTTATTTTTGTTTTTATTTTCATTACTCTAGGAGGTGGGTCATAAAAGATCTTGCTGTGATTTATGTCAGTGTTCTGCCTATATTTTCTTCCATTCTGAGGGTTGTCTTTTTGTTTTGTTTATGATTTCTTTTGCCGTGCAAAAGTTATGTCCCATTTGTTTATTTTTGTTTTTATTTTCATTACTCTAGGAGGTGGGTCATAAAAGATCTTGCTGTGATTTATGTCAGTGTTCTGCCTATATTTTCTTCTAAGAGTTTTACAGTATCCGGCCTTACATTTAGGTCTTTAATCCATTTTGAGTTTAATTCTGTGTATGGTGTTAGGGAATGTTCTAATTTCATTCTTTTACATGTAGCTGTCCAGTTTTCCCAGGACCACTTATTGAAGAGGCTGTCTTTTCTCCATTGTATGTTCTTGCCTCTGTTGTCATAGATTAGGTGACCATATGTGCATGGGTTTATCTCTGGGATTTCTATCCTGTTTCATTGATCTATATTTCTGTTTTCCTGCCAGTACCATACTGTCTTGATTACTGTAGCTTTGAAGTACAGTCTGAAGTCAGGGAGCTAATTCCTCCAGCTCCATTTTTTTTCCTCAAGATTGCTTTTGCGGGACTCCGCTGGCAGTCCAGTGATTAAGACTGTATGCTTCCACTGCAGGGGGCATGGGTTCAATCCCTGGTTGGGAAAGTAAGACCCTGCATGGAATGTGGTGTTGCTTAAACATAAAATTTTTTTTAAAATTTAAGAAAAAATCTAGAAAAAAAAATTGCTTTTGCTATTCAGGGTCTTTTGTATTTCCACACTAAATGTAAATTTTTTTGTTCTAGTTCTATGAAAAATGCCATTGGTAATTTGATAGGGATTGCACTGAATCTGTAGATTGCTTTGGGTAGTAGAGTCATTTTCAGAGTACTGATTCTTCCAATCCAAGAACATGGTATATCTCTCCATCTGTTTGTGTCATCTTTGAGTTCTTTCATCAGTATCTTATAGTTTTCTGAGTACAGGTCTTTTGCCTCCTTAGGTAGGTTTATTCGTAGGTAATTTATTCTTTCTGATGCAATGGTAAATGGGCATGGTAAATTCACAACATTGGCTTTATTTTCTTTAATTAATTTGTATTGGAGTATAATTGCTTTACAATGTTAGTTCCTGCTGTGCAGCAAGGTGAATCAGTTATACGTATACATACGTGCACTCTTTTAGATTTCCTTCCCATTTAGATCACCTCAGAGCACTGAGTAGAGTTCCCTGTGCTATACAGTAGGTTGTCATTAGTTATCTATTTTATACATAGTATCAATAGTGTATATGTGTCAATCCCAATCTCCCACTTCATCCCAACACCCCCCCACCTCCCCCTGTGGCAACCATAACTTTGTTCTTTACATTTGTAACTATATTTCTGTGTTGCAAATAAGTTCATCTATACCATTTTTCTAGATTCCATATATAAGCAATATTATACAATTTTTGTTTTTCTCTGTCTGACTTACTTCACTCTGTATGACAATCTCTAGGTCCATCCATGTCTCTGCAAATGGCACTATTTCGTTGCCTTTCATGGCTGAGTAATATTCCATCATATATATATGTACCACATCTTTTTTTTTGTTTTCTTTTGTGATACGCAGGCCTCTCACCATTGTGGCCTCTCCTGTTGCGGAGCACAGGCTCTGGATGCGCAGGCTCAGTGGCCATGGCTCATGGGCCCCGCTGCTCCATGGCATGTTGGACCCTCCCGGACCAGGGCACGAACCTGTGTCCCCTGCATCAGCAGGCAGACTCTCAACCACTGCGCCACCAGGGAAGCCCCACCACATCTTTATTCATTCCTCTGCTGATGGACACTTAGGTTGCTTCCATATCCTGGCTATTGTAAATAGTGCTACAGTGAACACTGGGATGCATGCATCCTTTCAGATTCTGGTTTTCTCCAGGTATGTGCCCAGGAGTGGAATTGCTGGGTCATATGGTAGCTCTATTTTTGGTTTTTGAAGGAACCTCCGTACTGTTCTCCACAGTGGCTGTATCAATTTACATTCCACCAGCAATGTAGGAGAGTTCCTTTTTCTCCATGCCCTCTCCAGCATTTATTGTTTGTAGATTATTTGATGATGGCCATTCTGGTATGAGGTTATACCTCATTGTAGTTTTGATATGCATTTCTCTAATAATTAGTGACGTTGAGCAGCTTTTCATGTGTTTGTTGGCCATCTGTATGTCTTCTTTGGAGAAATCTCTATCTAGGTCTTACACCCATTTTTGGATTGGGTTGTTTGGTTTTTTGGTATTGAGCTGCGTGAGCTGTTTGTATATTTTGGAAATTAGTCCCTTGTCAGTTGCTCATTTGCAAATATTTTCTCCCATTCTGAGGGTTGTCTTTTTGTTTTGTTTATGATTTCTTTTGCCGTGCAAAAGTTATGTCCCATTTGTTTATTTTTGTTTTTATTTTCATTACTCTAGGAGGTGGGTCATAAAAGATCTTGCTGTGATTTATGTCAGTGTTCTGCCTATATTTTCTTCTAAGAGTTTTACAGTATCCGGCCTTACATTTAGGTCTTTAATCCATTTTGAGTTTAATTCTGTGTATGGTGTTAGGGAATGTTCTAATTTCATTCTTTTACATGTAGCTGTCCAGTTTTCCCAGGACCACTTATTGAAGAGGCTGTCTTTTCTCCATTGTATGTTCTTGCCTCTGTTGTCATAGATTAGGTGACCATATGTGCATGGGTTTATCTCTGGGATTTCTATCCTGTTTCATTGATCTATATTTCTGTTTTTCTGCCAGTACCATACTGTCTGGATTACTGTAGCTTTGAAGTACAGTCTGAAGTCAGGGAGCTAATTCCTCCAGCTCCATTTTTTTTCCTCAAGATTGCTTTTGCGGGACTCCGCTGGCAGTCCAGTGATTAAGACTGTATGCTTCCACTGCAGGGGGCATGGGTTCAATCCCTGGTTGGGAAAGTAAGACCCTGCATGGAATGTGGTGTTGCTTAAACATAAAATTTTTTTTAAAATTTAAGAAAAAATCTAGAAAAAAAAATTGCTTTTGCTATTCAGGGTCTTTTGTATTTCCACACTAAATGTAAATTTTTTTGTTCTAGTTCTATGAAAAATGCCATTGGTAATTTGATAGGGATTGCACTGAATCTGTAGATTGCTTTGGGTAGTAGAGTCATTTTCAGAGTACTGATTCTTCCAATCCAAGAACATGGTATATCTCTCCATCTGTTTGTGTCATCTTTGAGTTCTTTCATCAGTATCTTATAGTTTTCTGAGTACAGGTCTTTTGCCTCCTTAGGTAGGTTTATTCGTAGGTAATTTATTCTTTCTGATGCAATGGTAAATGGGCATGGTAAATGGTAAATGTGTAAATGGGTAGCATCTTTAGGATGTTCTATGTATAGTATCATGTCATCTGCAAACAGTGACAGTTTTACTTCTTTTGCAATTTGGATTCCTTTTATTTCGTTTTCTTCTCTGATAGCCGTGGCTAGGACTTCCAAAACTGTGTTGAATAATAGTGGTGAGAGTGGACATCCTTGTCTTCTTTCACCACTGAGAATGATGTTTGCTTTGGGTTTGTCATATATGGCCTTTATTATGTTGAGTTAGATTCCCTCTAAGTTCACTTTCTGGAGTGGTTTTATTATAAATAGGTGTTGAAATTCATCAAAAGCTTTTTCTGCATCTACTGAGATGATCACATGGTTTCTATTCTTCAGTTTGTTAATGGTGTATCTCATTGATTGATTTGCATATAATGAAGAATCCTTGCATCCCTGGGAAAAAGCTCCCTTGATCATGGTGTATGGTCCTTTTAATGTGTTGTTGGATTTGGTTTGCTAGTATTTTGTTTAGGATTTTGTCATCTATGTTCATCAGTGATATTGGCCTTGCAATTGTGTTTTGTGATATCTTTGTCTGGTTTTGGCATCAGTGTGATGGTAGCCTCGAAAATGAGCATGGTAATGTTCGGTGGAACAGGATAAAAAGCCCAGAGATAAACCCACGCACATATGGTCACCTAATCTATGACAAAGGAGGCAGGAATATACAATGGAGAAAAGACAGTCTCTTCAATAGTTGGTGCTGGGCAAACTGAGCAGCTACATGTAAAAGAATGAAATTAGAGCACTCCTTAACACCATGCACAAAAATAAACTCAAAATGGATTAAATACCTAAATGTAAGGCCAGACACTGTAGAACTGTTAGAGGAAAACAGGAAAAACTCTCTATGACATAAATCACAGCAAGATCTTTTTTTTTTGATGATTTTTAAATTTTGCATTCCATATATTATCCAGTCTCACATGCTCACAGGATCAGCAATTACAATAGCCACCTTGTCTCCCAGGTCTGAAAATGGCAAGACAGCCACAGCTGCAGCCAAAGGCAATGCACTGATGTGCTCACGAAACAAAAAATGGCACAATTTTCCTTCATTTTTCTTAAACTAATGGCTGACGCTAAGGCTCACTGCTGGAGAACGGAAGCCCTTTTCTTCCTCGTGCCTCAAGCTAAAATGTTAAACTTACCGGACAGGGCGGACAAGGTCTCTTCAATAATTGATTGCACACACACGAAAAATCCTTTATGTTGCATAAATATTTTGTTACACAGGGTACAAAAATACTTTCACTTTTTGGTTGGTTTTGAAGTTTGGAAATAATGAGGAGCCATGGCAAGGGTGGGGTGCGCCGTGGAGAGGTAAGCGAAATTGGGCAGAGAAAGGGTTTTCCTAATGGCTGTTGGCCCATCTGAGAGGGAGGAAGCAGAGGACCCCGATTTGAAATGACCAAGAAAACGCTGTCTTGGCTGCTTGGTCCTTCCTGTTCAGCCTGGAAGTGTGTGGATGATGGAGGGCACCAGCCGCTGGGTGGAACTGGCTGCAAGGCTTGATCCTCGCTGAAGCAGGGTGGGTGCAGGAGAGGGGGTGAGGGGAGAGGGGCAGGGAATGATGAACCATTAGTGGGCAGGACTTGTTGCTATGGTGACACAATGTGAGAACAAACTGTACACTCACATATATACCAGTTAAGTGTCTTAATTCATGCCAGGAAAACATGCAGAATTAAACGCCTCATTTCTTTGAGGCGGGGCTATGGAAACAAATTTGGACTGGGGGTCAGGCCTTGCTGAGTCCCAGTGAGACCTCCGAGCTGGGTCTGGGTGTCCCGGTGAGAAGGCCCCTGAATCCTGCCGTGAGGCCTTGGAGAGGGGCTTTGGGGCAGGACAGGGCTGAGGAAAAGGAGAGAAAGGAAACAAAACAGTCCACTGAGTCGGGCTTAAAACTCAGTCTTTGGAGGGAAGCAGCAGCTCTGCACGGGCCGCCTGGGGGCAGTGGAAGCTCAGGGTGGCTTCCTCCCCACTGGGGCGGGGGCTTCCAGCTGTGGTGACCAGACTGAAGAACTAACAGAACTGACGATATTTCCATTCTTGCTGGGTGGTATCAGAGGAAGGGTACCAGTGCACCTGAGCATGTAGGGCGGCAGCGGCAGCAGCAGTGGTGGCTGGGTAGGTACACGTAGCATGTGAGATGGCTGGGGTCATCTCTGTGGTGTACAGAGGGTAGGGGGCCCAGGCATCTAGGGATGCGGGAATCAGAGTGGCCCGCATCAGGTCATAGGGGTGTTGTGCGATGAAGTGTGCTCCTAGGGCGGGGTGAGCGTTGGTGGGATTTGGTGTAGCCATTAGCTTGTTCTTGGCCATCTTGGTGTTGGCTTTGGCAAACTCTCGCCTCAGGGTCTGCGGGTTCTCGGGGTCAAAGCGAATACCATTCAATGCATTCTTGGCTGCTTCTGTTCCTGCCCGGCTGTCAAAGATCACAGAACCAACAGGCTGTCTCCATGTGAGCTTGACCAGGGACCCTTCACACCCCTGAATGGCCTGAAGAGCAGGTAGAGTTCTCTGGGTTTAATATGCACAGGGAGCCCACGTCCGGACCTCCTCCTCCTCCGGGGTGCCGCTGGAGCCCGAGCCTGTGCTAGTGCTGTGCTCGCCACCTGGCTTCGGGCTGCTCATGCTGCGGGGGTGGAGCGGAGGTGGGAAGGGGCAAGGGGAGCTGGGCGCTTCGGGGTGAGGGGCTGGGGTGTGTGGCCGCAGCGTCGGACTGGGTCGCATCAAGTTTGGCGGGTGCAGGAGGTGGGGAGGGGGTGAGGTACTGGGAACCGGAACCCACAGCACGATCTTTTACGACCCACCTCCTAGAGCAATGAAAATAAAAATAAGTGAATATGACATAAGTTAACTTAAAAGCTTTTGCACAGAAAAGGAAACCATAAACAAGATGAAAAGACAACCCTCAGAATGAGAGAAAATATTTGCAAACAAAGCAACGGACAAAGGATTAATCTCCAAAATATACAATCAGCTCATGCAGCTCAATACCCAAAAAAACCAAACAAGCCAATAAAAAATGGGCAGAAGACCTAAATAGACATTTCACCAAAAAGACATACAGATGGCCAAGAGGCACATGAAAAGCTGCACAACGTCACTAATCGTTAGAGAAATGCAAATGAAAACTACAGTGAGGTGTCACCTCACACTGGTCAGAATGGCCATCATCAAAAAATCTAGAAACAATAAATGCTGGAGAGGGTGTGGAGAAAAGGGAACCCTCCTGCATTGTTGGTGGGAATGTAAGTTGATACAGCCACTGTGGAGAACAGTATGGAAGTTCCTTAAAAATCTAAAAACAGAACTACCATATGACCCAGCAATCCCACTACTGGACATATACCCAGAGAAAACCATAATTCAAAAAGACACATGCCCCTCAGTGTTCATTGCAGCACTATTTACAATAGCCAGGACATGGGAACAAGTTAAATGTCCATCAAAGATGAATGGATAAAGAAGATGTGGTACCTATATATGATGGAATATTACTCAGCCATAAAAAGAAATGAGATTGGGTCATTTGCAGAGATGTGGATGGACCTAGAGTCTGTCATACAGAGTGAAGAAAGAAAGAGAAAAACAGATATCGTATATTAACACATATATGTGGAATGTGGATAAATGGTACAGATGAACCTATTTGCAGGGCAGGAATAGAAATACAGATGTAGAGAACGGACGTGCAGACACGGGTGGAAGCGGAGGGCGGGATGAACTGGGAGATTAGATTTGACATAAATATACTACCATGTGTAAAACAGAGAGCTAGTGGGAACCTGCTGTATAGCGCAGGGAGCTCAGCACGGTGTTCTGTGACAACCTAGATGGGTGGGATGGGTGGGGAGGGAGGTCCACGAGGGAGGGGCTATATGTGTACATCTGGCTGATTCACTTCACTGTACAGCAGAAACTAACACAACACTGTAAAGCAACTCGACCCCAATAAAAACAAACGAAAAGAGAAAAACCCCTTCCTGTCACAGAAGCCTCCACAGCACCGTCTGGCTCAGGCTCGCCAGCCCACACAGCAGCCGCGTTAGGGAATCTCAGCCCTGACTGATGCTGTACAACTGCTTGTCTGCATAAAAAGCGTCCCTTGTGTGTGGATGAAACCACTCTAAGTGCAGTAACCCGCAACAGGGTGATGCCACTTGACAGCCTCTTGAAGAACTTGAGTGTTAAACATCTCACTCAGTCTGTACTAACATTGACCTAATAGGACTTCCAGAGTCAGAACAGAAAGGAAAGGAAAAAGTATGAATTCACTCTAGAAGAAATAGAAGTTCAAGTTCTGTACACGTATGCAAGAAATGCTCAATTTCATTTATAACTTTTTTTTAAAGGAAGGAGATTGAGGCCTATATATCTGGCAAAAATTAAAAGATTTATAGCACTTGATGTCATCAAGGGTGAGAGAAAATGGCTGTTATCATATGGTCTTGGTGAGGGTAAATTTGTATGGCCTTGTGGGATGGTAAAAATTGCATAAAAGTAGTACTTTATAATAAAGGAAAATTACAAGAGTCCAAATGTCAATGACTAGGGAGTAATGATAATGGCACAGTCTTAGGGAAAGTGGGATGAGAGCGATGAGTATGTAATGACAAGGAAATGCCTGTGATACGTGTGTATTCCCATTTCATTGCTTAGTTTATCTGGATTTATAGACAGCTAGATAGATTGATAGATAATATATGTGCCACTTGGCTGATAAGTTACCTAGAGTACTGAGGACAAGTAAAAGCTGCCTTGCCCAAATTTCAACCAAATGTAAGTCCCAATCAGCTCGAACCCTGCAAGTCAGTTTCTTAATGATAACATAGGACAATTTGGGGGGTCATGGGCCACCCATCCTTCTACCCTTGGTCTTCCTTGAATAGGGAACAATTCACTGCAAGTCTGAGCTCTTTCCCACAGGAGGTGAGGTAACCAGGTTTGGTGGGGCCTGAATGTATACAATTTGACGGCCTCCTCATTCAAAAATTAAAATATCTTACTTGTGCAAGTGTTTAAAATCATATGACCATGTGAATCCACTGCCCTGGCACCTCCCAGGACCCGGGCAGAGACAGAGGCCTGAGAGGCCCAGAGTTCAAGGGTGTGGCTGGAGCTCAGTCAAAGGGGAGCCCAGTCTGGGAGCATCCTCCAGGTGCGCAGTTAGGTGGCCAGCACTCAGCTGCGACACCCCTCCGTGGGGAAAGGGAGAGCTTGATCCCCACCCCAAGCCAGGTCAGGGTGGCTCTGTGGAGAACGCTTGAAGAGACTCTGGGGGTGGACGGTGGAGGCTGCAGTGGGCAGTAGTCTGCACTCTCGCTGCCTGGGGAATTCGAGTTCCCCGGGGTGCCTGGCGGGCAATTGAGCATGTGCCATCTTGAAAGGCCCACAACCAGGGGGCTTTCAGGCCGGACGAGGAGACCTTGAGAAAGAGGCGGGGTATTGTGCTGGGCGAGCGGGAAACAGGACGAAGATGGAAGGGGCCAGCCAGAGAGTGCCAGGAAATAATACAGGGCAGAGGCCCCTACTGGGCATCTCTGCAGAGTTTACTAAGATGCCCCAGAAGAGCCAGCGTCTGGAGGTCTGCCTGACAGAGGGCAACACGCTGCTGCAGAGAGAACTGTAAACAGCACCGTCTGGATGAAGAGGACTTTGCCTTTTTCCTCTAACCCGTCTCCTCCTTCCTTGTCCCGCCTCCACTTAGGAGAGCATGAGTGAGGGGAGGAGAAGTGTGAGGCCAGCAGGAGCATTAGTGAAGGTGCCGCCCCACTGCGGGTTCCGCAGCCCAGTTTCGGGCCGAAGAGCAGGAGAGGCTCGCGGCTGGAGGCGAGGCTGAAGCTTTTACGTTATACTGGACTGGACTAACAGTGTCTGGAAATGTGGCCATTCTCACGGCCAAGAGTGAGCTGAAAAGCAGGGAAATGAGTCGTCACTGATGAGCAGAGCAAAGGGAGGTCACAGAGAGTTGGTTTAAAGGCAGTGGTGAGAAAAGAAATAGTTTCCTGATTGTACCCTCATTCTGTTCAGCCCACTAAGTCAGTCAGTTACACAGAATACAGTGCTCGTTCGATTAAAAAAAAAACCTTGTAAGACTGGTTATGATGGAGGATGCGCCCACTTTATCATAGTAACATTGCGCTAAGACATGGTGATTCGTAACAGAACTTGCAGCTCACGATCATGACACACGGTCCCCTCAACTCACATTCATAGTCTGGACCACCGTCAACAAAATATTTACAAAGTTCCCTTTCATTCATTCCCTTGATTCCTATCTTTCCATCTTTTCCTAAGAAAGGCAACCAGAATTTATAATCATAATTGACACTGATTTCTTTATGGTTTGCTTTCAGCTGAATGACATGGGTGAGACTGAGGGTCTCTAGGGCAACAGAAAGGTGTGATTGCAGGCTCTGGTGCTGGCCAAAACTTCAGGAGAACAGTCCCAAATTTTGTTACCAACATATATAATTTCCAAATATCTATAAACATTTAAAACGCAGGAATAGATTCTGCCTTCCTTTTAGCAGAGTTTACATAAACTTTCCCATTTAGTAACAATGTGCCTTGACTCTCTTAAAATTTTCTTACATTTTGCTTTTCATACCATTGTGAAATGATTTCAGCGTCCACCCAAGTAGATGTCTAAAGCTGATATATTTGTCCCCCTTCAGTGCCACCTCCAAAACATCTAAAGACATCACTGTTCCCTGCCAAGACACTTTCATCCAGCAAATAATCGTTTGCATAATTTTTAAGAGCCAGTCTGGACATTAGAGATGTAATAGCAACAAGACAAAGTTCTTGCTTTTATGGAACTTCCATTATAGTGGACAGTTAATCACGATAAATTGAGAGATAATAGTAGTCAGTACTCTGCAGAGAAACAGAACCAATATGATAGATAGGTAGATAGATAAATAATTAGGAATTGGCTTATGGAATTATGGAGGCTGGCAGCTCCAAAATTTGCAGAGCCGATGTCCCAGTTTGAGTCTGAAGACCAGTAGGCTGCTGTAGAACCAGGAAGAGCTTATGTTGCAGTTTGGAGGTCATCAGGCAGGAGAATTCTCTCTTATGTAAAGAAGGATCAACTTTATTAGCATCTTCAACTGATTGAATGAGGCCCTCCCATGTTATAAAGAGCAATCTGCTTTATTTAATCTACCAATTTAAATGTTAGTCTCATCCAAAAATTCCCCCACAGAAACACCCAGAATAATGTGCGACCAAATATCTGAGCACCTCATGACCCAGTCAAATTGACACATAAAATTAAGCATCACAAGAGATAAAAAGTTGAAAAATAAAATGTTTCATGACTCTTAGGCTACAGAGAAATTAAAGCTGTGACCTTCTCACATGGTGATATGAGAAAAAGTGACCGGGGAAGGGAAGAGATTAAAACAGGTATGTGTTTAAGTTACAGTACTGTTCCAGACTTTCAGTACATTAGCATTGAGATGCCATCCTGTGGCTGATGATTCACGTCAGGTTTTATTTGTTTCGTGTCATTCATCTCACATCTGTTGAAATCTGTTGGACTGTCTGTTGGAGTCAATGGAGTTGCTGTCTTAAGCCCCCAGGGTTTTTGCTCATATTTCACGTGTATTAGTAGTAGTAATTCCATGCTCAGTGGGTTCAGGGTACAGCCATGCCAGCTTTACTCCAGGATCAAATGCCTTCTTT
This sequence comes from Neophocaena asiaeorientalis asiaeorientalis, assembly GCF_003031525.2. NCBI lineage: Eukaryota > Metazoa > Chordata > Mammalia > Artiodactyla > Phocoenidae > Neophocaena > Neophocaena asiaeorientalis. Next base: position 183,178 of record NW_020174738.1, on the reverse strand, counting down.
GGTTATAATGGATTTAATTCAAGCACACTATAAAATAAAATATTCATGGTCAGTGTACATAAGGATGCCATAACAGAAATATTTACACACTTAAACTGACATACAGAATCACTTTACAACCCTTATCTTTAGTGCAACAATAACATCATTACATAGAATAAACAGGACTGAATCATTTCCCAAATTCTGGGCCTCCATAAATAGCAGTCTGCTTTCTTGGCCCAGTGTTATAATCTTTGCTTTGTAACTTTATGCAATCTAATAAAAGACTTAAGATAAAAATGGTCTTGGGCATGGCCCATAACCCATGATTTGTCTTTAAGACACATTGTCATTATTGTGTAGGCCAAATCTTTACATTCTTTTCACACCCAACTACCCCCCACCACCTGCATTGTTCAGAAGGCCCACTAAAGTCAAGAGAATTAATTGCTAGCTTTCTCTTTAATATATAAATGTATCAAATCAACACTTTGTACACCTTACACTTACACAATACTATATGTCAATTAAATCTCAAAAATAAATTTTTTTAATTCTATAAATTAAAAAGTTTATTAAATAATGAAATTACACTAAAGATTATGTATAAAATAAGTAAAAAGTACATACAAGTCCAACAATTTAAATGCCTATGTATATTAGTTTCCTATTGCTCTGTAGCACATTACCACAAGAAACATCCTTTTACTAGCTCCCAGTTCTGTATGGAAGTCCAGCATGGTGGGACAGGGTTCTCTGCTGAGGGTATCACAGGATGAGGTCAAGGTCATGGCTGGGCTGAATTCTCATTGGCAGCTCTAGGGAAGAATCAGCTTCCAAGCTCATCCTTGTTGGCAGAATTGTGTTCCTTGCAGCTGTAGGGTTTAAGTCCTCACTTCTTTAACGTGTGGCCCCTCTATCTTCAGGACAACAGTGGCATGTCAGTCAAATCCTTCTCATGCTTTGAATCTCTGACTTCCTGCTCTGCATCTAGCTGGAGAAAATGCTTTGCTTTTAAAGAGTTTAAGTGATCAGGTTTGACCACCCAGACAACCTCCCTTTGGATGAAGTCAAAATCAACTGATTAGTAACCTTAACTATGTCTGTAAAATCCCTTCTGCAATATTCAGTGACATAATCACAGGTGTAACACTAGGGACAGAGATCACTGGGGCCATCTTAGAGTCATTCTTACCACACCTTGTAGCCAGCACCCAGGTAAAAAGGTGGAAACACTGTCAGTCCTCTGTGAGTGCCTCCCTGATCTTAACCCTTTCCTACAATCCTGAATTCTGGTTCTAGCCTCCCCTTGCTTTTCTTTCCCCCTCATCACATTTGCATGCGACATGAAGCAGTAGCATTCAATAATAAGTACATAACTGCAAACTAGATCTAGATGAAATAACATGAAACTAACCTTTTGAGTTTTGCATCTGTATGGATGCAAGCAGGTGTAGTTCATAAATGTCTATTACTGATTATATAAGAATAGACCACAATTACTATTATTATTATTTTTTGCAGTACGCAGGCCTCTCACCGTTGTGGCCTCTCCTGTTGCGGAGCACAGGCTCCGGACGCGCAGGCTCAGCGGCCATGGCTCACAGGCCCACCTTGGGTCATTTTCCTTTTCCCTGAAAAACATCTATTAGAATTTCTTACAGTGGGGGCCCCTCTATTTTTACCCAACAATCTTATGTCAGTTTGACTGAAAAGGCTTTATTGACCCTTATTTTTGAAAGATAATTTTTGTAGGTACACAACTCTGGTTGACAGTTTCTTTTTCTTATCACATTAAATATATTTTACCACAGTCTCTGGATTTCCACGTAGCTATTAGGAAGTAGGAAGTCAACTGACAGTTGAGTTGCATTCATTGGTGGTTAATATGTTACTTCTCTCTGCCTACAGTTACCAAGACAGTAGTACTGGAATAAAGATAGACAAATCACTAGAACAGATTAAAGAGTCCAGAAATAAATCCACACAAATACAGACAACCAATTTTCAATAAAGATGCAGACGCAATTTAGTGGTAAAGGATGATCTTTTCAACAAATTGTGCCAGAACAATTGGATACCCACGTGCTACAAAAAACAACAAAAAACATTTTCACCCATACCTTGCACAATATACAAAAATTAACTCAAAATGGACCAGAGATCTAAATGGAAAGCCTAAAGTTACAAAACTTAGAAAAACTATAGGAGGAAATGTATATGGCCTTAGGTTAGGCAAAGATTTCTTAAATATGATACCAAAGGTACAATCTGCATGAGTACAAATTGATAAATGGGGTTTCAGCAAAATTGAAAACAACTTCTCTTCAAAATACACTCATAGCATAAAAACACATGCTACAGATTGGGAGAAAATATTTACAGATTATATATCTGATAAAAGACTTGTACCTAGAATATATAAAGAACTATCAAAACTCAATAATAAAAAAAAACCTTGACTATAAAAATGACATAAGACTTCAACAGACACTTCAACAAAGAAGATGGCAAATAGATAAATGAAAAGATGCTCATAATAACTAACCCTCATTAGTTATTAGGGAAATGCCAATTAAAACTACAAGATACCATTACTCACCTACTAAAATGGTTAAAATTAAAAAGATGAATGGGTAAAGAAATGGTGCTAGATCCATGCAATGGAATACCATCTGCCAATGAAAAGGAATGGCCTATTGATACATGCAACATCGTGAATGAAAGAAGCCAAAATTACATGGTATGATTACATGGATATAAAACTCTAGAAAATAGAGACAAATGTATTGGGACAAGAAGCAGATCCATGGTTGCTGAGGGTGATGGGGAGAATCAGAAGGGAAGGGTTACAATGGAGCCAGAGAAAACTGGGGAGTGCGACTGTGTTGGTTAGCTGGACTGTGGTTAGGGTTTCCTAGGTGTATAAATATATCAAAACTGATCAAATTGTTTACTTTATACACGTCCAGTTAAATGTATAACAATTTTACCTGAGTAAGCCATTCAAAAAACAATAGAAGGCAATTTACTGTGAATTTTATGAATTAAAAAATACCAAACAAATTATTTGCCAGCTGCCTGGGCACCTGCAAATAGAGGCACATCACAGAAGAGAGTTGCCACAATTGTTTTGCTAGTCAAACTCAGGTGAACACAATTGAATAAATAAAAAGTTTCATGCATAGTCTTTTATTTTTTTTACTTGTTTGCTTATGTATTTATCATAGTGTTATGAAGAGTCACAGTTGCCTGGCCAGCTGCAGAACTATAACTCTGATCATCACTTCTACCCATTTCTTTCCCTGGCCCTTAAACCCTGCCTCAAAATACCAACCACTCTGCATTTTCTATTTAGCATCCTCTTGATGTCTTAGAATACTTTAATCTAACATGACTAAGAAAAAAAAGTTGTTTAGTTCTAAATGTCCTTTGAGCTTAAAAAAAAAAGGGTGGAGGGCAGGTATTATGCTCATAGCAGCACTATTCACAATAGCCAAGAGGTGAAAGCAATCCAAGTGTCCACTGTCGGGAATGGATAAACAAAATGTGATATATACATATAGTGGAATATTATTCAGCCTTAAGAAAGAAGGAAATTCTGACACATGCTACAACATGGATGAAACTTGAGGTCATTATGTTAGGTGCAACAAGCCAGTCACAAAAATACAATTACTGTATCATTCCACTTGTGGGATGTATCAAATTCACATAAACAGAAAGTAAAAGGGTGGTTACCAGGGGCTGGGAGGAGGGGCACAAGGGGAGTTGTTATTTAATGGGTATAATTTCAGATTTACAAGATGAAAAAGTTCTGGAGATCTGTTTCACAACAATATCAATATGCTTACTACTGAACTTTACACTTAAAAGTGGTTAAGATGGTAAATTTTATGTTATGGGTCTTTTACCATAAAATTAATTAATTAGTTAATGCAAAAAGGTTATCAGGCTAAATGTAGCCTTTTTTCCCGCTGAACACTACTAAATTATAATTCATGTTGCTGTATGTTGTAGTTATTTTTACTGTTGTAAGATATTATTTTCCTTCTTTCTACTTTCTTTGGTTTATTTTGGTGGTTTATTTTGCCTCATTTTCAGCATTTTTTTTTTTTTTGGACTCTCAACCACTGCGCCACCAGGGAAGCCCATTTTCAGCATTTTTTAAAATTTATGCATTGATGGCTATAATTTTTCCTCAATATATGTTTTAGTGTAATATAGCTAATATACCACATGTTTTAATATGAATTATTTCTGTTATTTGCAGAACATGTTCTAAGTTACATTAAGACTTCTTCTTTGACCCATGGGTTATTATTTTTATTACCTAAAAATTATCAAAAGTATACTTTTTAAATTACAAACACATTAGGATTTTCTAATAACCTTTGGGTTTCCAGCTCAATTCCTTGTGTTCAGAGAACCACAATATGTGGGTCATTTTTCAAATGTTCATGTGATTGAAAAGAACGTCATTCTTCTTTTTTTTTAATTTTGAAGTATAGTTACGTTGTGTTAGTTTCAGGTGTACAGCAAAGTGAATTAGTTATACACGTATCCACCCTTTTTTAGATTCCTTTCCCATATAGATTATTACAGAGAACTGAGTAGAGTTCCCTGTGCTATACAGTAGGTTTTTATTAGTTATCTATTTTATATATATTAGCGTGTATATGTCAATTATTTTCTAATTTTGTTCACAACTTTATATTTAAGCCATGAGCTTTTTAGAAGTATAGATTGTTTAAATTTCCAAATAATGAAAAATTTCAGTTTCTTGTTTTGGAATTCCTCAAATGTTTCCTTCTTAATAAGGGTACCAGTCACTGTTTTTAGGGCCAGTTAATACCTGTTCTCTGAAATTTGCTGAAATCTGCTTTACAGCTTAGAAAATAATGAATTTTTATAACACTATATGTGTCTATCAAATCAAGCTTAATTGTGTCATTCAAATCTATATTTTCTTCTTACATCAACAAGAGATGTTTGGTAAGTTCTCTACCATGACATTGGATCTGCCAATATCTTCTTATAGTTTTATTAGTTTTTGAATATTCAAATTAATTTATTAGGTGTGTACATGTGTGGAATTTTTATATCTTCTTATGAACTGAAATACTATTGTATAGTAAACCTCTATATCCCTAATGATGCTTTTTGTTTTAAAGTTTTTAATATTTTTATATTAATACAGTCACACCAGCTTTCATTTAATTAGCATTTACCTAACATACATTTTCCATCCTTTTACTTTCCAACTCTCTATAGCTTTATGTAGGTCTGTCTTACAAATCAGTATATGGCTGGATTTTTAAAAATCTACTCTTATCACTCTCTCTTTTTTCATTGGCAAGTTTAGTTCACTTATATTAACTGTGATTATCATCTTACTTTTTTACATTCAATTTCCCTCCTTTTGCTATATTCTTTTTCCTTACTGTTTTTTTTTAATTTGATATCTGTATCACTCTCTGTATAGTTTTGTGGGGCTGCCATAATAATAAAGTACCACAAGCTGGATGGCTTAAAACAACAGAAAAATACCGTTTTACAGTTCTAGAGGCTAGAAGTCTGAAACCGAGGTGTTGGCAGGGCTCTGCTCCCTCTGGAGGCCCTGAGAGAGGATCTTCCTTGCCTCTCACCTGCCTCTGGCAGTTCCTGTTTGTAGTTGCATCACTCCAATCTGTGTGTCATTTTCACATGGCCTTCCTCCCTGCATGTCTGTGTCTCTGCATCCAAATGTTTCCTTTTTTTTCTTGGCCGTGCCGCACAGCTTGCACGATCTTAGTTCATCTGTGAAAGCACGGAGTCATAACTATCGGACCGCCAGGGAATTCCGCAAATGTTTCCTTCTTAATAAGGCCACCAGTCACTGTTTTTAAGGCCCATCCTAATCTCGTATGACCCTCATCTTAACTTGAGTACACGTACAAAGACCCTATTTCCAAATAAGGCCGCGTTCACAGGTACTGGGGGGTTAGGTCTTGAACTATCTTTCTGGAGACAAATTCAACCCACAACACTCTCCTTTCAAGATTAGAACTTTAAACACATTTTCATCTTCCTTTCTTTCCCTTTATACCCTGTCATCTTGGTCTTGTGATATTTCTTAACATTTAGATCCTGGGCTGTTATGTACACAATTTCTCTCTTCATTTTGCTTATCTTTTTACTTTTATTCTGTTTTATTATATTGTGGGGTTTTCTTACACAGTTATTTGATCATTCTAACTTTCCATATCTATTTGTAGCATTTCCTAGATTTGTTCCTCTTCACATTTGAAGGCTTGCTTGAACACCGTTTGTGGATCTTTGTGTAGTGACCCTTTTGAAGCCTTGTATGTCTGAGATTGTTTCATTTAGCTCTGACATACACATGGCAATTTCAAAGGATATAAAATTCTAGACTAAAAGTTTTGTGCTTCAACCCATTGAAACATTACTGTCTTCCTGCATCTGTTTCTAATGGGAAGAAGAAGAACATCATTTGTTTGAAGGTCACGTGTTTTTCTTTTTTGAAATTTTAGGAGCCTTTGTAATCTGAAGTCTTTCTCATTTCTTCAGTTCTGGGAAAAATTCTACATCGTTTCTTCACATATTTTCTTCATTATTATTTTTCTCTCCTTCTAGAATCAATTATAGTAGACGTTAGCACTCTGTCCTCCATATAGCTTAGCTTTTTTTCTATGGTTTTATTTCTTTTCTATTTTGTATTTCTTTGTCCTCTCCTGCTTTCTTCTTGGGAGAGTTTTTCAATCTGTTTAACTCATCATCTGGTTCTTCTATTATTTATGCCAGTATGTTCTTATTTCAAATTATTTTCTTTTTCATACTTGATATTTATATTAGGTTCTTTTTATGTTTTTGTGCCTATATTGTCCATTTATATTTTTTCACATATGTATTAAATTTGTTTATTTATTTTTTGGCTGCACTGCACAGCTTGTGGGTTCTTAGTTCCCCAATGGGGGATTTAACCTGTGCCCTCTGCAGTGAAAGCATGGAGTCCTAACCACTGGATGCCAGGGAAGTCCGTTAAGTTTATTTAAATAGCTTGGTCCATTTGTTTCTAATACTCCCAGGGATCTCTGGTTTGTTATTTTTCTTTTGAGATAATTACACTCCACAAATCTATCATTATTTTAGCTAATGAAGTCATACTCCCCAGGGGTATCTAATAATGGATGATAGGAAAGGGCCCAAAAACGTGCAGGAGCCCACACCCTGGCTCTAACATCCTGAGTACAAGGAGTAAGCAGGGATGAGCCTTAGAGTGGAAAGTCCCAGGAGTCATAAAACAAGTTAATCACCCACTTCTGTCACCAAGCAGTACCTCAGGTCAGGACTCGTGCATGTTGATGCCCAGATCAACAGCCCGGACCAATTAAATCAGAACCCCTGGGGATCTTGAGGTGGGGAAACTAATCCATTTCAGACTTCTGGCACCAGAACTATAAAAGAATAAATGTGTGTTGTTTTAAGCCACAAGTTTGTGGTCATTTGCTACAGCAGCAACAGGAAACTAATACAGCTCAGCTTTCCCTTTTTACTTCAGTCACAAGCGTATATCAATTTTTGTAATTAAAAAATAATAAAAAGGAAAAGGGATTATTTCTGATTATTAAAATTATCTTTGTATCCTGTGAGATTTTTTAACATGTATGCATTACATGTTCAAAAATAAAATATTTACATTAAAAAATAAGCTGAAGGATGCAAATTTCTGTTGTTATCCATGGACCACGCAGCAGTCTGACATGTCCAGGAGGAATGTGGGTGTCATGGGCCAAACAGCCCAGGAACCTTGCCTTTGGCAACTTTGTTTTTTATGTTATTGTTTGTTTCATTTGTTTGGTTTCCTGGAACCGTGTTCCTGGTGGAAATATAGTATCTCGGAGGTGTATAATGACCTACCAAGGAGACAGCGTTGTGATTTCAGTGTGTTACCTTGCAGCATTGTTAACCAGCCATATTACCAACAACTTTAATAATGACAAAAAAAACAACCACCTTAGTGAGTATCAGCTTTCTGTGTGATGAGGGTATTCACAGCTACTCTCTCCTTTACTAGTGTTGGTCCAAAGATGTGGAAATAAACCCAAGTAAATCTGACCCAGTTTCTTCTTTGTTCTATTTTTTATCTTGACAACCCAAGCCCCTGAAGACTGGGACATCCCCAGTGCCTTAGACCCTGCCCTTACAGTGTTGCTCCCCCATCCCAACCCCACCACCACTTCCAGAATGTCCTTTTTATACTCCCAGAAACACTGTACTGCTTTCCCAGAAAAGGAAGAGACCCAGGACTCTCCATGCCTTCCTTCACTTGGTCCAAACTGTAATGTATGCAGCAAGAATTCCATGATGTTTGTACAAGGTAGTTGGTATTTTCCTAAATTCAAGACTTGTCTTCTTTTACTCTCCACTCCCCAATTTTGTTTCTTTAGTCTTTTTTTTTTTTTTTGAGAGTGTTTTTTGGGTCAAGAATGGGAATCAGTAGTAAGTAACCCTGCTCTTATGTGTTCATATTCCTTCGTTAGCTAAATTTTCTAATTTTCCTAAAATGACTGTGTATAGTTTAATTTTTGAGAGTGGTTTTTGGGTCAAGAATGGGAATCAGTAATATGTAACCTTGCTCTTATGTGTTCATATTCCTTGGTTATCTAAATTTTCTAATTTTCCTAAAATGACTCTGTATAGTTTAATTTAAAAATAAGTTTCACCTAAATTTATTTTTAAATTAATGTCATTAAATTCTTTCCTAGTGTTTTCCAATCAATCAATTAAATCTTGCAACAAATATTTGAGCTTATAAAATGTTCTGGAATGACATCAGCTAAGTTGCAATTGTCTGTTTAAATCGAGCTTCTATTGTTCCTTTTACTATGACAGTTATATGAGCCAACCAGAATGTACCTCTGCTCAGGAGAATATAGGCAAAAATGATACATTAATAAGTTTTAATTTTACTCTGAGGCATTCTTTTTGAGTTTCAATCCAAAACTATTATAAACAGGATAAAAACATCAGCATTTAGATTAACAGCAGGATTTGTGTAAAACATTTCCTTAATTATAATCTACTTAAATGTGTGTGTGTGTGTGCTGTTTAAGCGATTTTTTTTTTTTGCGGTACGTGGGCCTCTCACTGTTGTGGCCTCTCCCGTTGCGGAACACAGGCTCCGGACGTACAGGCTCAGCGGCCATGGCTCACGGGCCCAGCCGCTCCGCGGCATGTGGGATCTTCCTGGACTGGGGCAGGAAGCCGTGTCCCCTGCATCGGCAGGCGGACTCCCAACCACTGCACCACCAGGGAAGTCCTGTTTAAGTGATTTTTGTTGTTATTGGTTTCCAGAGAGAATCCCTTACTTGTGTTTCTTATATGACAATTTTGTGTTTCTGGGATGCAGAGTTGAAAAATATGGTGGCAGTTGTTCTGAAACACTTGTCTTCTTATTTTGCTCTTTTAAATTTTGCAGTCAAGCAATAATTCTCTTTTAGAAATAGGTCTTCAAAAAAACTTAAATCTCAGTAAATCATGCAGAAGTAGAAGTTGACAAGACTGGAGGAAGTTCAGTGAATCTTGAAGGAAAAGTTTCAAAAGATAAAAGCAAGTAAATACTGCTAGGGTGTTTACTTCTTCTTGAAACTTAGAAAGACCTGAGCCATATAAGTGCTACATGAACCCAAGATGCTGGATTTTTTCACTTTTCTGCTTTTTGAGAGACTGGAGACAAAGCCCACCTATAACCATAGCAAGAGCCCTCGGAGCCAAGGTGGAGCTTTATCATTTCAAGAAAGACCAATTTTGATTATAAGAGCCTACACATGACTCAAACCAAAAGCCTTCATACTCTAGAGACTCAAAAACATCCTAGAACTAGTCCCATTTTGACCAAAATAATAATAACAACAACAACAGCAGCAGCAGCAGGAGAAATAAACCATAGTATCAAGGTATGATGCCAGTAAGGTAACTCATGTCACGTAAATGAAGAAAAGGAAGTAGAAAAAAGGAACTAGTCACTATGTGCAAAATCTGGGCCATCCTGGGAAGTTGAGACAGTCCTATTTGCAATAAAATGTTCAAGAGTTGGTAATATAGCAATGTAATCTGTGGCTCTATTCCTCAGGAAGTATTTCAAAACTGAGATTATCTCTTAGATCCAGAGGTGGAGAGGAGAAACAGAGGAACAACAGCAATAACATCAAAAACCCAAAACCAAAAACAATGGTGGTATAAGTAGAAAACAAATCATAAAATGGTAGCTATGCATACAACTATATTAATAATTGCATTTCATGTAAATATACCAAAATATTCTAACTAAAAAGACAGAGATTGTCAGATACGATCTTTTTTTAAAAAACGAAACAGTTATATGCTGTCTACGGGAGACACACTTTAAATTTGACGCTAGATTGAAAGTAAAAGGATGGAAAGAAGTATTCCATGAAATAAAAAGCTGCTGTGTCTATGATATCAAAGTAGACTTCAAGAAAAAGAGAATTTTATCATTTTACAATGATAAAAGGGTTGATTAATCGGGAAGGCAAAATTCTAAATGTGTATGCACTGAATTTTGAAATACACATTTGGAATTTTGTCTTCCTAATTAATCAAAGCAAAAATTGAGAGAACTAAATGGAGAAATAGAGAAACTCACAATTGTAATTGGAGAAATTAACCCCATTCTCAGTGATTGATAGAACAACTAGACTAAAACTCCTTAGAAGTATAGAAGACACCTGAACTATACTATTAATCACTTTTATCTAAATTGATATTTCAGAGCTCTATTCTCAATACATGGAAAGTTTGCTAAAATAGAGCATATGTGCTGGTACATAAAATAAAGTTCAATAAATTCCAAAAGATTGAAATTTTACACAAAGTATTCTCTGTCCACAATAGAATTAAATTGGAAATTAATTACAAAAATATATCTAAAATGTCTCCATATATTTGGAAATTAATACACATCTGAATAATATATGGAATGTATAAGTATCCTTTCTTCCTCTGTCTAGCTGTCACAGTTCTTCTTTTATGAGATAAGCACTGTTGCCAATTTCTCATAAATTCTTCTGGAGGTAGTCTATGCATTTTCAAACATTTATATATACCCTTCTTTATACAAATGCCAGCATACACTATGTTGCAACTTGTTTCCTTCATTTAACAAAGGAAGTCTTTCTATAATTAGTATATTTAAAGATGCCTCATTTGTTACAGTGTATGGTTAAACCATATTTTATTTAACCAGTCTCCATTGATGGTCATTTGTGTTGTTTCCAATGTTTTGCTTCTATCTAGGGGTGGAATTGCTAAGGTCAAAGGGTAAGTGTATTTCAATACATGATTGAAAATGCCACACCACCTTCTCTAAAGTTGCACCAATTTATCCTCCAACCAAGAACATGTGAGTGTGAAAAAAGAAACAGACTCACAGATATAGAGAACAAACTAGTGGTTACCAATGGGGAGAGGGAAGGGGGGGAGAGGCAATTGAGGGGTAAGCGATTAATAGACACAAACTAATAAGCTACAAGGATATATTGTATAACACGAGGAATATAACCAACACTTTATAATAGCTATAAATGGAGTGTAACCTTTACAAATTATGAATCACTATTTTGTACACCTGTAACTTATATAATATTGTACAGCAACTATGCTTCAATTTAAAAGAAGAACATGTGAGTATGTAGAGCTCTCTTTTAAAGTGTGTATACTCCTGGAAGAGCATCAAAGTAAGAACGTCTTAAAATTCTTCTTTGGAACTAGGAGTTGGAATGGGTGAGCACGAACAATCAGTGTGTGAAATAAACTTACATTTAAAAATTCTACCAGCGTACACTACTACCCACTTTCTCTTTGCAGAGTGCCCCCAGAGCATTTCCCCTGATGTGAGTTAGTACAGGGATCTGGGAACACATGGGCCTCTCAGCCCAACATCCTCATCTCTAGACATGGTACAAACCCTGCTTCTGCCATTGAATTTGAGAAGAAACTCTGCATTTCTGCCTGAAAGCCCAGGATAGTTTATCCCTTGGCAATGCAACCAGGTGTGCACATTTTTTAAACAAATGTTCCTATTTAGCTTGTGAAGAAAATCTTAAATTCAACTCAGCCTCTGTCACTGATGAGATGAAAAGCCTAGAGCAATATGCCAGAATCTTGCTCCTGTTCCTGGAATACCACACTCCTACCTAGAGCAATATCCTGTCAACAAAGTGAACATTACAGCTCCTTGGTGTGTAAAGTAGTGCTCAGTTTGATCCAAAGGAGACGATGTGGACCATCCTTTACTACTGAAATCAAAACTATTGTAATCAATACTTAGTGGTTATTGGAAGGTACATTAGTATACCTCAAGGTTATTAGAGGCTTGAAATATGTTTGTTCAAAAACAAAGTAATTTTTTTTTTTTCTTTTTCCGGTATGCAGGCCTCTCACAGCTGTGGCCTCTCCCGTTGTGGAGCACAGGCTCTGGATGTGCAGGCTCAGTGGCCATGGCTCACGGGCCCAGCCACTCCGCGGCATGTGGGATCTTCCCGGACCAGGGCACGAACCCGTGAGTAAATATGTTTTTTTAATTAATTAATTTTATTTTTGGCTGTGTAGGGTCTTTGTTGCTATGTGCGGGCTTTCTCTATTTGTGGCGAGCAGGGTCTACTCTTCGTTGTGGTGCGCGAACTTCTCATTGCGGTGGCTTCTCTTGTTGCGGAGCACGGGCTCTAGGCTCGTGGGCTTCAGTAGTTGTGGTGCACGGGCTCTAGAGCGCAGGCTCAGTAGTTGTGGCTCGCGGGCTCTAGAGTGCAGGCTCAGTAATTGTGGCACACGGACTTAGTTGCTCCGCGGCATGTGCGATCTCCCCGGACCAGGGCTCGAACCCATGTCCCCTGCATTGGCAGGAGGATTCTTAACCACTGCGCCACCAGGGAAGTCCAATAAATATGTTTTTGCAAAATAAGAAACTGGTATATTGTATAACACAGGGAATATAACCAACACTTTATAATAGCTATAAATGGAGTGTAACCTTTACAAATTATGAATCACTATTTTATACGCCTGTAACTTATATAATATTGGACAGCAACTATACTTGCCAGTTAAATCTTTCATATTAGTGATTTCCTATGTTTTATCCCTCTGATTTATAGCCAGCTGGTCAGACTCACAGGCGATAACCTTGAGCTTAAGACTGGTGTCTGAAGTGTGTGTGTGTGTGTGTGTGTGTGTGTGAGATGGGGGAGGGGCAGTCTTGTGGGACTGAGCCCATAACCTGTGGGGTCTGATGCTGTCTCCAAGTAGATAAGAGTCAGAATGGAATTATTTGTAGGACACCCAGCTGGTATTGCAGAGTTGCTCGGTATGAGAAAAACACCCACACAGCTGATGGTCACAGAACTGTTCAGTGTGAGTAGAGCTAGGAGGAGACACAGAGGACTTTTCTCTATACAAGGTGCTAGGAAAAGATTGATAGAGTACATCTAAAAAGAAAAGTAGAAGGATAAGACGTTAGAAGAAATTAGTAAACTAGAAAGAAAACATACACATACAAACACACACAAAAACAAGAAAAGCAAAAACTAGGGTCTTTTGGCAGCTTTTTTTTTTCTTTTGAAATAACAAAACATTGGAAACAATTTCAATACCTATAAATAAGAGAATAGGTAAATAAAATGAGACCTATTAGTAGAGTGGAATAGAATGATGTCATTTAATGAATGAATGGGAGCATGAGTAAATCTGAAGAGCAAAATTGAAGAACAAAATCAAGTTGCAAAATGACATGTGCATAAAGTCCCAAGTACATCAAACAAAAATGTGTATTTTATGACTGTACAGAAACTTCCTAAGAACCAAAAGTCTGGATAGAAAGATACTTACCAACTTGAAGAGAGTGGCTAGTTCTATGGAGGGAAGAAGGGAGAGAGGATGAGATCAGGAACAGACAAAAAAGGGGCTTTCAACATACCTATTTTTTTTTTGCTCTGCAGCATGTGGGATCTTCCCAGACAGGGGCACGAACCAGTGTCCCCTGCATCGGCAGGCGGACTCTCAACCACTGCGCCACCAGGGAAGCCCATACCTGTCTATTTTTTTAAAAAATATCTGAAAACAACAAGGCAAACATTAACATTTGTTAAATCTGGATCTTAAATGCGTAGATGTTTTGCCCTCTATTTTCTGTCTGAAGTATTTTGTAATTAAGAAAAATATTTTATAAAAGAAAAACTTGTGTTTTGACCAGGAGCTTATGTGAAATTATGTTTATTTTATTAACTTGTTTATCATACACTGTCTTCTTAAATATTACAAAATTAAAATTTAGCTGGCTTCCATCCAAAACATGTGATAAATGAGTTTGCTGGGGTTTGACACTCTGTTCTTTATCTGTCTTTGGCTTGTCCGCCCTTTCTTGGGAGCACAGTGTTGTGGAAAGAACCTTGGCCAGATCAACAATAACAAAGAAAAACACTCTGTTTCCTATGTAGAGGAAGGATGGCATCCTCAGATAATAAATGTTTAATTCTATCAACAGCTCAGGTTAAATATACTAATTATGGGCTCTGTCAACAAATTTCACTGCTTCAGAAAGATGCATCTGTTCTATACACAGAAAAGCAAGCCATCCTTCAAACATGAAAGCTGCACAGGACGTACTGTGCTGGAGAAGGCTACCCCCTTCTGCAGCTAAGCGGCAGAACCCTGCCATGTGGTTCTCATCAAAGTCCTCAAAAGTGCGTTTCACATCATAATCTAAAGAGACGACCCTAGATTAAATGCAGGCCCAACACATATACATTTCAGGGTTTGGTTGAGGTATTTCGATTGTATAACATATGTAGTCATTTCTGGTACATAAATTGGATTGTTACAGGCCCTTACAGAATCCATAAAGAATCCTCCTACTTTTTATATTCTTTCTGACAATACTTTGTGTAAATCATTGACATTTATCCGTTGAATTTTGTTAATTGGCTGGTATGGCTTCTGTGTCCTTGTCGGGTGACTTTGGGATATTAGTGTTGAGCAAGGAGAGAGGAAAGGAACACATGAGCCCCATAAGGATGGTGCGAGTGCTGGCAGGGTGGATGAGGGGAGTGGGGAAACCAACAGGGAAAGGGCAGAGAATCCACCCCAAAGCTAGGATACCCCCTCCTTACCTGCTCCTGAGACTACCCCCTGCTATGTGTCACCAGCCAAAGCGACCCAAACCTCTCAGCCCCCAGAAGGAGACAGAATAATGGTCCCCCAAAGAGGTCCGCATTCTAACTCCCAGAATGAGTGAGCATGTCCCTTACGTGGCAAAAGGGACTTTGCAGAATTGACTTAGGTAAGGGTCTTGGGATAGGGAGGTTATCCTATGATCTGGGTGGGCCCAATGTAATCACAAGGGTCCTTATAAGAGATGGGTAGGAGGGTCAGGCTCACTGAAGGAAATGTGGCGATGAAAATAGAGATCAGAGAAAGATTCAGAGGAGACAGACAGACAGACGGAGGGAAGACACTGGCTCTGAAGGGGGAGGAGGAGCCCTGATGCAAGGAATGCAGGTGCATCAAGAATCCAGAAAAAAGCAAGGAAATGGATTCTCCCCTGGAGCCTCCAGAAGGGACACAGCCCCGCTGGCACTGATTTTAGGCCTTCTGACCTCTTGTACTGTAAGACGATGAATTTGCTGTTTTAAGCCACTAAATTTGTGACAGTTGGTTATGGCAACAATAGAAAACTAATACCTCTCTCCACCCCAGTGAAAAGTGACTGACTTATAACTCCATTCCTTCAAATCTTGATGACCTTTCCAGTTTTCAAAGTTTGTGTTTTATGACTACTGACTAGGTGGCTACGAGGAAACCTTGCTGTTGTGTTTTAATAGGCTGAGCGCACTTTACTATAAACAAATTATGAGTCTAATGTGAAAGACTTTCAGAGCTAAAGGCACTGGGGCCACAGAAGTGGGGTAGCATTGCACTTACATTTCAGCAGACAAGAAAGATGGGAGCCCCACACCCACAAGACAAGGTAGCCACCTGCATGCACACCTTCCTAGTCTTTCTTACACAACCTTGGGAATATATTTTCAGTTCCAGGAAAACAAAATTTCTCAACTAGCTGAAGCACTGAAACAAAAATCTCTCCTCATAAATATAAGCATATTCCTAAGAACCGCATATACCTGAGAAAATATGAAACAGAACCGACACTTGAAGCATAATTTGCAAAGGAGGCCTGAGGAGAATAGTCATAAGTATCCTCAGAGAGATGAGAGGTTATCACAATAAGAAAGAAAAAAATGGTGTAAAAAGGGTGATCAGAGTGGTTGGAAAATAGAAACAATTATCATTCCCCAACTTGACAAACAAATCTCAGTACATGAATTGAATTACGTGATGGAAATAAGTGAAGATTAAATTGGTAACCTGGAAATGCAAGCTGAGGTATTCTTCCGGAATAGAGTGCAAAATAAAGAGCAATGAATTTTGAGAAAAAGAGGCAAGGAAAACAGATACAAGAGTCCACGGAAAGTCTAGCAGGACTTGTGGGGGAAAGTCATACCAGATACATCTAACTGAGATTTTTGATAAGGATAGAGCTATTTAGGTGCCAAAGAAGAAATAAAGGAAGGAAGAAAGGGGGAGAGGGAGGGAGGTAAGGAGGAATGAAAGAAGGAAGAAATGGAGAGAGGGAAGGAAGGGAGGAAGGAAGGAAGGAAAGAAGGGAGGGAAGGAGGGAGGGAGGAAAGAAGAGCAAAGTGCTAAACAGGCTACCTACAAATATTTTAAGTAGACTAGCATATGACCTCACATCTGCAAGCTATCCATAGAGGAATATATTATTTCTATAGCAAAATAATTTTAAACTTAGAATTCAAATACAGAACCAAACCATCATATAACTTTGAAGGCACAAAAAATATTTTCAAATTACAAAGATTCTGTAGAAAGTTTACTTCTCCTGGAACCCATTCCTAAGGAATTACTAGATGACGTACTTCACTAAATAACAGCAACAGGGACTTCCTTGGTGTCCAGTGGAAAATAATCCTCCTTACAATGCAAGGGACGTGGGTTCGATTCCTGGTCAGGGAACTAAGATCCCACATGCCGTGGGGCAACTTAGCCCATGCACCACAACTACTGTGCTTGCACGTCTCTACTAGAGAGGTTGTGTGCCGCAAACTACAGAGCCCACGTGCCCCGGAGCCTGCTCGCCACAACAAAAATCCTGCACGTCTCAACTAAGACCTGACACAGCCCAAAATAAATAAATAATCTTAAAAAAAAATCTTAAAAAAATTAACAACAACAAAGTTGGAAAAAAGCCATCATGGAATTAAAGAAATAATGGAAAGTAATGAAACCAGTAAGATCATGAGATTTTACTTCTATATGGCTTTGAAGCATAATACGGCTTAAGAAACCATTACTCTAAAAGTAGAGGAATCATGGTTTTAAAATAATAAAAATCTGCAAATAACGATGCCACATGCTTTTCAGAAAATCAATGCAATGAGTAGACAAAAAGAGGGATTGAAAGTGCCAAACCACTGACTGTTCAGCTTCTGAGAGAAGCAGGTAAAAAAGATGGATTGTCAATGTTGATAGAAAAACACAAAGTTACCAGTTTGGATAATAATAATAATATGTATAACTTTCAAACCACAGAAATATTGAAAAAGGAAGGATAGAAGGGATGGGGGAGAAGGAGGAAAGGAAACAGGAAAAGAAACAAGAACACTTAATAGGGTAAAAGAAAAGTAAAATAAATGGGAAACGTACATCAAGGTAAGAAGTATAATACTAAATATTTCAATTAATGCAGTAAAAATAAATGGGTTAAATCCAGTGTGTGTGCGTGTGCGTGTGTGTGCGTGTGTGTGTGTGTGTGCGTGTGCGTGAGCAGGAGACAGAGATTCTTACTGACCTTAAAGTGTGTGCGTGTGCATGTGTGTGTGTGTGCGTGTGTGTGTGTGCGTGTGCGCGTGTGTGCGTGTGTGTGTGTGTGTGTGCGTGTGTGTGCGTGTGTGCGTGTGCGTGAGCAGGAGACAGAGATTCTTAGACTGACCTTAAAACAAAAACAGAAATGAAATTTAGCTGTACACTGTTTACAGAATACACACATAAATCAAAATGACACAAAAATGGAAAATAATGGGGTAGAAACAGATAAACCAAGTAAATGCTAGCACTTTGGCACTATTAATGTCAGCCAAAACATAATCAAGCAGAAAACATATTTTGTTTAAAAGATACAAATAACAGAAGTGCCTTCTGTGGAATAGGGAGAGACAGAGAGAGGGATATAAGGGTGGCTCGACATTCAAAATTTGATCAATATAATACAGCACATTTACAGAATGAAGGACAAAACGAACATGATTATCTCAATTGATGCAGAGAAGGTATTTGACAAAATTCAACACCCTTTCATGATTAAAACAAACAACACTCAACAAAGTAGGAAGAGAAGGAAATTATCTCAACATAACAAAAGCCATATGTGAAAAACTCAGAGTGAACATCACACTCAATGAAAGCTTTTCCTCTAAAATCAGGAACAAGGCAAGAATGTCCAGTTTCACCATTTCTATTCTACATAGTTGTAAGCTCTAGCCAGAGAAATTAGGCAAAAATAAATAAATAAAAGATCCAAATTGGAAAAGAAGTAAAATTATCTCTGTCCACTTATGATATGATCTTCTATGTAGAAAACCCTAAAGATTACTTACACACACACACACACACACACACACACTGTTAGAACTAATCAATGAATTCAGCAAGCAACAGGATATAAAATCAATACACAAAAAACAGTTACATTTCTATACACTAGAATGAACAATCTGAAAAAGAAATGATAAAAACAATTCCATTTACAACAGCATCAAAAAGAATAAAATACTTAGAAATTAAGTCAACCAAGAAGGTAAAAGACTTGTACAATGAAAACTATAAAACGTTGCTGAAAAATACTAAACAAGATATAAATAAATGGAAACACATTCCATATATATTGATTGGAAAACTTAATATTGTTAAGATGTCAATACTACTCAATGCAATCTACAGATTCAATGCAATCCTTATCAAAATCCCAACGTCATTATTTGAGAAATAGAAAAACTCATTCTAAAATTTCTATGGAATCCCAAGTGAACTTACATAGCCAAAACAACTTTTTATAAGAAGAACAAAGCTTTGGAACTCACAATTCCTGATTTCAAAACTTGCTACAAAGTTACAGTAATCAAAACAGTGTGGTACTGGCACAAAGACAGACATACAGACCAATGGAATAGAATAGACAGCACAGAAATAAACCCTTGTATATATGATCAAATTATTTTTGACATGGCTGCCAAGACCATTCAATGGGAAAAGGATAGTGTTATCAATAAATGGTGCTGGGAAAACTGGATATCCACATACAAAAGAATGAAGATGGATCCTTACCTAATATCATACACAAAAATTAACTCAAAATGGAGCAAAGGCATAAATGTAAGACCTAATACTATAAGACCTAAAACTCTTAGAAAAAAGCATAGGTAAAAATCTTCACAAATTGGATTTGGCAATGATTTCTTGGATATGACATCAAAGGCACAGAAAACAGAATAAAAATTTTTAATTGGATTTCATGAAAAGTAAAAAATTTTGTACATCAAAAGACAATAACAACAGAGTAAAAAGATACCCTACGGAAAGGGAGAAAGTATTTGCAAATCATATATCTGATAAGGTATTAATACCCAAAATATAGAGTACAACAACATAAAATTTAACAATATGAAAACAAACAACCTCGTTCAAAAATAGGCAAGGGGAAACTGGAACACTTGTGCATTGCTAGTGGGAACGTAAAGTGGTACAGCTACTATGGAAAACAACATGGCAATTCCTCAAAAAAATTAAAAATAATATTGCCACATTTTCAGCAATTTCAGTTCTTGGCATATACCCCAAATAGTTGAAAGCATGGTCTTGAAGAGATATTTGTACACCCATGTCAATAGCAGCATTATTCACAACAACTAAAACTTGGAAGCAACACAAGCGTCCATCAATGAATGAAGAAGTATAATGTGGTATAACCATACAATGGAATATTATTCAGCCTTATAAAGGAAGGAAATTCTGCAATATTCTTCAGTATGGATGAACCTCAAGGACATTATGCTAAGTGAAATATCTAGTCACAGAAAGACAAATATGGTATGATTCCACTTACATGAAATACTTAAGATAGTCAAAATCATAAAGACAGAAGTTAAAATGATGGTTGCCAGGAACTGGGGGGAAATAAATGGGGAGTTACAGCTTACTGGGTGTAAGATTTCAGTTATACAAGATGAAAAGAGTTATGGAGATGGACAGTGGTGATAGTTGAACAACATTATGAATATATATATAATATCACGGAGCTGTACACTTTACAATGATTAAGATGGTAAATTTTATATTATGTGTATTTTGCCACAATGAAAAAAATTAGAAAAAAAAGAGATGCTCAACTTCCTTTATAATTAATCAAATAAAAATTAAAACAACAACAAAAAAGGTAGAGATCAAAAACACTGTAACAGAAGTTAATAATGTCTTTGATGTGTTAATTAGTAGACTGGATATGTCTGAGAGAAGAATCACTGAGCTTGAGGATATGTCAATAGAAACTTCCAAAAGCAAAGATAAAAAAGACTGAAAAAAAAAATGGAACAGAACATCCAAACACTGTGGAACAAATACAAAAGGTATAACATACACATAACAGAAATATTAGAAGAAGAGAGAAAAAGTACACAAAAAAATATTTGAAACAATAGTGACTGAGAATTTTTCCCAAATTAAAGTCAGACACCGAACAACAGACCAGGAAGCTGGGAACACCAAGCAGAATAAATGCAAAAACAAAAACAAAACAAACAAACAAAAACCCAAAACCCTACACTTAGGCATATCATTTTCAAAGGGCAGAAAATCAAAGATAAAGAAAAAATAGTGAAAGAAGCCTTCAGGAAAAAATCTTACCTATAAAGGAACAAAGATATGAATTATATCAAATTTTTCCTCTGAAACCATGCAAGAAGAGAGTGGAGTGAAATATTTAGAATGCTGAGAGAAAAAGGAAGCCAACAACCCAGAATTCTGTATCCTGCAAAATTATCCTTCAAAAGTGAGGGAGAAAGACTTTCTCAGACAAACAAAAATTGAGGGAATTTATTGCCAGTAGACCTGCAAGAAATGTTAAAAAGAAGTTCTTTAGAGAGAGGGTAAACGATATAGGTCAAAAACTCAGATTTTCGTAAAGGAAGAGCATTGGAGAATGAGTAAGTGAAGGTTAGATAAAAGCTTTTATTTTTCTTACTCTTATTTGTTCTAACAGATAACAGTTTGTTCAAAATAATAATGGCAACAGTGTATTTTTGTGTATGTTTTTGTATGCTTATGTATAAGTGAAGTGAATCACAGCAGTGATAAAAAGGATGAGAGGAAAGAATTAGGAATATTTTGGTTTTATAAGGCACTTGTATTACCCATGAAGCAGTATAAGGGTATGCAAAAGTGGACTTGGATTAGTTGTAAATGCATATTGCAACCACTGGAAAAAGTTTAAAAAGAAGTATAATTGCTATGCTAAGAAAGGAGAGAAAATGGAATCATTTAAAATGCTTGATTAAACCCACAAAAGGCAGTAAAAGAGTGGGAGACAAAAATAAGAACAAAGAACGAGGGCAACAAACAGAAAACAGTAACAAATATAGTAGATATTAATCAAACTATATCAATAACCACTTTGAATGTCAATGGTCTAAATGTACCAATTGACATTTAGATTACACAGATTACCAGTGGATCAAAAACAAGACCAAACTATATGTGGACAACAAATAATCCTCTTTAAATACAAAGACACATATAGATTAAAAGTAATGGGATGGAGAGAGATATACCACGCTAACACGAATCAAAAGAAAGCAGGAGTAGCTCTATTATTTTCAGACAGAGCAAACTGCACAGCAAGGAGTTTCTCAAGGATAAATAGGGTCATTAGATAAAGGGATCAATTCTCTAAGATGATATAATAATCCTTAATGTGTTCACATCTAACAACACAGCATCAAAATGCATAAGGCAAACACTGATCTGCAAGGGGAAATAGATGAATCCACTTATATAGTGAGAGATTTCAACATCCCTGCATCATAAATAGACAGATCCAGTAGGCAGAAAATCAATAAGGCATAGTTGAACTCAACAGCACCATCCATCAACTGGATGTAACTGGCATCTATAGACAAATTTATCCAGCAACAGCAGAATACACATTCTTCTCAAGCTCACATGGAACTTCCACTAAGATGGAACACTTTCTAGGCTATAAAACACACCATAACATATTTGAAAGAATAGAAATCATACATGCTTTCAGATGACATTGGAATTAAACTACAAATTAATAACAAAAAATAGCTGGAAAAATAGCTAGTGTGGGATGCTGGTAGCTGGGGGGAGCCGTGCATATGTAGGGCAGGGGACATATGGTAACTCTGCTTTTTGCTCAGTTTTGCTGTGAACCTAAAACTGCTATAAAAAATAAAGTCGATTTCTTTAAGTAGAGGGAAGAATTAATCAATACAGAAGCAAAAATTAAATAGAAACATTACCAATAAAAATGTAGACATATTATCAATAAAACCAACATCTTAAAAGTAGCAAGTGTGATCAAGAACATTAGCTGAAGATTTCTGAACCTTCTAAAAACAACTAACATTATAAACATATATTTATATCAAGCATGTCTGCTATTACTCAGTCCAGAAACAGTGCCATTTAAGCAAAGTAAGCAGAGAAAGAGAGGTAGTGCCAGACTCTGATGAAGAATACAATGACAGAATTGTCTTATAATTTGAAACATTTGGAGAAAAATAGCCTATGAGAATTAAATGTATTCAATATACTGGAGTCAAAATCATCGAACAATTTAGTTTTAAAAGTTTGGTGGAAAATGAAGTGCAATTTAAAATCCTTTATTTTAACTGAGTGTTTCCAGAAAACAGTTCTCTCTCCTCACAAAAAGAAGCCTAATATAATCTCATCTTTAAGCTCTAAACTGATTTTAAATCAAAAACATAAAAGTAAATAATTTTAAAGCCTTAAATTAACTCAGCTTCACAAACTATTTGTGGCATCCTCATTTTATCTGTAATGCCTCTATTCAGTCCTCCAAACTTCTCTTTAAAATGATGAAGGCATACCACAGAAGGAAGCAGTCCTCTTCCAAACTGCGAGAGCAACTATGCTTCCATTTTCTCCGCCTCCGGCGAAATCAACCCTTGTGGGTGCTGAACTGTAACTTGGTCCTGAGCACTGCTGTGCAGTCTGTCTGTTGACTTCAGTATAAATAGGCCATTTCAGAACAGAAAGGCTCAGATCTAATAAAAATGTGATCTGTGGCTGAACTTTGCCAAAAAAGAAAAGAAACAAAAAAAGAGACAGTGACAGACAGAGAGAGAAAGGAGGAAGATGGCAAAAAAAAAACCCAAAACAAACAAACAACAGCAACCAAAAAATAAAACCAAAAACAAAAACCCCACAGGCTGTAAAAATTCTCAAAAAATTGGACAGTGTCAAGGCTTTGACGGTGACCTTCACTGCAGAAATTCTCAGATAACTGAAGAGCTGCTGCCCCCTCATGGAGAACTGAAAGATCTCATTTAGAAGCATTGATTCTGCAATCACACATTTACATCCTGCCTTCTCTTTTATTGGACTATTAAAAAAAAAAAAAAGGCACAAACATTTTCTATAGAAAATGCCCACTCTTCTTGATACATAATTTTCCTTTAAAAATAATTAATTTAAATTTTGATGACCCTGGTATTATATAGCACAGGCATATGAAAGCAATAAAATATAGAATTTCACTTTAAGTTTTTACTTGGATTTAGATGTCAAACTCTTTGCCCCACACACACTGTGGAGAAAAACAGTCTGATGTGACAGGTTACAATTCTGCCCTGAACACACACTTTACAAATCTAACAGTGAAATTTCCAAGTTTAGAGAGCAGCACAGTTGAAGGTTATCTTCTTGCCCCATGTCCACCTTCCCTGCAACATCCTGATTGAAAAATCAGAAATTTTTCCTTCTTATCTTTTGTATTGTTGCCTTCCCAATTTCAGGTCTTATCTCAAGCCATGCGATCCTAGCAATAGAAATGGGCAAGCTCAAGACCTAAAGTACAATAATAAATTCACTTCCAAGGAACTTTCATATCTTAGTAACAGAGCAAAGCAACATGCCTTTTTCTGCAGGGGAGGATAATATGCTATAGTGTGCATTTTGATCAAGGGAAAAAATGACCTCAAAATCTAATTTTTAAATTGTCTCTCTTGTTCTACTATAATAGAATATAAATTCCAGGAAAGTGGGGAACTTGTCTGTCTTGTTCTAGGTTGTTAGGCAATTTGAAATACTTCTATGTGAATTAGAAAATTAACACTGGTTTACACGATGACAGCCATCATTTTTCCACTAGCACTTGTGCCTTGGTTGCATTTCTAAGTTTTTCAAAACATTTGATGCCATGTGGATAAAAATTTCTCCATCCACCCACAAAATAAGATTGGTTTTCTTTTAAATTTAAATTCAAAGAGGATAAAGTTTTAGAAACTACTGAATTTACTTCAGTCTCTATTTTCAAATACTAACCTAATACTTATCCTTTATAAGACTCATTCTTGAAAAAAAGAAAAGCTCTTTTTATCCAGTTTTACTGGAAATATATTAGATATTGTAAGACATTTAAAATGTATATCATGATGATTTGATATAAATATACATTGTGAAAGGATTCCTCCCATCTAGTTAAATGACGAATCTAACATGTAATTTATACAAATGATATTTATCACTGGAGCTTGAAATGGGATTTCCAATAGCTGCATCTTAATCACTTAGAACCTAAGTGAATTTTGGTATTTCCATATCCTCTTTGAATGCTTCAGTAAGGAACTCTTCTCCATCAAGTCTGTGTAAACAGTAAGGCTTTTCTAACTTTGCTCACCTACTTTTGACCCACTCCAGTGCTGTACTCTTGGAGCTTGCACTTAGACATTAACATGGTTTTAAAACAAATCTGAATCCTGTATTGTGCACATTCTTCACATTTTTCCAAAGTTGGAAGAGAAAATCTAAAGGAAAAAGTCTATTTTTGATTTTATCTCCAAGTATAGAAATTGAAGAAATCTCCAGAAATAAATTTTATACACACACACAGTAGAACGTCAATGGGTGTTCGTCATATTATTCTTTATAACATATATACATTACCCATATTCTCTTAAAAACATGAAAACAATTAATGAAATAAAAACAAGAGTACAGGGTTGCAATATTATCAGATTAAGCAAAATTGAAGGTCCAAATGAATTAAACAAGATAAAGGGGGCGTTTATGTAATGATAAAAGATTCAAGCATAAAGAATATGTACATTCTGTTTCCTTATGGACTAAATGACATAAAGCTAAAACATGTAGCTCTACAGGAACTTGATAAAATCATCTATCATGATAATATCCTTTAACTCTTTCAGAATTTGACAGCTCAAATACACAAAATAACAATGTTATAGAAGATGTGAAAGATACATTATTATTATTTTTTTTTTTGCGGTACGCGGGCCTCTCACTGTTGTGGCCTCTACCGTTGCGGAGCACAGGCTCCGGACGCGCAGGCTCAGCGGCCATGGCTCACAGGCCTAGCCACTCCGCGGCATGTGGGATCTTCCCACAAATATATCTGTTAAGTAAAATATGGGGCTTCCCTGGTGGCGCAGTGGTTGAGAGTCCGCCTGCCGATGCAGGGGACACGGGTTCGTGCCCCGGTCCGGGAGGATCCCACATGCCGCGGAGTGGCTGGGCCCGTGAGCCATGATCAATGAGCCTGCGCGTCGGAAGCCTATGCTCTGCGACGGGAGAGGCCACAACAGTGAGAGGGCCGCGTACCGCAAAAAACAAACAAACAAACAAACTTTGTTCTCTATAAATGATGTGTATTAAATTTCTAATATCCATGAAGCATTTTAAAAAATGAATCAAAATTCCAACTCTATTATTTATTAGCTGTGTGACCTTGGAAAAGTTACTTAATTTTTCTGAGTTTCTATTTCCTTCTCTGTAAAATAAAAACTGTCACACCTGCTCACTGGATTGTTGTGACAATTTAATAATTTTTTTCTACCACTCTTAGAGACATCTTTAACACATGTGTCTTTACATAATGTATTCCATGCAGTACCGTGTGGTGAATGCATTTGAAGTTTAATGATTAATGAGTGAAAGCCAAGCACAGGAACTGGCACCTAGGAGATGGTAAATAATAGCGTTTTTTTTTCTTTCTGTAATTATCTCTCTTCTTGGTGCCATCTTCCCCAACTTGCATACTAGTCCTTTTCAATCACATCATAGCTCTCCTCTACTTGGGAAATTTAAATGCTCTGAACTCAGCAACTCCACACACTGCAAGAGTGTGCCAGGTAAACTGCTCTTGCCCTTGGTTGCCCTGGGCTATAGAACTGCAAATCTAAAATAAGTAATGATAAAATATGAACAAACCAAACAGTAATAAAAATAAAATTCTTGGCCACCAAGAAAACCTTAAAGAATCCCCAAAAGTACAGAGATTTTATGTTCCACATTCTCTAACCATAACTGAATTGTAAGCTAGAAGTTTACAAGAAGAAAAACTAACCTAAAGAGAAAAAAACAAAGTCCTTACCATATGAAATTAAGACACTCTGAATAGTTTCCTACTCAAACATATAATTAAAATACATTACAAATAAAAGAATATTTGATATCAAAATATCTGGAACATAGCTAAACTATATACGGTAGAGAATATTTAAATGTTTCTATTACTAAAAAACACTGACAATAAATAAGTATGCAACTAAAGAACACTTTATAAAATTATAATAAATCAAAAGAAAGCTGGAGAATTAAGAATCAAGGATGATGACCCAGCCCCCCACACTCCTTGGGGGTCTGGGTCATCATCCTTAATGATGCCCAGCCCTTCTGGGCATCACACATATTTTTCATAGCCCACACAAATTTTGCATAGCAGCTTTATTTGTAAAGCCCCAAATCGGACAATTAAAATGCCCTATAATAGGTGAATGAGTAAATGAACCGTGTACAGCCATATTATTAATTACTACTTAGCAATAAAAATAAAAGAACTGTTGATACATGCAACAACTTGGATGCATCTGAAGGGCATTGTGCTGAGTGAGAAAAAGCTAATCTTAAAAGGTCACATACTGTATGATTCTAGTTACATATTGGGTTGGCCAAAAAGTTCCTTCAGTTTTAAAGTAAAAATAAAAGACACATTTTTCATTTTCACCAAGAACTTTATTGACCAACGTATTCACCCTTTTGTTCCACTACCTTCTGCCATTTCTCAGGCAACTTCATAATTCCATCCTCCCAGAACTTTTTATGTTTTTGAGCAAAGAACTCTTCCAGGTGCCTTTTACAGTCTTCCAGGGAATTGAAAGTTTTTCCATTAAGAGAACTTTGTAAAGAATAAATGGAAATCCAAAGGTGCAATGTCTGGTGAATACGGCAGATGAATCAGAACTTCCCAGCTAAGCTGTAGCAGTTTTTGCCTGGTCGTCAAAGAAATATGTGGTCTTATGTTATCCTGATGGAAGATTATGCATTTTCTGTTGACTAATTCTGGACAC
The DNA here is from genome assembly GCF_003031525.2 of Neophocaena asiaeorientalis asiaeorientalis. Taxonomy (NCBI): domain Eukaryota; kingdom Metazoa; phylum Chordata; class Mammalia; order Artiodactyla; family Phocoenidae; genus Neophocaena; species Neophocaena asiaeorientalis. The sequence goes on along the minus strand of NW_020174738.1, from coordinate 155,417 downwards.
TTTCCATCGAGTGCCACTTTCAGTTGGTCTAATTGGGAGCAGTACTTGTTGGAATGAATTGTTTGGTTTTCCGGAAGGAGCTCATAATAGAGGACTCCCTTCCAATCCCACCATATACACAGCATCACCTTCTTTGGATGAAGACTGGCCTTTGATGTGGTTGGTGGTGGTTCATTTCACTTGCCCTACGATCTCTTCCATTCCACATTATTGTACAGTAACCACTTTTCATCACCTGTCATAATTTGTTTTAAAATTGGAACATTTTCGTTACGTTTAAGTAGAGAATTCCATGGGGAAATATGATCAAGAAGGTTTTTTTTGCTTAATTTATGTGGAACCCAAATATCCAAGTGATTAACATAACCAAGCTGGTGCAAATGATTTTCAACACTTGATTTGGATATTTTGAGTATGTTGGCGATCTCCTGTGTGTTATAACGTTGATTGTTCTCAATTAACATCTCGATTTGATCACTGCCAACTTCAGCTGGTCTATCCGCCCATGGAGCATCCTCCAGTGGGAAATCTCCAGCGCGAAACTTCGCAAACCACTTGACACGTTTGATCAGTCACAGCACCTTCTTCATACATTGCACAAATCTTTTTTGTGTGTGTTTCAGTTGGGTTTTTACCTTTCTTGAAATAATAAAGCGTAATATGCCAAAAATGTTGTTTTCTTGCATCTTCAATATTAAAATTGCTACACAAAAATTCACCAATTTTGATGTTTTTTTTTAATGCACGCTATGACAGCTGTCACAATGCAATCTAACAAAATTGTTTCGAATGAAGTTAAAGACAGCCAAGTACTACTAGAGCCATCATACGGAAAACCAAACGAACTTCTTGGCGAACCCAGGAGCGTTCTCGAAATGACAAAATTATATAGTGGAGAACACACTGGTTGCTGGGGGTTAGGGATGATGGGGGAAAGGGGAGGCATGACTATAAGAGGATAGAACAGGAGAGAGCTTTGTGTGTGGAACTGTTCTGTATCATAAATATGGTGGAGGTTACACTAATCTACATATGTGATAAAATGTAGAAATACACACACCTATTGGACCAACGTCAATCACCTGGTTTTGATATTATAGTCATGTAGGATGTAACCACTGGGGGAAACTGGGTGAAGGGTGCATGGGACCTCTCTGTACTATCTTTGCAACTTCTTGCAAATCTATAATTATGCCAAAATAAAAAGGTTTTTTTTAAAATAAAGGATAAAATTATTAAGTAGAATTTAAAATATTGATAAAATAAAATCTTGTTGTTTGAAAATACAAATAAAACATATTAAACCCCAACAAGTCAGACCATACAAGAGAGAAAATGACAATACACAGTTAGGGGATAAGAAACAAGGTAAAACCCCAACTACAGAAGAAATTAGGAGACCTTATATATTCGTCTATTTATATATGGCAATAAATTTGAAAATTTATGGTAAACTCATCTACTATAGGCCACTTTTCTAGCTAGGGCCTCCCTGGATGGCCACACAGCTTGTGCTCACTGAATTCACTCCTATAAAAGACGCCAGAAGTCTACAGGGTGGAGGGGGGAAACACAATTGTATGCATGAGCTGCCCTTTTCTTGGTGCTGAGGACAGATCAATTTGCAAGATTCCCTTGAGACAGCTTATAGATGCAAGAGCTACAAACGTGAGGAAGTTGAATCCAGTAGAATATTTTTAAAAAATACAATTCAGACAAGTAAGATATATTCCTAGTATGTAAGGATGGTTTTGCAACAAGAAGTCTTCAACATGATTCCTACATTAAACAAAACAATGAAACCATTTGCTTGTATCAATAGGTGGCAAAAAATAAAATAAAATTGAAAAAATTCAGCTGCCATTCCTAATAAGACTGAATTCAAATATTAAAAGTATGAATGTAAACCAATATTCTAATTAGGCTATTTATTGAAATAAAGAAAAAAGCAAATAGTACATTAAAATGCAAAATACTGAAACTATTGCCATAAAATCAGGATCAGATAAAATTATCTTTACTCACACATATTATTATGAATCTAGATAAGAAACACTAAAGAGATTAGTATTAATAAATTCATTAAGATGTTTATAAGAAACATATAAACTAATTTTTCTTTATTACAGAGAACAAGAAATAAGAAAAAAACCCATGATACACTATAGTAAGAATAAAATGCCTAGGAATATATTAACAAATATAGCTAGGGGGTTTATATGGAGGAGATTCTAAAATTTTATTGAAAGACATAAAGCAAGAACTCAGTAAATGGAAAGATATGCCATGTTTCTGGATGGGAAGACTTTTTAAAATGTCAGCTTGTAAGTTAATACATAAATATAACGAGGCTCCTGTCAGAATTCCAAAGAACTTTATTTTGTAACTGGATAAAATGATTGCTGAGATAAGATGTTAAAAAAAAATTGCAAGGGGGAAAACAATTTATAAATATATTGCAAATCAAATCATTATTTGGACTACATTTGTGGAACAGAATAGAGTCTAGAACTAATTCAACTGTGTATCTATTGATTGAAGAAACATCCATGACCCGTCTAGTACTTTGGCTTCTTCACCCCACATCAGGCACTCATACATGTTTGTAACTGTGATCTACTCCCAGAATCTCATTATCAAGCATCTCTCCACTGTTGCCTGTCTTTCTAGCTCACTTGCCTTGATATATCCATTCCAAAATATTTGACCCTACTGGGAACACCCATCCTTTGGTTCTACAATTTCCCCCCATCAACAATTTCTTGTTGACCTTGCTAGTTAACAATGGCTCTTCATTTATATGTGGAATATAACAAAAAAGCAGCAGACTCACAGATATACAGAACAAACTAGTGGTTACCAGTGGGGAGAGAAAAGTGGGGGGGGGCAGTATAAGGGTAGGGTATTACAAGGTACATACTATTAGGTATAAAATAAGCTATGAGGATATACTATACAATATGGGGAATATAGCCAATATTTTATAATAATTATATATGGAGCATAACCTTTAAAAATTGTGAATTACTATATTGTACAACTGTAATTTATATAATAATGTACAGTAACTATACTTCAATTAAAAAAATGGCTCCAGCTTAGGAGGGTACACCCAAGCACGTGAGTTTGTTTGTATGTCCTCCCAAAAACATGTTAAAAGTATATTAAAGAAATTGAAGAACAAATCTTCTTAGCAGTGAGGAACATTATGATTCTAGATTTATGCAAAATGGAGAAAAGGTGGATGGCTCTATTGGATAAAAGAGGAGAAACTGTAGGCCTAGAATTCGCAGGTGGAGAATACAATAGAGGCCAGAGCCATTCTGCCGGGGATCACAGAGGAAGCCCCAGGCAGTGTCAGGCATAGTGGAGATGGGAGGAAGAAGGGGACCAAACATTGTACACAAGAGAACTTTTGGATGTCCTGGTAATAGGAAGGTTCCAGATCTTGTGATAGCGGTTTCACAAGTGTATGTATTTATTAAAACCCATCAAATTACAGTCCTAAAATGGGTGAATTTATTTTATGTAAAATATACTTCAATAAAGATTTTTTAAATTGCCTTAGGAACTTATCCTCCACAGATACGAAACAACACATACGGTTATTCACTGCCCATTCACAGGCAACTGGTTGAATAAACTGTGCAACCCAGGACAATGGAGGACTTACAACCATAAAAAAAAAGAAAGAGGAAGAACGCTACAAACTGAGGATACATGGAGTGATTTTTCAGGTTACACTGTTAAGTAAAAAAGCAAGATTCAAGAGTGTCTACAGCATGCTACCTTTTGTATAAGAAATGGAAAAAAAGAATACCGCATAATTTTTGCAAAAACAAACATAGGAGGAATAAACCAGAACCTATTGATAACGACTACATATGGGGAAGGCAAGATCACAATGGGGTCAACAGGTTTGGGAACGTGACTTGTCTGATTTAGCTTTTTATATGGTATTGACTTTTGAGCCATGTGAAATGTTTTAATTATTCAAGACTAAATTAAAAGGGATGAAAAAAGTAACCCTAAAATCGAATATACGCAGGAACAAATGAACTTATATCAAATAGATAATAAGACCACATAGAAAAATATGTATTCAAGTAATTTGAACACTTGACTATACATCCGCAGTGAGATAAACACCTTAAGGTTAAAAAGAATGCAAGTGAATTTTGACGTTTTCTTAGCAGGTTCATGCTTGGTAGATCTACTGGTATTATAACTCTGTAGTCATTTTGTAAAGAGTGATTTATTCGTATTTCTATTAATGAAAAGTGAACTGTGCAAGAGGTATGTGTAAACAGACATGTTTATTAATGTACATGGTTATTTATATTCTCTATCCAGCACTGCAAGATTTATTAGTGTTGTTTTAGAGAAGACTTAGATGCTGTTTGTGTTTCTAACCGAAAAAAGGTGGTATGAGTGTGACACACAGGAATATTTAAGGAGCTTAAAATTCCTAGTGAAGGAAATATGGCTAAAGGTACGTGAATCTCAAGAGGACAACTGCCTCGTGGCCAGGAGGCTGTCCTATTTCCTGACACGGTGGCAGGTGCAGACTTCAGAGGCTGGGACACGCAGGATGCCTTAGAGCCTGACGTGGGGTTGGCTGTCAGCATCTAGGTCTTCACAACGCAGGGAACCTGGCAGCATCCTCATTTGCACTTATTGGCTCTCCTTAGAAATCACTGTATCATTTAGTTCCAGTTCACTCTTCTATGCTAGTTTTTGCCTGTTGAAAAGACCAAAAAGACAAACTGCTTGCAGAAGAAAAAAGGAAAATTCACATATACACATATGGAATGAGAAACTATAACCTTAGAAAAATAATTTTCAAATGAGTATACCCAATTTTGTTCCAGAAAAACTTTAAATCTCAAAAGAAAAAAACCCCCAGTTTTCTCTATGTGAATTATAAAAACTGACTTAAGAATAGAAAAACTAAGAAGACCAATAATCATGATATGCTAATAATAGCTAAGCTTATTGAAGTGTACTCTGTCAAGCTTTATACTCCCTAATTCATTTAATGCCCAGAACAACCCTACAAAGTATTGAGACTATTATTATCCCATTTTCAATTTGAAGAAACTGAGAACCAAGCCTAGGAAACTTACAACAAACAGGCAATACCCATTTTTAAAATTAAGTATTCCAGCATGTAGAAAAAGATAGACTCCTCAATTTTATGAATCTTGCAAAACATGAGGTTAGCACCAACAGAAACAATAGCCAAGTCTCACTATGACTACATAAGAAAAAAGCAGAAAGCGGTGGATCCTAGGGAGAGCTCGGCCTGTGGAATTCTAAGAAGACCCCTGGCCTTGGAGAGGCTGGGAGGGCTGGTCGAGGAGCTAGCTGCATGTTAGTTGCCTCTTTGGAAGGCCGCAGACCCTAACAGCAGTTGTGAAATGGCGGGCTCCCTCCAAACACTTTGTCAAAAAAAGATTCAAAATGATATTAGAAACAAAACAGATGGCTGTAATTTCCTCTGAATAAATATATGTATTAAAATTACAAATTATATTTTTTCTATTTTACCTAGAAAACAAAGAAACCTTATTTTATTTTTTTAATTAATTAATTAATTAATTTTTGGTTACGTTGGGTCTTTGTTGCTGTGCCTGGGCTTTCTCTAGTTGCAGTGAATGGGTGCTACTCTTCCTTGCGGTGCGCAGGCTTCTCTCATTGCAGTGGCTTCTCTTGCTGTGGAGCATGGGCTCTAGGCACACGGGCTTCAGTAGCTGTGGCTCGTGGGCTCTAGAGCGCAGGCTCAGTAGTTGTGGCTCACGGGCTTAGTTGCTCTATGGCATGTGGGATCCTCCCGGACCAGGGCTCGAACCCATGTCCCCTGCACTGGCAGGTGGATTCTTAACCGCTGCACCACCAGGGATGTCCCAAGAAACCTTATTTTAAACCAAAGTACCAAATTGATTAGTCAGCTGGATAGACAGAAAAGTCAACAGCTTTTCCTTATTAGCAACAAGTTCATAGATTCTGAAATGAGAAGACCAACTCTACACACACACACACACACACACACACACACACACACACACACACACACACACGAGTTCTTAGGAATAGTTTTGAAAAAGAAGGTTCAGGACCTATGTAAAGAAAACTATAAATATAAAAACAGTATAAAATCTGAATAGACAGAAAGATATCTCATTTCCTAATGGCAAGTCTTACCATTAAATTATGTTTTCTCATAATTAACATAGAAATATTTATCAGGTGATTCCCATTAGAATTCTAGTTTTTACAAACAGACTGAAATGATTAAATTCTGAGTTTAAAAATTTTAATTATGCACTATTTCAAAGAAATTCAAAAGACAAACCACTAATTGTGACAAGACTTCAGGAATATATATTAGTGACAAGACTAGTATCCATATCACATTTTATAAAAGACCTCTATTAAAAAAAGGAACCACAAAAAGGAAAAATGGGCAAAGGATAAAGTGAAAGAATCATATGTAAAAAACCAAATTGAAAACAGCGAGAAAGGACTTCCTTATCAGCCATGAACATATTATAGAGCCACTAACATCAAAACCTTTGTTTTGCCAGGCCTCTGCTACAGTCTGATGGAACCCACAGAGCCCTTCTAAGAATGTTTTTAAAACATAAATGAAACACACAGGACTAAAGAAAACCAATTGCACTGAAATCCATAACCTTCTAAGGTGAAGAGAGCCCAAAATAGAAGGCCAAAGTAGATTCCAGTACTTATGGGAATTTTATCTAGGGCAAGATTGGTATTTCAGTTCAGTGGGGTAAAGAAAGTTTATTTAATGTGTAGTACTGACACAACTGGCTACCCATATGAAAAATAAGATGGCTCCCTACTTTGTGTCATAAGCAAAAGTGAATTCTAAGTTATTAAGGATTTAAAAAGAAAAAAGTAAAACAAAAGTCTCAGAAGAGGTTAAGGAGATTGCATGTACAGTCTAAGAGCCGAGGAACCCAAAAGGTATAAAATATTAAAAAATAAATTGTAAGAAAAAACATAGCATAAACAAACTGAAAAACAAACACTGGGTTAGAAAAAAATGCTTAAAACTTACATATATATGGGTTAGTATCTGTACTATACAAAGAGCTCGTATAACATAATAAAGCCAGGAAAAAAATTGAACAGAAAAACTGACAAATGAATAATCATTTCAAAAAAGAGTAACTCCAAATAGCCTACAAACATGAAAAAATGCTCTGCAGAAAATGCAAACTAATGTACATCAAAGTGGCAAAAATTAAATTTTGTGAACACCTCCTACTGCGGATGGGGAATGCAGGGGGAAAAACAATACCCTTACCTATTGCTAGTAGAAATGTAAATTGTTACAGTTTTTTTTTTTTTTTTTTTTTTTTTTGTTTATTTTTTTTTTTTTTTTTTTTTTGCGGTACGCGGGCCTCTCACTGTTGTGGCCTCTTGCGATGCGCAGGCTCAGCGGCCATGGCTCACAGGCCCAGCCGCTCTGCGGCATGCGGGATCCTCCCGGACTGGGGCACGAACCTGTGTCCCCTGCATCGGCAGGCGGACTCTCAACCACTGCGCCACCAGGGAAGCCCTGTTACAGATTTTTGGAAAGCAATTTATAAGATCTATCAAAACTAGAAAAATATATACACTTTCTTTGGCCCATAGATCCAACCCTTAAATATCTATCCCATAGAAACAAAACGATATGTGTACAAGGATACTTATTGCAGCACCATCTGCAAAGGCCAAAATGGAAACAATATAAGTGCCCATTCCTAGAAGAATGGTTAAATAAACTGTGATAATCCATACCATGGAATATTAATAAATATTGTACAATCATTGAAATAGATAATAGATGCATTCAAGTTGGCTTAGAGGTATTTTCAGTCTATTGTTAGGTAAGAACAGCAACATGCAGAGATGATTATACAGACAATCTCATTCTTGTAAAATAACAAGAGTAAAATAATGTATATATACATACTTGCATACGATTAAAGAGGCATGGAGAAATGCAGAAAGGGTATACATGCCAGGTTCTAACAATGATTATCTCAGGTGGGAAAGGGGAAGAGCGAGTGTTGGGATGACAGAGGAAATTAAACCAAAAAACATGAGACCCTATAAAATAAGGAGTCCTTAAAATTATATATATGTATATATCCACAAATAAATATATGAAATAACCTCACTAAAATATTAAGTTACTTAAGAATAATGGTTTTTCAAGTGACAGTCATCAACATACTAATTCAATGTACAAAGAGCCCCTACAAAGACCACATACACTCACAGAGCATACATTTGGTTACAAGAAAAAAAATCCAACTCAAACTGGCTTAAACCAAAAGGGAATTTATTGGCTCACATAAGTGTAAAGTCCAGAAGTGTAACTAACTTCAGGTCCAGTTTGATCCAGGGGCTCCAGATTGCATCAAGGGTCCAACTTGGACACACTTTTATTTTCTTAGTGCCGCCCTCGGGCTGGCTCCTTTAAATAGAAAAGCTGGCTGCAGCAAGTTCAGAATTATCACACCACATTATCTCCAAGAAAGTGTCGTCTTCTGCAGTTCCTGAGGAAGCCTCAGCAAACATCTTATAACTAAGTAGCCTCATCTGAACCATTTACTGTGGGGACTTGGGGGGAAGTGGCACTGGTTAAAGATAACCACGTCAGCTCCAGAGCTGAAGGTGTGACAATCCCATCCAAACTGCATGTGTGATGATGGAGGGCAGTTATCCAAAGAAAAAGTGGGTGGTGGATGCCAGATGGGCAAGCACAACATAACAGGAACAAGGAATAAAAGAAAATAATACAAATATCCAATAAAATATTAAAAGTGCCCAACCACACTAGTAATCAAAGAAACACAAATAAAATTACATAGTTTATTGTTTATCAGGTTAATAAAAGAGAAAGAAACATTGCTTTTGTGTGTGAGAGAGAGATGGTGAGGGGGCAGCTCCTGTGAGAACAGAAGCTCACAGTACTATTGGAAACGTTTGTGACAAAACAGTTGTAACTAAGAGGCACTGAAGCAAACTTTACACCACTATCAGAAATGTTACTGATTCCTAAATATGAAACAAAAAGCTAGCAACAAACAGTAAAATTTAAAGCCCATAATGTAACAGAAGTTGAGCATGTTTCTTTTCCTCCAACCTGATAGATAGTCCCATTAAAAATGATAATAAAAAATAAAAATGGAGATTCCTGGGTAAATCTATATTCCTTAGCTCCAAGTGTTGACTCAGCTTATTTCTTTCTGTTCTCTTCCTTCAACATTTCCAGACAAAACCCAAGATGAAATCTATAGTTGATTACCCTCAGCATAGCTGGGGTCAGAACTAGTATATCTTCTAAAACTGATTAAATGCTTTTATTCCTATCTCTAACAAGGGAAAATAAATGAAGGACGCAAAAACTTCGTAAGTATGACTGATGAAATAGACCCCAAAATATAGAAGCATAGTGCTTGAATACTGAAAAGACCTACAAGCTATTGGATCTGGAAGATTATCCCAGTTCACTTGAAAATCAGTTAGAAAAATATATATTAAACTGTATTTAAAGACATTATAGATATGAGGTAGGTTTGTGCTATCCCACACTTAAAACAGAATCATGTAATCATGTATATTTCAAGTATGCAAATTACAATGAATCAAAATCAAGTCCAATTTCACTGTATTCAGTTAGAAAGCCAAGTGTGAATTTATAGATGGCAACTGAGCACCTGAAATGAAAACATCCCCTAGATTTCAATTTTGAGCCGAAAGGCTGTTCCCAGATTTAATAACTTTTCCCATATCCAATTACAAATAGGAAATTAAGGTACCCTAAGTCCCCTGATTTTGTACCTTTACTAAGTCAAAGATTTTCACTAAGAGACCACCTACTCTACTACCTTAACTTCTAGGTCAAATGATTTACACAGTTGGTTTACATCAATGGGATTTACTCTCTAACCAAAAATCCTGAAAATCTTCTATTACACATAACAAAAGAATGATAAACCTGCTATGTTAAAACAAAAACTAGCCGTAGCAAAGGGAGCGGTGGTTAAGAGTACGGACTCAGGAGTGAAAATGCCTTGACTGGAACCCAGCTCCATCACTGACTAGCTCTGTGATCTTTGGGAAGTTACTTAACCTATCTATGTTTCATTATCCTCATCTTTAAAATGGGCATAATGGCAGTGCCAACCAATCTCTTAAGGTTGCTGTGAGGGTTAATGACCTAATCCAGCACTTAGAGCTGGACCTGACACCCAGTAAGCTTTCAATAAATGTTAACTATTACTGTTAATATAAATTGAAGTTATTTTTTTTGTTTAGGTCTATCTCAGTACTCCCAGACTCAAAACACTATATTCTAATTGTTCTGATTTTCTCTATCTGCAAAAGGCACTTTAAAACTACTACAAATGACTGAGAAATGAAGAACTGACAAAATCCTGTTAAGTGACTAATTTCAGATATTACTACTACTTCACTTAGAAAACCTACACTATGAAACAAGAAGCTTGCAACAAAATAGTGACAATGTGAATAACACTGTATTCAGGACTTCCTCAGCTGATGAGAGTAACAGGGAAATGTATAATACTTCCTGCACAAATGCATCTAGGGAAAGCAGGCTATATTTATTTAAAAACTATAAAGGTTACAATATAAATCAAACAGAATTAGTTGTTAAAAGTTAAGTGACTCATATGTATCCAAATTCTGACCAAATCAAGACAATCCAATGCACAGAAAGAGTATTATATAGTTCAAGGAGCAAAAAGCAATAAACAGAAATGTCAATACAGAAACTACATAAATATACAAATCTACAGTTTTAATGTAAGAACAAGTCGTTAAGTACATGTGTTAGCTATCTTTCTCCAACATTAAAGTAGTATATGTTTCATATTTAGTAAAAACATACATAATGCAGAAAACCTTTAATCAAATGTAATGTAGTCTAACAAGTGTGAACCACGTAGAATGTAAGGTTTTCTTATGTGAAGATGTACATTTCAGCCCATTATCACATTGCAAAGGTGACCCACAAAAATGTTTATCACTTGCACCTGTATACAGAGAACAAACTGCCTAGAAATTAATATTTCTTATTAATCTTACTGAGGGTATTAGAGTAACCTGCCTGAAAGGACAAATTACTTATCTGGAGGCTTAAAGTAGCAGAGATCAATGTAAATTAAATATATGAGTGAAAAAATATACAGTGTACAACAGCAAGAGGTTAGAAAACTGAATACTGTGGAAAAGATTTATTAGTCTGTACAAGTTGGTTTTGATAAACTATTGGCTACTTGTTACAGTAAATTACCACGATTTTCATTGCAACAGTATTTTCCCACACACGTCAAAATCTGGAAGCAATATGCCTTTCTCAAATTATAATTTAGTGTGTTTTCCCCCAACCCTCAAAACACAGAAGTAGGCTTTTGAGTATCAACTAGCCATTTATGGAAGTCATAAGATACAGATATTCACTAACATTACACAAGCTACGACTGAAATGCTTGCACAAACACCACCAACATTTATGGAAAAAGGTGTTGTTTCTAAAAGTGGTCAAAGTACTACATGAGTTATGTAAACACACCATTCCTGTCCTTCTGAAAACAAAATGGGGGGAAACCTTATTGCCATCCTGTCAAATACCACATAAGCAAAAATGCTGCACAAAGGGTCATGAATCCCATGTACATATCACAGAATTAAAACTCCAGTTAAGCAACTGAGCTACTTGTGAACTAAATTAAAAGTAAGACCAAACTTCTTTAACATATCGATGCTATTTTAGAAGCATCATCAGAACAAACAGAGATTTAATTATAAATTGGCCTGGACTACATCCTGTAAAGAGAAATTTGCTTACTACTAGAAGAGAATCCATCAGCAAACATCCTAGAAAAGTTATGGAATCATGCTCTTTGTTATTTCTGAAGGGAAATTTGCCAGGTTTGATGATACCTGTATGTCTCTCAGTGGTCCTAGGAGTTCTACATACCAATTAATTCAGTAATTGATGAGTATTTAAATGAAAAGGACACCAGAAATAGACCTTGTATCAACATACACTAGATAAGTGGATTTTTAAAAAATCACATGATGAATGTAAATCATAAAATCAAATGTACTTATAAAGGTACACCTATTTTATGTTACATAAAAAACTGCAGATTGCAAACTATGCATGCTTACCATCATGTTTTACCTGGAAAAGTCGATAAGTGGGATTTCTCGCAAGTATTTACTGCCATGATACAAAACAAATATGTGCAAACTGCAAGGACCCTAAAATAGCAGTTGAAGAGTTTATATACAGAAAGATGACGTTATCCGATCAAATATGCAAGAGATGGAGCTCCCCAGAGTTCATAACACAGAGCAGTAACCACCACAGGGCCCTCCCCCTTGCCCTTCTTCCCTGTGTGTCAGTTTGACTCCTTTATTCTGGTTCTCACTTTCCCACAGTCCAGGCGTCTGAATGATCTTTTCAACAAGTTCCTCAAAAGCACACTGTACGCCATCACAGGTTTTTGCACTTGCCTCTGAAATTCAAGGAAAAATGTCAGAGTATATTCTCTTCTGATCATATTTCTACGTTTTTCTGGAAAACTATTACAGCAGAAATATCAGCTGATGATATATAAAAAGCCAAATCTCTCCCCACAGGTTTAAGATTAGCGAATTTCCTGCAACTCTCGAAGTTGAGCTATTTAAGTTCTATCTATAAGACTAGCGGTATATAAGCCCAAGATTTTGTGATAGAGTTGTAAATTTTAAAGCCCTACTCAAATACTACGCCAAAGTTCTTTCCTTAATTTTTTTAGTTCTTAAAATTAGCCCCTGAAGCAGGTATCATTCCCATTTTAGAATAAGGAAATCTAGGCTCTAAGTTAAACAATCTGGTTGCTCTGTGCCTGGGACCCAGCAGCGATAGGTGGTTGGATAAACGACATACAACCATGAACACTAGTCCCATTTTAAATTTATGCTCATGAGACGCATGTGGACACTTAGCCCTGCTCCCCAATCCTGTATTTCCCCAGTGACTACCTTTTTTTCCAGTCTGAGATGACTATTTATTCCGTCATCTTAAAGCTCCTCTACCTCAGCTGATGATCTAGCTCTATATCGAGAAAACCCGAAACAACCTGGCAAGAACTACTGATCATCCCACTGACAGGGTTCCCAGCCCACCCACATCTGTATCCTTAGGCTTTGCCTTCACTCCTGTTACAACAGGTGAACCATCCCGGCTGCCGTCTGAGGCCCCCCTTTGTCTAGTTCCCGGGATCCCATCCCTTCTCATTCACTGAAAAATCATGTGCCCTCTCTACTGGATTATACCAGTCAGCTTCAAAGCCCACCAAAATTATTGTCCGTCTCATTAAACACCCACCCGCCCAACCAAACAACCTGCCCTCCAGCCCACACCTCCTCCAGTAGCCACCTAGTTTCTCTACTCTCTCAAAACTGTCACAAAGAGTTGTCGATATAGGTTGTTTCCACTTTATCTCAAAATTTTCTTCAAACTACTCTGATTAGACTTTTGTTCCCACCACTCCATGGAAACTATTCTTTTCAAGACTACCAAAGCCTGTGCCTTGTCAAATCCAACGTCCTTTTCTCATTTGACCCCTTGCAGCATTTGATGTGGCCGACCGCCTTCTTCCTTTAAACACTTGGTTCACGTGGCCTGCAGGACACTGAACACTCCCGGCACCTCCTCTCTCACTGGCGTATCTTTCGCAGTCGTACTTGCTGGCACCTCCTCTCTCACTGGCGTATCTTTCGCAGTCGTACTTGCTGGCACCTCCTCTCTCACTGGCGTATCTTTCGCAGTCGTACTTGCTGGCACCTCCTCTCTCACTGGCGTATCTTTCGCAGTCGTACTTGCTGGCACCTCCTCTCTCACTGGCGTATCTTTCGCAGTCGTACTTGCTGGCACCTCCTCTCTCACTGGCGTATCTTTCGCAGTCGTACTTGCTGGCACCTCCTCTCTCACTGGCGTATCTTTCGCAGTCGTACTTGCTGGCACCTCCTCTCTCACTGGCGTATCTTTCGCAGTCGTACTTGCTGGCACCTCCTCTCTCACTGGCGTATCTTTCGCAGTCGTACTTGCTGGCACCTCCTCTCTCACTGGCGTATCTTTCGCAGTCGTACTTGCTGGCACCTCCTCTCTCACTGGCGTATCTTTCGCAGCCTTACTTGCTGGCACCTCCTCTCTCACTGGTGTATCTTTCGCAGCCTTAACTTGCTGGCCCCTCCTCTCTCACTGGCGTATCTTTCGCAGCCTTACTTGCTGGCCCCTCCTCTCTCACTGGCGTATCTTTCGCAGCCTTACTTGCTGGCCCCTCCTCTCTCACTGGCGTATCTTTCGCAGCCTTACTTGCTGGCCCCTCCTCTCTCACTGGCGTATCTTTCGCAGCCTTACTTGCTGGCACCTCCTTTCTCACTGGCATATCTTTCGCGGCCTTACTTGCTGGCACCTCCTCTTTCTGCTGACTTCGGATTGCTGGAGTGCCCCAGCGTTCAATCATCAGCCCTTTTCTATCCAGTTTTTCCTGTAGTGATTGCTCCAGTCCCATGACTTTAAACGCCACCTAAATGCCAGTGACCACGATGTCCACTGGCTGTCTGAAAGACAGGTCTTACGTCTAAGCAGAACTCTTGGTTCCCTATTCCTCTGCCTATACCTGTTCTCATCTCAGACTTCCACATCTCAGTTACGGCACCACCATTCACCCAGCTGCTCATGCCAGAGACCCGAACTTATTCTGACTGCTCTCTTCCCTTATCCTCCACACCCAACCTATGTGCCGTCAGCTCTACCCTCAAAGCGTCTCCTGGATCTGCCAACTTCCCACCAGCCATGACTGCCACCGCAGTCAGCGCCACCAGCACCCCTCATCTAGGCCCCTGCAAGAGAATTAGCGGCCTCTTGGTTCTGCTTCTCACGGGCCATTTGCTACACAAATGAGTCTCTTTAAAAGAATATCAAATCACAGCACTACTCCCTTGCTTTCCACCTTGCTTAGAATAAAATTCATTTCTTTACCATATCCTAGGAGGTCCAACATGACCTTTTAAGATCTCTTGTCCCATCATCACCACCCTTTCCTCCAGCACACGCTCTGCTCCAGCGCACAAGCTTCCTTCCTGTTGCTCAGACACAGCTGGTTCCTCCCTCAGGAAATACTCGTTATTCTCTCAGCCTGAGACACTCTCTGTCTTGATCTTCATACCACTAATTCTTGCTCAAATGGCACTCTCTCAAAGAACTTTTCCGTACTACCTCCCACCCTGGTCATTCCCTCTCCCCTTACTATGTTTTATTTCCTGCATAGCACTACTTATACGAGTCTGTTTCCCAGCCTGGAATGTAAACTCCCTGAGGACAGGAAGTTGGACCATTCTGTTCACTGTTGTATCCTCAGTGTTCAATAAATATTAATTGAACAAACTAACATATAGAAATGAAAGACACCTAGCAAGTAAGCAGTAGAGATACTACTCAATCCCTGTCTAAAATTCCCTACACCTTCCACTTACACCACCCCACTTCTCTTTATATGTGATGTTCTCCCATTTCCATTTCCTGATTCCTACTGGGTTCTAATACAGTGGAATAGCTAAAACAGTAATTCCTAAGGCTGGCTTCACGTCAGAATTAACTAGGGTGTTTCTTATAAACTGCCTTCGAGGCTCTGTTTCAGACCCGTGATAAGTAAGGCCCAGAGAGTGTAACTTTTAAAAGCTCCCACTGGTAGAGCCAGTCCACTATGCCAGACAAGGGGCCAACAAACATCTTCTGTAAGTGGCTAGAGAGTAAATATTTTAGGCTTTGACGCCATACTGCCTCCACTGTAATGACAACTCTGCCATGAAGCACAAAGGCAGCCACAGACTGCAACGCAGATGAGCGGGCATGGTGTGTTCCCATACAAACAGTGGGGCCACGTCTGGCCCGTGCTGTATTTGCCAACACTTGCTCTACCGTGCTTCTCACATGTTAACGTGCATACAGATCACATGAACATCTTTCTCAAACGCAGATTCTAATTCAGAAAAACTGGGCTAGGGTCTGAAATGAAGCATTTCTAACAAGCTCTCAGGTGGTGCCACTGCTGCCAGCACATGAACCAGCAGGTGCGACTGCAGGGCTGGGTTCCTGGCTTTCCTGAAGGAGAGGAATGGTGTGACTGTGTTCTGTAAGGCTTCACATGATGTGAGATCCTATTCTTTTTCACAGAAAGAAAAATAAGGAACCTGGTTCTACAGTTGGTTAGTTTTATAGCACAAGACAACCATGAGCTATATACACACATTTTATGGTTCATAAAGAGAACAATGTAACAGAAACTCCATTTAAAAACTCTTCATTAATAATGAAAAGATAAAGATTCACACACCTACCTATAAATAACATGGAATGCTTCCGTGCAAACTTCAGGCCTTCATTTCTGTCAACTTCACGATTTTCCTAAAAGATAAATCAAAGATTAAGAAAAGCTACCAAAATATAGAGCCAAACTGCCAAGTGTCTGACTTCTCACCTTATCAATTTTATTTCCAACTAGCATGTTTACTATGTCATTTCTCGTGCAGTACGTTTCCAACTCATTTAACCAATTATCCAGTTTAACAAAGGTGTCTCTTCTTGTAACATCATAAACTGAAATAAAAAGAATCAGTTATTAAATATATATCAAAAGTAAGAAACAATGGCATTACATTTCTGATATGTACTAGGAACTGACATTACTATACAGACAAGTCTGTTTTTTAAGCCTTCAATGCTTAAAAATCAGTGCCTACTGATCCAGATGGAAGAAACAAGTGTATTTTTTAAAAAAATATATGCATTTACATACATACTTCAACTTTATTTACATATGTTGTGAGAGAAATGAAATTATATCCTATGTGATAACTGAAAATTAAGCAAAACAACAGCTGTGTCTCCATTTATAACAATAAAAAAAGTTTGTCTGAAAACCAAAAGGTGTTTAGATTCCAATCTGTGGCAAAATACCAAAAAATTTTACATAAATTTCAGCATCTATGACCCTGTTATTTTATTTCTCACAAGGACCAGAATTTGAAAATTTGAAAAAATATGTAAAGTTAGTGGGTGGAATCCTGATCGTCTTCCTCTGTTTTCACTTTCATCTCCCATCACTCTGCATTTTACTAAATAAAGAGCTTATTAATTTAAAGTGTTTTCTAAACTTAGGAGATGCTGAACCAAAACTATGAGAGTCACTGTCAAATTAACAGAAATGAAACCAAAGCCTCACAAGTCATGATATATAAGAAGAGATTTCTCCCTACAATTGATCAATATTCATTTTAAACAGTTTCTCAGGAATATTAAGAACAAGCACTTTTCAATAAATTACATTGAAAATCCACACTTGGCTTTTAAGTTCTGTGCGATTATAAATCAATAGTACTAAGTGCTCTGTGCTATTTTTCAAAACTAAGAAAACAGATTCCGCTAAGCAACCAACACTCTCCTTCTTTTATAATCTGGCAGTAAATATTTGTAAGCTGCTGACTGAAGATTGGTTTCTGGTAATACTCTAAGACAGACCAATGACAGGAGGACTGGTCCTCAGTTATGTCCTCAGCAACACGCGCTTTTAAACCAGATAAATTATAGGGGTGTTTTATTTTAGGTAAGCGATTTTTAGGTTGTACTTTTAAAAATGTTTTCTATGTATCTTCTTTCAGGAAAATGCATAAATCCAAACCACTCCTTAGTACATGTGTCTGATCTTTATTTTTTAATTGCTAGACAAAGGGCTGAAACAAAATTTTAGAAGTTTAAATATTCATTAATATTACATGAAGTTAATGTAACTTCAAGTCACATAAAAGTAGCCCTAAAGAAAAATGAAACAAAAACTTATTGACCTTCACAAACAAGGAAAATTAGAAATTCCCCAGTAATAAAACAATATTTTTTAAACGGTATATTAAAGTAAAACCTTACCTAATATAACACCCTGTGCACCTCTATAATAGCTGGGAGTTAATGTTCTGAACCTTTCTTGACCAGCAGTATCCTAAAAGTGGCAATCAATTATTATTAAACAAAACAAAGTATAAATAAAAACCTTCAACATACTAATTTAAGAGCAGCAAGTTGAACAGCATTATTAAAATATCAAGCTCATTTAAAACTTAAAATTTAAATAAGACATTTTTTTTTTACTGACAAGTGTAACATAAAAACTAACAAATACTGCCTCATCTCTAGAAAAAATGTAACAAAGTATAGGTTTTCTACAATTTTGAATTTAAGATTTTTATCACACATGAAACCCATTTCATTGAAAGCCATTGCTCTCAACTCCGGTGGCACAATAAAATTTCCTGGGAGATGAAAAATACAGACGCCTAGCTTGAACCCATGAAGATTCTGACTTAACTAGGGTATGACAGAAGTTTTAATACTCTTCCCACCAGGTGATTCTGACATAGAATCAAGGTTGAGAACCAATGATTTAAAGAGAATTACAGGGGTGTTTTATTTTAAGTAGGCAATTTTTAGGTTGTACTTTTAAAAATGTTTTCTATGTATCTTCTTTCAGGAAAATGCATTAAAACCAAACCACTCCTTATTACATTTCTGACTCATATTAGGGGTAATGAATATAAGACGTACACAAGCTAGGAAATGTAAATTTCACAAGGAGGGGACCACATCTGCTCAATCACCAGGTTAACTCCAGAGCCCAGAGAAATTCCTGCCATAGAATAGTTGCTCAACTTTTGTTGAAAAAAAAAAAAGGAGTAAACTAATTAGCAAGTCTCTTCTTCTGGGCCTGGTTCCTTCTGTCTTCTTTCTACCATCCTCGGACTGTGGCTCAGTCTACCTAAGATTAAGCAAAGCAGCAGTTGGAAAACTGCTGCCTCAGCCCACCACCTGTTTCATTATATGTTTTTATTAAATAAAGTTTTCCTGGAACACAGCCAGGCCCATTCACTTATGTACTGCTGTACGGCCCACCTTGGGGTTGAACTAAATATCTTCCAGTCTTTTAAGAAAAAGTTTGCAGTTTGCTAATGTAAAATAACCTGAAGAAAAGGAAAGACGTACATCAAATGCCAGTCGCATGGCTGTAAGTGTGAGTTCAGCTACGGGGCAAGCAGAAGAAGCTCAGATGGGTCAGAATTTATAACAACTATATAATTTGTATGTTTAAATAGTCAGAAGTTAGATCTTTGCTTGCCTTCAAAACAGGCATTTGCAGTACGTAACAACATCTTTGTAAGATAAAGGAAGCAGAGCTTATCATATGTGGTTTTATTTTCTGATGGGAGAAGAGAGGATTATTAAAGACAGAAACGGACAAAGCTGGAAAGGATCTAGAAAGGCTAAATGACAGAATGTGGGGAGTAGAAGTGAGGGAAGGATGTAGAGAAGAACCACCTCAGAGGTGGGTGCCAAGTAGGTCATGATGTGTGTGCCGCACTTTCGGGGGCACAGGAGGCAGGGCTGGGCCTGACTCTATTCTATTTGAATAATCCTAGAAGGAGCATCCAAGTGGGAGAGGAGCTGATTTTATTTACATGAAGTAGATTCATATATTTCTAATCCTGAGTGAGAAGGCCTTCCTAAATATGACATGACACCCAGATGCATGAAGAAAATAACTGATTTAATCATGTAAATACTGAACCCTTGGTATGGCAAGAACACCCCTCCCCAACACCATGCTCTCTCCCTGCCCCCCCCACACTCATCCTCAACAAGATTTGAAAGTAAATGTGACAAACTAGGGGGAAAAATCTGCAGCATGACACACAAGAACATTAATGTATGTTACACACACACAAGAACATTAATGTATACTCCTCTTAAATAAGATTTTAAAGACAAATGACAGAGTAGAAAAAATGTGGCATATGACAAAAGCTAGTATTTTTATTATGTAAAGACTTTAATCATGAAAAAGATGAACACTAATATAAAAAGGGCAAAGCATATAAGAAAATTCATTAAAATATAATCAATAAATATGCAAGAAAAAAGCTCACTAATCAAAAGAAATGCAAATATAAGTGAAAAATTATTACTCAGAAAGGCAAAAATGAGAAAGATTAACAATATATAGTACAGAAGACCTTTTTCCTATACCCCAATGTTAAGTCTTCATATTCTTTCAGACAGTAATTCAGCTTCTAAGTATACACTGTAAAGTAACGGGACAAGTACACACAGATGTAAAAATTAGTATGCTCATCACAGCACTTCTGATCTTTGTGAAAAACTATTAACGGTGTAAATATCTTAAGATGGTCATTTAAACTGATGTACTTCTATATTTATTGACACAGAACAATGTACATAGTGTGTTGGGGGGAGGGTGACAAGCAGGTGAATCCCTTCTTTCAGAAAGTTGCATATACAACACATGTAACAATGTGCACGTGTCTGACATATTTTATAGGATGTTCACTAAAATGCAGACATCGGTTAAAGATGAACTTTCTTCTCTATTAATTTCATGCTATTTTGATTATACTTTTTAGAATGAAACTATATTATCCTTGCAGTCAGGAGAAGCCTCTCTTATTTAAAAAATATTTATAAGCCTATGATAAAGATGTCACTTCAGTAATAGCTGCCAACCTTTTTATTGAGCAGGAACTAGAAAGTAAATTAAAAACAAACAAACAAAAAACTTCTTGTATGAAAGTAAGATCTCACAGCAACCATCAAGCCTCAGATCCTATTCTAAATTGTATATGTCACAGCAGGAGCAAGGGCAGAAGAGGTAATAAATCAAACAAGAAAAACATGGAAAATCAGGCTCCGCTTCAGTTTGCAAAGAAGGGAGCATTCTTAAACTTCAATATATATTTTACTATGGTCTAGTCCAACATTTTCCAAATTGTTTCTTGTTAGACATTACTGTACTGATTGATATTAAACATATTTTGGGGAAGGGACAAACAGGCTACCAATCATGTAAAGCATTGTATCTTAGAAAAAAACTGACAAAAAAACATAAGACACACAGTCATTTGGAATAAAGTGTGTGTTAGAAATAGTGTGCCATTGAGAATGCCATTAACATGAATGAGATCATACAATGCATGAACACTTGCTGTTTCAATCTGTAATTGACACCCACCCAGCCAGCATTTACTACTTAGCCACCGAAGTATGACTCAATTTGATGACTGCAGACCAGTCCTAATATTATTATGTTATAAAAATATACTTAGATATTTAACTATAGTATATGTGGGAATTAGCTTATGAGTATATTTTTATAAATTTTATATGTCATATATTTAATATATAAGCAATCATACTTAGATGGAGAGACAGAGATAGGAAGGAAGGAAGGAGAGGCGGAAAGAGGAGCAGACGGACGCAGACTGAGTAACCTGGACGTTCCGGCGGCTAGTGCTGCCTTATTCAGCACTACCAGGAAGAGGTCTAGTTAGCAGAGAATGCGGATCAGAACAGGTGGGTTACCAGGCAAATGAAAAGACGCTAGTAAGTAAACACTCAGCATCAGTATTAAAAATCCAAAGTTGGCAAGCTCAAATTTTATAGATATTTACACTAACAAACATGAAAAATCATTTTTTCTATCGCTTCATTCCCTTCTCCACAACAACTGTCTTTAGCATTAGTTCAGAGTAGGTTGTCTTTTTAAAACTTTAAAGAAACACATTCAATAACAATGATTCTCTCTGGCAGACTATGATTTTTTTAATACTCTGTTTTCAAATATTCTGAAGGGATTATATATTTTAAAAATCTGAGTAAGTAAAACAAGTCTCTGCCTGATTACAGAATTAAGATACAACTATTTATGGCTATCCTTTAATCAACATCAAATCTCCCAAGTTATTAAACACACATTGCTCATTCACCTCTAGAACACTACACACATCAATTTCTGCTTCTTCAGAAAGTACAAGTTTAATATTTACACAGAATACATTTTAAAAATTCTTACCCATATTGCAAGTTTAGCCTTATTTCCATCCACTGAAATTGTTTTCACCTTAAAGTCAACACCTTGGAAAAATGAAAATTTTGATAAGAATTCCAGTAAAACATACATTTTAAATCAATTACCAAGAAAATGAAGAAACAGAAAAGCCACTTTATTAAATGCCCAAATTCACATCCGAATTCTTAGAGTTATGGATGTGAAGATAGAAGAAAAAGTGTCACTAAAGTTTAGCAGCTTAGAATTTAATCGAGAAAAATGAAAACCAAATGCTTGTAAAATTTATTCACCTACCTGTACTTCTTGAAAAAGCAAACGTTTTATTGAAAAAAATGAAAGTGTAAGGTGTAAGGTGGTGATCGACCCGGCCCATTAAAAGCCAAGAGCTAGAGTTCACTGTGCTGATGTAGAGAAGATCTCTGGCTGACTGTGGGTTGGGGCACTCTCCCAGGGCCCCCTAAGCTATTATTAGGAGCGTTGTCCACAGCTCGCCAACACCCTAAGTCAGATTCTGGCTGTGGGCAGCTTGCAAGACTGGTAAAATTATAAAAGGGCCCCTCTTTTCTCACCTTAAGAATTCTTTGTTTTTGTTTTTATCCTAAAAAACAGTATTCATTTTATATAACCTTATCAATAATCACTTGCTACTGCACAATTGCAAAAAGAGAATTTACACACAAAAACGTTTATGCCCAATCCTTTAAGAATCGTCATAAGTTAAAGAAGAGTGCTCGAAGAG
This sequence comes from Neophocaena asiaeorientalis asiaeorientalis, assembly GCF_003031525.2. Taxonomy (NCBI): domain Eukaryota; kingdom Metazoa; phylum Chordata; class Mammalia; order Artiodactyla; family Phocoenidae; genus Neophocaena; species Neophocaena asiaeorientalis. The sequence continues at coordinate 132,665 of NW_020174738.1, read as the reverse complement.
CAGTGAAATCTGTATGTACTGATTTATATGAAGAGAAGACAAGTTCCGTAAGAAGTCACATTGGGCTCTACTACAGCAGCCCCCAAAACCTCTCCCTGCCCTGGAAAAGGACTTGACACATGCCATCTGGCTTAAATGAACAGTAACTGCCCACATGTCTGAAAAGAGTATCAGAAATAATGTGCAGTCTATCCCACTGGCCAGAGGGAAAATATTAACTCAAGACACTTGGAAAGAAACTTTCAAAAGATTTTAGCTTATCACAATTAATTCAAAACAGCCACAACTAAGATGATATATGTAAATGCTCAAATACTAAATGCTTCCTAGAACACCTGTCACCAATATGGAAATATATTAGTAATTCTTGGATGATTTCTGATAATCCATTACACACACAAATTAGGTAATAAAAACGCATTTCAAAACATGCATTACACCAGGTCTTTCTGCATGCCAAAGATTAAAAAAAAACAGTTTGGTGTCTTGGGCTAAGGTGATAAAGAAGTTGATGAAGTCATTCCTAGAATGTCAGGCAACCACGAGTTAAAGGACAGTGCCAATTGCACAGTCCAAGGAAAACCTAAGTGTAGTTTCTTTGAGGCAAAACAAACAAAAAATTCTATATATTAAGTAATCTTGTATTCACCAGGTCTAGATAAAGAAATCTGCCACACCATTTTTATAAAAAATATGAAATTATTTACATTTTACTCATATAGCTTAAAAAAAAGACACCCAAACTTGAGAAAGTGTAGATGAAGAAATGGTTCTGACTTGGTAGAGGTACTAAATGAAGGCCACTGGTAGACATCGCAGAGAGACGGCCTGTCACACATGCTCCACAGTTAAATTCTCAAGGTTCTTCAGAGAAGATAGAAAGAACTTTTCTATTCTTAAACACCTAAGACAAATCTGCTCAAGGGCAGACTGCTACCAGCTAGTCTACCCAGGAAAAGAAACTCAATGTTCCCGGAATGTTTGTGTTCTCCTTCCCTCCCCCAATATCCTCTTTCTCTTTTATAATTTCCTGCATATATTTCTTGGCAGTCTAATGACTTTCTCTGTCATACGTATAATTTGCATATCAATAACTGTCTCCAAGTTACTCTTCTGACATGTTAGATTTGAAAGCTACAGATAACACCCTCAGGAAACACTGCTCCTGGAGTCCTACCATCAAAGTCAAGAGACAGGCAACCTGAAAGGGTACCTCTCCTGGACACAGGACCTTCAGTTTTCATTCATCCTCCCTTGGTTCCTCTGGTGGATCTTGTGTGCAGACATTGATCTCTTTAGCTCTTAGATGCTCAAACTGCTTCTTCACCAAGTCTGGGTCTTCTGTTTTGCAAGTGGCTGTTAATTTGCCTTATTGGTGGCAGCAGTGGGAATATTTCTGATAAATTTTATTTTGCCAACTTCTCACTACATTTGATTAAACTATCTTTTCAACCTCCTCATGTGGATGAAAAACAAGGAGCTCATAATAGAAGCAGACTGTTTAGGAAAAAACACTCCTGTGTTTCTCCTCTACAACATTGAACACTTCTGTGACCCAATACGTAGGGTTTTTCCCACAACTACCAATTCTTTGACTTTCCAGGGACACCAGCTGGGTGTCCCACAATTCAATTCAGTTCTGACATGATCTACCTGAAGTTAAGAGATAGATCCCACAGGGTAAGGGCGAAGTCCCACAAGACTGCCACACCCCCATTTCAGAGTCCAGTCTCAAGTCCACGTCGTTACCTGTGCTTCTGACCAACTGGCTATAAATCAGACGTTCCCATAATCCCTCCTCAATAAGATTAATTTGATATAGTAGCTCAAAGAACTCAAGAAAACAGTTTACTTACTTACTTACTAGATTATCATTTTATTATAAAAGGATACAACCCAGGAACAGCCAGAGGGAAGAGATCTGGGCACAGGGTAAGGTATGGGGAAGAGACACAGAATTTTCATGCCCTCTCCAAGCATGCCATCCCTCCAGTACCTCCACATGTTCACCAACACAGAGCTCTCTGAACCCTTGGGGTTTTTTTATGGAGGCTGGACTGATTAAATCATTTGCCTTTGGTGATTAAACAAAACCTCCAGCCCCTCTCCACACCCTGGAAGTGAGGGAGGTAAGATAGGGCTGAAAAGTTCCAACCCTCTAATTATTGGGTTGGCCAAAAAGTTTGTTTGGGTTTTCCATAGCATCTTACAGAAAAACCTGAACGAACTTGTGGGCCAACCCAAAAATGGTTGGTTCTCCTGGCAACCAGCCTCTATGCTTACGGGCTTTCTAGAAGTCACATCATTAACATAAACTCAGGTGTGGTTGAAAAAGGCTTGTTATGAAAATACAAAAGACCTCCTGGGAATTCCTTGGTCGTCCAGTGGTTAGGACTCGGTGCTTTCACTGCTGGGTGCCAGGTTCATTCAGTCCTGGTCAGGGAACTAAGATCCCATAAGCCACGTGGTGCAGCCAAAAAAGAAAAAAAAAAAGAAAAGAAAAACAAAAGACATCTTTAATGACTCTTATCACTCAAGGAAATCCAAGGGTTTTTGGAGTTCAGTGCTAGGAACCAAACATATATTTCTTATCGTAAATAACAAAATCACAGAACTGTCACTTCAACTTTTCTCTGGTTGTTCATTTGGTCTTGCATTTTTAATACAATATTCAATTCTGTTCCTCTGCAGGAATCTTTTTATAGGCACACGCCTATTTTATGAAGGTTAAGTTAGTTAAAACTAGATAATATAACCAATAAAGCCTTTGAAACAAGCAATAAGTGAGACATGAAAATTTACCAAAGGTAATATCAACTACACTGTAAAGAAATACCAATGAATGGGAAACCAGAACATATCAATGGAATCATCTGCCTTATCAAAAGAAAAACAAGCAATCAAGAGAAACTGACTCAGAACTAGCAAAGATGTTAAAACTAGCAAAAAAGGATATTAAAAACACATCACTGTATACCACATGTTCAGAAAGTTAAGCTGACATGAGAGAGATTTAAAAAACCCATACCAAACATCTAGAGATGAAAACGACAATGTCTGAGATTAAAAAAAAAAATACACAGGATGGGATTAACAGCAGATTAGACAATGCAGAAGAAAACACAAGTGAATACATAAGAAAAACCTGTAACTAACATCATACTCATTGGTGAAGAACTGAAAGCTTTTCCCCACAGATCAGAACAAGATAAGGATGCATACTCTCACCACTTCTATTCTCAGAGTACTGGAAGTCCTAGCCAGAGCAAATAGGCAAGAAAAGGAAATAAAAGGCATCCATATTGGGAAGGAAGAAGTAAAATTATCTCTGTTCACAGACAACATTTCTTATATGTAGAAAATCCTAATGATTATATTCCATACACATACAAAAATATTGTTAGAACTAATAAGTGAATTCAGCAAAGTTGCAGGATATAAAATCAACATGCAAAACTCAGTTGCATTTCTATACCCTAGTAATGAACAATCCAAAAATAAAAATTTTAAATATCATTTCATTTACAATAGCATCAAAAAGAATAAAATACTTTTAAAATAGATGACAATGATAATAATAATAATAGTATTCAGGACTAAATTTAACCAAGGAGCTTTAATATTTATACACTGAAAACTACAAAACACTGCTGAAAGAAATTAAAGAAGACACAAATAAGTGGAAAGACATGCTGTGTTCATGAGTTGGAAGGCTTAATATTGTGAAGATGACAATACTACCCAAAGCTATCTACAGATCCAACACAATCCAATAAAAATTCTAATAGCTTTTTTTGCAGAATGGAAAAGCTGACACTCAAATTTGTATAGAATTACAAGAGGCACTAAATAACAAAACAATATTGAAAAAAAAGAATAGTTGGAGGACTCAAACTTCAAAACTTACTACAAAACTACAATAATTAAAACAATGGTACTAGCATTAAGTACAGACATTGAAACCAATGTAATAAATAGAGAACCCAGAAATAAACCCTCACATATATAGCCAACTGATTTTCAACAAGGAAGCCAAGACCATTCAATAGGAAAAGGCCAGTCCTTTCAACAAATGATGCTCAGAAAACTAGATATCCAGATGCAAAAGAATGAAGTTGGACCCTAACCTTACACCATATACAAAAGTTAGCCCAAAATGGATCAAAGATGTAAATGTAAAAACTAAATCTTTAAAACTCTTAGAAGGATAGGAAAAATTTTTCATGACATGGGATTTGGCAAAGATTTTTTGGATATAACACCAAGAGCACAGGCAACAGAAGAAAAATAAACTGGACTTTATCAAAATTAAAAACTTATATGCATCAAAGGGCAACGTCAAGGGAGTGGGAAAAAAAACCTCACAAAATGGGAAAAAATATTTGCAAGCCAGTTATCTGATAAGGGATTAGTATTTGGAATATATGAAGAATGCCTATAACTTAATAACAGAAAGCCTTATTCAAAAATGGGGAAAAGGATTTGAATAGACACTTCTCCAAATAATATACACAAATGGCCAACAAGCACAGGAAAAGATGCTCAACATCATTATCCATTAGGGAAATGCAAATCAAAACCACAATGAGACACTACTTCATATCCATTAAAACAGCTACAATTAAAGAAAAAAGTGAAAAATAACAAGTGTTAACAAGGACATTAAGAAATTAGAATGCTTGTGCATTGCTGGTAGGAATGTAAAATGGCACAGTCACTGTGAAAAATAGTTTGGCAGTTCCTCAAAAAACTAAAACTAGAATTACCATATAATGTAGCAATTCCACTCAGGTACATACCCAAAAGAATTGACAACAGGAACTCAAACAAATAATTGTACAACAATGTTCACAGCAGTATTATTCACAAAAGGCAAAAAGTGGAAGCAACTCAAGTGTCCATGGACAGATGAATGGATAAACAAAATGTGGTATGTACATATAATGGAACATTATTAGCCATAAAATAGAATGAAATTCCAATACATACAGCTATAAAATGGAATGAAATTCTGATATATGCTACAACATGGATGAACCTTAAACACATTATGCTAAGTGAAATAAGCAAATTACAAAAGGACAAATATTGTATAAGTCTACTAATACAAGGTATCTAGAACAGGCAAATTCATAGAGACGGAAGGTAGAACAAGTTACCAGGGACTGAGAGGAAATCCTGCAAATGGATAGTATTGATGGTTGCAAAACAATGTGAACATAGTTAGTGCCACTGAATCATACACTTAGAAATGGCTAAAATGGTAAATTTTATCTTATATATATTTTCACAATAAAAAATAGATAACCGGAGAATCCTATATCTATGAAAGAATTTAAATCTGTGGATAAAACCTTTCCATGAAAAAACTCCAGGCCCCAAATGAATTCTACTGAACATTTAAATAATAATCCATTACAAACAAACTCTTGCAGGAAACTGAAGAGGAATGAATACTTCCTTAGTCAGTCTATGAGCTCTATAGTACCATGATACCAAAACCAGACAAAGACACTATAATTAAAGAAAACTACAGATTACTATCCCTCATGAATATAGATGAAAATCGTAAACAAAATTTTACCATAAGTCATCCAAATAGGTGAAAAGAACAGTACAGCACAACCAAGTGACGTTATTTCAGAAATGAAAGGTTGATAATAACACAGGGAGAAAAAAAATCAATGTGGATTTTACTATTTTAAACCGAAAAAGAAACTTCATATGAACATCTCAACAAATGTGGAAAAGGAATTTAACAAAATCCAACATGCATTCCTAATGAAACCTCTCAGCAAACCAGAAATAGAAGGAAACTTCCTCAACCTGATAAACAGCATCTATGAAAAGATACAACTAACAGCACACTCAGTGGTAGAGACTGAATGTTTTCCCCTTAATATCAGGAACAAAAGAAGGATATCAGCTCTCATCACAACACTGCACTGGAGATCTTCAGCCAAGGCAATAAAACAAGAAATAAAAGGCATCCAGATTGGAAAGGAAGAATGTAGAAACCCAATGGAATCCATGGGATTAAAAAAGCACCTAGAACAAATAAGCAAGTTTAGCAAGGTTGGAGGACACTAAATAAACATTTAAAAAATCAACATTATTTCTATATAATAGTAATGAAAACAAACAATATTTTTTTAAAATTTACTACCATCGTACATAAAAACCTATAAAATACTTAGGGCTAAATCTCACAAAAGATGTGAAAGGTATGTATGTAACCACTCTGAGGCATTTTACCTGCACCTAAAGGTCTCAGGTGTTTTTGCTGCAGCACCTACAGCACTGTGACCTCAGGAGACCCCAGAAGCCAGGAAATAGGGTCAGGCCTGGGCCTCTGGGGTGGGAGCACTGAGTCCAGGATGCTGGACCACCAGAGAATTCCTGTGCCCAGGGAATATTAATTGGTGTGTTCTCTCTTGGAGATGTCCAGCTCGACCCCAAGACCCAGCTCCACCCAACTGCCTACAGGCTCCCGTGCTGGAACACCTCAGACCAAACAACTGGAAAGACAGGAACACAGCCCCACCCATCAGCAGACGGCGTCTAAAGTCATACTGAGCCCACAGCCACCTCTAAACACACCCTCTTGACACGGCCCTGCCCACCAGAGGGACAAAACCCAGCTCCATCCACCAGTGGACAGGCACCAGTCCCTCCCACCAGGAAGCCTGCACAAACCCCATGACCAGCCTCACCCATCAGGGGCAGACACCAAAAGCAAGCAGAGCTACGATCCTGAAGCTTGCAGAATGGAGACCACAAACACAGAAAGTCAGACAAAATGAGGTGGCAGAGAAATATGTTTCAAAGGAACAATATAAAAACCTGAAGGACTATTAAATGAAGTGGAGATAGGCAATCTACCTGAAGAAGAATTTAGAGTAACAATAATAAAGATGATCCAAGATCACAGAAAAAGAATGGAGGCACAGACCAAGAAGATATAAGAAATGTTTAACAAAGAGCTAGAAGATTTAAAGAACAAACAGAGATGAACCATACAATAACTGAAATGAAAAATACATTAGAAGGAATCCATAGCAGAAAAAATGAGGCAGAAGAACAACAAGAGAACTGGAAGATAAAGCAGTGGAAATCACTGCTGTGGAACATAAAAAAGAAAAAAGAAAGAAAAGAAATGAGGACAGTCTTAGAGACCTCTGGGACAACATTAAACCCACCAACATTTGCATTATAGGGGTCCCAGAAGGAGAAGAGAGAGAAAGGGCCTGAGAAAATAACTGAAGAGATATAGCCGAAAATTTCCCTAACATGAGAAAGGAAACACTCAAGTCCAGGAAGCAAAGAGAGTCCCATACAAGATAAACCCAAGCAGGAACTTGCTGAGACACATATTAATCAAACTAACAAAAATTAAACAGAAAGAAAAAATACTAAAGGCAACAAGGGAAAAGCGTGAATTAATATACAAAAGAATCCCCATAAGGTTATCAGCTGATTTTTCAGCAGAAACTCTGCAGGCCAGAAGGGAGTGGCATGATATACTTAAAGTGATGAAAGGGAAAAAACCTACAACCAAGAATACTCTACTGAGCAAGGCTCTTGTTCAGATTTGATGGAGAAATCAAAAGCTTTACAGACAAGCAAAGGGTCAGAGAATTCAGCACCACAAAACCAGCTTTACAAAAAACTCTAAAGGAACTTCTCTAGGCAGAAAAGAAAAGGCCACAGCTAGAAACAAGAAAATTATGAATGGGAAAGCTCACCAGTATGGAGGTTCCTTAAAAAACTAAAAATAGAAATACCACATGATCCAGCAGTGCCACTCCTGGGCATATATCTGGAGAAAACCATAATTTGAAAAGATACGTGCACCCCAAGGTTCACTTCAGCACTATTTACAATAGCCAAGACATGGAAGCAACCTAAATGTCCATCAACAGCGGAACAGATAAAGAAGATGTAGTAGATATATACAATGGAATATTACTTGGCCATAAAAAAGAACGAAATAATGCCATCTGCAGCAACATGGATGGACCTAGAGATTATCATACTAAGTGAAGTAAGTCAGACAGAGAAAGACGAATATCATATCACTCATATGTGAAATCTCATTTTTAAAAAATGATACAAATGAATTTATTTACAAAACAGAAACAGACTTACAGATTTCAAAAACAAACTTATGGTTACCAATGGGGAAACATAGAGTGGGGAAGGATGAATTAGGAGCTTGGAGTTAACATATACACACTACTATATATAAAATAGATAACCAACAAGGACCAACTGTATAGCACAGGGAACTCTACTCAATATTCTGTAATAACCTACATGGGAAAAGAATTTGAAAAAGAATGAATGTAAGTATATGTATAACTGAATCATTATGCTATATACCTGAAACTAACACAACTTTGTAAATCAAATATACTCCAATAAAATTTTTTTTAAAAAAGAACATTATAAGTGAAAAATTTTTAAAAATGAGCCATACACGTAGTGTGAAATACAAAACTATAAAACTTCTAGAGGAAAATCATTGCAATCATCTGTTGAGCACAAAATATAACACTGAAATCATCATCCATAAAAGAAAAAAATTGGTAAGTTGGATTTCATCACAATAAACAACTTCTGCTTTTAGAAATAACCTGTTTAGAGAATGACAAGAGGAGCCACAGACTAAGAAAAACACATTTACAAAGCATATTTCATCTAATAATGGACTTATATGCAGAATATATAAAGAACTCAAAGCTCAACCATAAGAAAAAAACCAATTAAAAACTGAACAAGACTTGGACACTTCACACACACACACAAAATATATACATGTGGATAGCAAATAACTTTAAAAGATGCTCAACATCATAAGTCATTAGAGAATGCAAAGTAAATCACAATGAGATTACCAGTACACACCTATTAGAATGATTACGATGTAAAAGTCTGACCATACTAAGTATAATGGATGGGGCTACAGAAAAATATATATACACACACACACACACATATATATCTATATACTGCTAGTGGGAATGTAAAATGACACAACCACTTTATAAAAAAATGGACGACTGTTTTCCAAAGTTAAATATGCATTTACCATATGATCCAGCAATTCCATTATTGGGTAATTACTCTAGAGAAATAAAAATTAATTTTCATGTAAAATCCTGTACTTAAATGTTTTTAACACGTCTATTTATTATCACCAAAAACTGGAAACAACCCAAATGTCCTACAATGGGCAGATGACTTAACCAGCTCCGAAATGGAATACAACCCACCAATAAAAAGGAACAAACTATTGACACACAAAAACTCAGAGGCAGTTCAAAGGCATCAGGCTAAGTGAAAAAACTCAGGTTGGAGGTTACACACGCTATTCCATCTATAGGACATTCTCAAAAACACAAAACTATAGTGATAAAGACCTAGCAGTGGCTGCCAGGGAATAGAGACGGGGAAAAAGTGTGGCTGAAAAAAGATGGCACTAGGGGAACTCTTTTGGATGTTGGAACTGTTTGGTATCCTGATTGTGGTAGCAATTACATAACCATATACATTTGTTATAACACATATTAAATTCAAAGAACTCTATATCCCCAAAGAAGTCAATTTTACTATATCATAATTAAAAAAATATTGCTATCTACTTGGAACATAATAGATCAAAAATACTTTCTGAAAGAATAAATTATCAGAGAACATGTAAAATTTCTGCTTCTTTCCAATTTATTTTGCTGCCGAAGTAAAGATTGATGTTGTAAAACTGTTCCATGGGCTTTTAAAATAATTAGTTCTTCATTCAAAATATTTCTTGACTGTGTTATTCTATTTCCCATGACCTTATCTGTATCTTTTGGATCTATCTAATTATGAAAGAGATATAACAAATCTCCTAATATAAATGTATTTTCATCAAATTCTTCTCTTGTGTTTTAAACAGATTTGCTTTTATATATCATTTCTGTGTTTGGTGCCTACTTGTTTATGACTATTATAGCTGTTTTGTTAATTAATTTGGCTTTTCATCATTACATAATATCCTATTTGATTTTGTCCAGTGCATTAGCCCTGAATTCTACCTTAAATCATGTTATATTACCACCTCTGCTTCTATACTGGTGCATCCCTTTATTTCAACCTTTCCATATTTCTTTTAAGTACTTTTCAACTCCAATCTGGCAATGTGAATTATTAGGAGAATTGGACCCATTTACATTTAATTAACTGATAAATCTAATTTTGCTGCTTCCCTCTTATGTTTAGCATTTCTGACATTCTGTTCAAATCTGCGTTTGATCTTTTTCATTGCTGAGTTGTATTTCTGTGCTGTAATTAAAAGAATACCAAGTCAGGAGGCTGGATTTAGTCTCAGCCCTCTTACTAAGGTCTCGATAGCCAAGAGCTTATTAATTAATCTCTTTAAATCAATTTCCCCCTTCTCATGAAAGAATATAAAAATTACTGGTTTATCTGCTATTTAGTTATTTTGGGGGAGGGGGTAGAGGATAACAGGAGAGGGGGCATCAAGACAGATACGATAAAACCTTTAAGGATCCAAGGAGAACAAGATTAGGAGGACCTAGATCCCCAAGTCTCAGTTTACAAACAACCTAAAAAGTATTAACAATGAAATGTGCTAAGTGCTCTGCTCCCCCAGAAGACAGAGCTGAGAAGGAGTGAGCACTGGAGGCGAGGAAAGACGGTGAACAAGGTTACAAAGATCCGAGTCTGGGAAATGAAGAGACACCAGGGCTTTCCGTGGAGACTACTTAGAGGGAAAAATGGTTATGGTGCCTGATGGTCTTATGGCGGCTAGCAGTAGCAAGATAAGAACATCTGGAGGGGAAAGAGGAGTGTGGAGGAAGGTCTTGTCAGAAGTAGGCTAAATTCTGAGGCTAACCTGACTCTTGCTGATGGACATGAGGCTGGCAGAGGGGTGGGTGGCTTTACTCCAAATGGAAGTCATTATCCAATAAATAAGAAATAAAATGACCAAAAAAAGCCTGGAAATTAGGAAACACATTCCTAAATCAAAGATTTCAAATATTCAAAGAGGAAAGCAAAACTGAAAATTTAAACTATGTAGAGAGCAATGAAAAACAAACAGCCTATCACAACCTATGGGACAGAGTAAAACTTGTTCTTAGAGGACATCTTTATTAAAGAATAAAGACTAAAAAGAAGGGAACTTAATACTCATCTTAAGAAACTAACAAAATAAACCAAAATAAAAGTAGGAAGGAGAAAGAGGGGAAAAATAAAGCAATTCCTCAAACAATAAAATAGATACATTCCTTAAGGAAAAGACAGACCAAAAAAATGTACAAGTTTAGAAATGAGAGAACATGAACACAGATAATGAAGAGTTTAAACGAATATGACAGGGACTTCCCTGGTGGCCTGGTGCTCCCACTGCAGGGGGAATGGGCTCCACCCCTGCTCGGGAACCAAGAACTAAGATCCTGTGTACTGGCCAAAAAAAAAAAAAGATACTACATGCAACTATCTTAACAAGTGAGTTGGGATTTTCCTTCCTAGCTGCACTCCTAAGACTGTCTAAGAAACAGAGAACCTGAAGAGGTTGTAACAGTGAGGAAGAAGCTGGATCAGACTGACTCAGATGAAATATAACCTTCATAGAACAGATAATTCCAGTAGTATTTAAGCAAATAAGGACAATTTAAAAAGACAGAAAGCTCCTTCATTGTATAAACTAATACAACTTTAATACCAAATTCTGATTTTTTAAAAATACAAAAAAGGAGAGTCCATCTTACATATAAAAATAGATGTAAAAATTCTAAATTAGTCAACACAATCCAGAAATACATCAAACAAAATGAGTGAAGGCTTATCTAGGAAAGCAAGGACATTTCAGTATAAAAAGGTCTATCAACCATTAGTCAGTGCTGAAAAGGCATATAAAAAACATCACAACCTTTCCTAATAAAGCCTCTAAGTAGAATGGAAGAAAGAAACAATCTATATATGATCAAGACCATTTGTCATTATTCTAAATAAAGAAATGTCAGAGCCATTTTTATTACTTTAACATGTTTAATTGAATGAAATATTATGAACTAGTTCTATTTTACTTTCTGAATTATTTCATATTCCCAAGTATTAACAAGATTATAAACATTAAACAAGATGTATAAACTACTTTGCATTTTAATTAAATTATCTTTCTGTTAAGTAAGCCCAAACTATAAGGTAACTTGTGTATGAAATCTGACACCTGCCCTTAGAAGCCAAACAGTCATGGGTATTTCTAAAAACTTACCAAGGGAGTGATAAGAATCACTGATCTAAAGTCAACCAACAACAAGCAAAATTTGTCTAACTTTAGTTGAAATGTATCAACCCTCAAAAAACACTTTCACATATTGTAACAATTGTAAGTCTTAAAGATTAAGAAATAGTTTGTGAGCCTGTCTTAAGTAGAGAGCCAGTTTTAAATTTTCTAATTTTTGTATTTGAAAATTTTTACTTAAAGTGCTCTTTTTGTATTCAAAGGTTACCTAAAATAGGGTAAATTAAAAAAACAAAAATAAAAAGCAAATTTTGCCTATTTAATCATACTATATAAAGTTAATGTAACTACTTTCTATATCCATGCTTAAATTTCAACCAATTGTATCTATGCAGTTGATTAAATACCTCAGGTAAAGACCTGATTAAGCACCATCTTATGGCCTGACCATAGCAAAAAGAGAAATCTAATGCTTATTATTTCCCCCCCAAATATTCCCATGTAACAAACAAAAACCTGGTCAAAATATTCTTACAATTTTGTCTGTGTGTTTATTTTTATGTCAGATACGTTACCTCGGATTATATATCATTAAATATTGGTTGTGTTTCATTATGTTTCTTCTTTTAAGACTCAAACATACTATGTAAAATCTCCTTTTCTGATTTCCATATCTATCATTTTCTCACTCTAATTTGTTTTAATATTCTTATTCATTTTGGTAAATTCTACCCACTTTAGAATTTGTCTAAATTCTGTCCCTTGTGATCCTTCCAATCTCACCTTCATTTCAGTGATGGTTTTATTTTCTTATCTTTTCTTTCTTTCCGCTCAATCAGCTCACACTGCATTTTCTCATGTAGTCGAACTATCTCTTTCCCGACCTCTTATATCACTCTTTTGTGCTCTCACTGATAAATATTTCCATTAAGCCTTTTAAATTCATGGCAAAATGTTTGGTCATTATTTTCATCTTCTTTACAGCAATATTTTTTTCTGGTGAGGATTCTTCAACTGTCCTTTGTTTTTCCATTCCTTTCTTCCTTTTCGATTCTTGAATGGTGGTAGTGGCCTTGAGCTGGATTCTTTTTTACTAAGTCATAGTTGAAAGTGGTGAGGTTTTCCTGGACAAGCTATTTGCAGGAGGTTCATGCAGAAAGCCATAGTGGATCAGTTCCGCACTGGAAAAATTTTGTCTTGATTCAGGGTTTTACATGAGAATCAGTTAGTTTTTTATTTCTCAACATTCAGAGGAGATAGGCAACCTAGAGGTTTTTCAAAGGCATCTATCTCCTCCCTTACTGCTACAGAGACAGACAAAATGCAAAAATGGCTGGTTTGTATGACTCCTTGTTTGGCTTCACCTTCCCAACTTCTTAAAACCAAACCAGATGCAGGGCAACTCCTGCCATTAGCTTAAGAAGCCATTTTGCTTTTATAAACAAGGGATATAGGTTTTGCATCTCACAGTGGACCTCTCAACCTCATGAAGCACCTCTTGCTGGCTCCGAGCTCTGCAGCCCTGGCATCGCCTACTTTCTCCTACAGGCGGCCTGTCTGGTCCCCACTGCTCTTGGCAGCCATTCTACCTATTTTGTGGCTTGGTGTTTTAGCTGCCTTCTAGTATAGTGGTCTACGGGGTTGGGGTTTTGGTTTCTCCCTCTCTTTGTTATTAGTCAATTGCCAGAAAGCAGAAGATGAAAATGCCAACTCTATAGTACCATCTTCAAGCCCCAAATCCGATAACTACCTTAATAGAGTATTTCATACAAGACAGGAACTTGAGTGTCTCACTGTATTACTGAAAGATGAAGGTGTGCTTTCCTTACTATTATACTGGGAGGTAAATACTAATTTTCATATGGCCATTAACAACTGGGCTAATTATTTTTATTTCAAAAACTCATGTATATTGGTTATAACCTAGGGCAGAAAATTATCTGATGCCGAAATGTAAAAGATACTTTTCAAGACCCAAGGCCCATTGGGGGAACAAATTATGTATATTCTCATCAGTATGCTACAATCTTAGTATTTGCTTTTAAAGCAAAGCCTTTTTAGTAATAAAGACAACGAATGATCTGTCAATCTGCAAGTCCCCAGTTACATTTGGGTTTGAAATGAAGACAGATAATTTATAGTATATGTAAGATCACTCCCTTACGAAAATTTTAACTCTAGGCAAGTTTATTTTCCTGCCAGTTATTATTCTTCTACTCCTCGCTTATCCAATAACAGGTATGTTCTGAACAAAATCAAGTTTTATTAATAACTGATTTTTTAAAGGAGCAAATGATATACCAAAACCAAATTAAATAGATTTTGAATTACTAGTGTTTTAAATGATTCCCTTTTACACACATAACAGTAAATCTGTCAATGTTAACATGTCATTCAAAAGCTAAGTAATGCCTGATATAATTTATTAAACATTTAGAGGCACTGTGAGCTCATACTGATAGAAAGAAACAAAGAACTCTTCTTTACAGAATTCTAAATAAGAAATGGAAATGGAAGGATGGAATTTGAAAAACCACAGCTGGACAACCACCATAGTTGGAATGACAGGATGACAGTTTACAGTGGAGAGACTTGGTGTACATCATCTTAAGGAACCAAGTCCCATCACAGTAATGGCACAAATATACACCATGCTCTGACAAGCACTTCTGAGGAATTCCTGACCAAAATGCATAGCCTGAATCTAACCATGAAGACACACAGACAAATGCAATTGAAGGATATTCTACAATAACTGGCCTGTATGTGCTCTTCAAAAATGTCAAGGCCATGAAAGACATAGAAAGAGTGAATAACTGTTCAGATTAAGAGACTAAGGAAAAATGACAACAAAATTCAATATGTGGGCTTCCCTGGTGGCACAGCGGTTGAGAGTCCGCCTGCCGGTGCAAGGACACGGGTTCGTGCCCCAGTCTGGGAAGGTCCCACATGCCGTGGAGCGGCTGGGCCCATGAGCCATGGCCACCGGGCCTGCGCGTCCGGAGCCTGTGCTCCGCAACGGGAGAGGCCACAACAGTGAGAGGCCTGAGTACCGCAAAAAAAAAAAAAAAAAAATTCAATATGTGATGCTGGACTGGATTCTGGACCAGAAACAATTCTTTTTCTTTGGTATATAAGACATTAGTGGGACAACTGATGAAATCTGTCTGTATACAGGAGAACTGTATCCATGTTCATCTAGAAAATACACATTAAAGTACTTAGAGGTTAAAGACACTGAAGACACTCTGCAATTTTCTCTCAAACAATTTGAAAAAAGCAAGAATACTGTGTATGTGTATGTAGACAGTGAATGATAAGGCATATGTGATAAATGTTAACATTTGAGGAATTTGATTAAGATATACAGGAATTCTTTGAACTATTTTTACAACTTTTCTCTAAGTATGAAATTATTTAACAATAAAAAGGAAAAAAAATCAACCCAGTTAATAGAAACTCTTTATTTTGCCTAATAATAACACAAGGATCATCTTTACTACATTCTACTCATCAGATCATGAAATTTTAGAGCTGGAAGAAAAATGTATTCTCACCAAAATTCCTCAACTTACAGAAGACAAGGAAGTGAATGATTTGCTCAAGATGACAACGTTCAAGGCAGAGCCAAGACTATTATCCTGCTCTGACTCAGCTCTTCCTACTGCTGCAAGCTGTCTCTTGTTCCTTTACATTGTCACCTACTCCCTAAACATGTGACACCAGAATATTTAGCTCTGTCTTCTCATATATCCTAATAAGCTGGTGTGACAAACCACTTTCAGGCAATCTAAATTTCATTTTTAAAAGGCAGTTATGTATTACTGCTTCTAACAGTCTTTAATAACTAATATCAATAAATATGCTGCCAGAATACATGCCAGATACTGTACTGAGTGCTAAAAATACAAAATTAACACACTCTACTGCTGGGTGATACTGCTAGGTCCATTATGACAGAGACCAAGTCTGCATTATTGAACATTATAACCCACCTCTTAGGACAGTGCCTGGCATGCAATAAACATTCAAATGACTGTATGCTGCTAAATAACAGACAACCCATAGCACAGGAATGTGTATACAGATAATCGTAATATCCGCAGTGTTAACAAAGTACCACGAGACAACAGAAAAGGACCTTCTTTTGCTTGGTGAGATCTACAAAGGCTTCAGAAATTTAATGACTACCAAAGCTAAGACTTGAAAGACAAATAAGATTTTGACAGACATGGAAGCAATGGGGTGGTGAGAGGATGGGTAGGGGGAGTTAGATGAAACAGCCTGAAGCAAGAAAATATTTGGCATTTCTACTAAATTTTTAAACATAGGCTTACCTATTGTTGCTGCAAGCTCTGGATCAAAAGTATCATCTGTGAACCTCAAGAGCAGGCTAAAAGAGATGTTAAAAAGACAGATTAGTAATTTGGCTTTTCTTTCTAATCACTTGATAAATCTTCCTGATTGTTTTATTTCGTCACTAGTTAGATGCAGATAAGCCTCAGGGCAGGTATACACCGAGGAATTAAATTATTGGAACGGCAATTAAAGAGTCCCAAAAGCAAAGTAGTTTTTACTAGAAAATATATTCCCTATGCTCCCCTGCTCAATTCCCCACGTGTGAAAACGACTGTGTTTTTACTTTTTTATAACTGTATTGGTATGTCCTTCTGAGAAAACAATATTAGCAAACATTTGACACTTTAACTGACATGGACAAAAAGGGGAAAAGTAAGTCTTTTGGAATGCAACAAATTAATTTTTTTTTAAATCTAATGCATAATTCACTCTGAATTCAGGTAAAAACAGAAAGGTGTGAAGTCTAGCATTTTGAAACAAGTAGTTAAGACTATTACCCAAGTGGAAAGAGATACAATAAAAAGTACTCCAAGATTTTGTCTCCCAGAATTATTTTAACATAAGGCAGAAGTGTCAGTTATTAGCTCTTCAAAAATAAAATCTAAGCTTTTGTTAAAGCCCTAGATTTATAAAATTAATCAACTGCCCCTCACGTTATCTCCTAAGTAGGACGAGACCATTCTATTGACCTATTTGCATTAATAAAATCAAGACAATCGCTATCCCATGTCTGAATTGCAGCAAAAAAATGTAGGAATATTTCTATAGATTATAATTATTGCTGCTTAAGATTTTTTTTTTGCCCACAGGGTTGCAAAACGTAACGGCCTCTTGGTAGTTGCCGAACCCAGTGTCATTAATTCTATTTGAAGGATTAACTCTCCGTTTCCTGGTTTTGCTTTTTGTTGATCATAAAACCAGCACCACAAAAGCAAAGTAAAAAGAATCATATTGTAGATTTTTCTACTTAACATTGAACACTCTTGACTATAACTCATTTTACTTACCTCCAACATGAATTAGGTGACAGCACTAATAAGAATCTTAAAACACTACTCATAAGAATTTTCTTCTCTGCCCAGCATTAAACTTCAAATCAACAAAGGTGAAGATTTCGCTGAAAATTTCAGTTACTCACAATTTAAGAATAGAAAGGTTGTGTATCTATACTCAGTCACCAAAGAAAATATTATTACAAAAACGTAGAATCTTGTTGAGTAGTAATAATAACACCATAATAACATAAATAATAACAATGGTATTGGCTATTATTTATTAAACATCGACAATGTGGCAGACACTGAGCCAGCGGTTTTTCTTTGCTTGTCATTAATGGTATTTTGTCAGGAAAGACAAGGGTGTAAAGCAACAAATTTTAATACAGACTTCGAGTATAAGGCAGCAGATCTTAGCCAGGGGTAAACTATTAGCTCGAAATGTATTCTAAATTCTATGTGTACATTTTTCTAGGCAGGGAGTCTATTTCTCTATTAGATTTGACAGGAACCCACAACCCGAAAATGATTAAGAGCCACTGCTCTAAAGGATGTACGTTTAAGCCTTCATATTTTCAAAGTTAAAGGAGCAAAATACTCTCCATGCAGAGCTATAGATGGAAGGAGACCACCAATCCACTTGGAGACCAAATCTGTAATTAATCAGTGCGATTATAAGTAACACGCATTTCTCAATTTACAAATGAAATTGGTCAAAAAGGATGGGATATAAGGGGCACAGGAGGGACAGCAACTTAAGTAACAGAAGGTCTCTATAATCCCTCCCAGTTTCTGAAACACCTGGCTACTTCTTCACTTCCCTATGGCTAGTCACGGAATCAAAGACCATTACACATTTAACACTTGATAGGGTCTGAGAGATTTCTACCCAACCTCACTTTTCGAACAAAGAAATGAAGGCCTGGAGTGTCTGAGTGACAAAGGTCACACAAGTGGCAGCACCAGTTTCATCACTCTCATCTCCTGGCTCCTCTCACACATGCTCATTACACTCCAAGTACGGAATAAACTGGAAAAATAACCCACTAGTTTGAATTAGTTAAGATGTCCTTTGTTGTGCAATGATTTCTCAACAACACAAGTGATACATCACTTCCACTAACTCTAGATTTATAAAGAAATAGAAACCATTGGTTAGAACAACCCTGTAAGATTATATCCATGACAAGTGTTTTTGTACTTACCTTAAAAAGATAGGCTTCTAAAGTCATTTATTCTCATCTTATACAGAAAGTGTTCAAAGTTTTTTCCATAGCATATGACATACACCAAAAATGTACATCTAGCCAGAAAAATAAGCCAACTTTCTCCTTAAATGCAATCCTTTCTTGAAAGAGGTAAAGGTGTCAAAATTTTGCAGTGAGTAGTTGATAATTCACCACTAACTATTGAGAAAAAATCTGGAGCACATTAGATCCAAATAAATTTGTTTGAGGGGAGGGAACCAAGGGGACCAGTAAATCCACTTAACGGATTTTACTCTAGAGGAAGAACTTCAGTTATGTGAACACCGCACTGCAGTTAGCTTTCAAGTAATCACCCATCTAACACATTTAGAAAAGGTGCCAATCAACCATGTTTGGGGCTGAACCACATGAAAGGACATTCAACCATTCCTAACTTCAAAATCAGCAATTTCATATGTCTTAACCTAAATGAGGGTCACATCTCAAGAAGCAAATGGTCACAAGGCCAAGGAATTCCTATTAAGACAATGTTTATATATTACCTAGCTTTTTAACCCTCAAATACAATAGATGGTGATCATGAAAATGATTTTATTCAGCCCTTTAAGTAACACACACACACATAAATCATACTATCTTTTTAGCCCACAGTGTTTCATTAATTTATTCCTTCTTAGGTACAAATCCCTCACTCTAACATACAGAGTACATTAAATGAGAGAAACTATGAAAATGTACTGTCATGCTTTAAAAACACATAAAATTTCAGAATATATTTACAGAGTAAGGTTTCAAATACTCAAGTATTTTATTTCTTTTTCTTTTTTTTTTTTTTTTTTGCGGTACGCGGGCCTCTCACTGCTGTGGCCTCTCCCGTTGCGGAGCACAGGCTCCGGACGCGCAGGCTCAGCGGCCATGGCTCACAGGCCCAGCCGCTCCGCGGCATGTGGGATCTTCCCGGACCGGGGCACGAGCCCGTGTCCCCTGCATCGGCAGGCGGACTCTCAACCACTGCGCCACCAGGGAAGCCCTCAAGTATTTTTTTTAAAAAAAGTAAGACTTCACGAAGTTAATGTGAAAGATAAGTTTATCAGGAGGTATAGCTAAAATATGAAATTGCTTGCAGCTCCTGGAATTGGTATATTATTTGAAGATCAAAGCAGCGTAGAATACAAGGAGCTCGTAATCATAGGGCGAGGATACCTTCACCTGGAGAACTTTGTTCCAGGATGTGGATGAAATCACAGCCCTCTTGTGATACGCTCCAGGCTCCACGTCTTCCCTTGTACTCAACTCTAACTACTGTCAGTTATTTTCCCCCAGGAAAGAAGAGACACATGCTAATGTGTTCTTTTACCTCTATATGATGCGGCACAATGACAAGTAACAATCACACTTGATTTTCAAAAGCGGCCCACAGCTTAAGCTCTACCTTCTCAGGCTAAAGTGAATTATTTAAGCAATCAGAAGACTGAAGAGTTCTTTCACAGCTGACTCATTTAAAAAAAAAGAAAAAAGAAAAAAAATTGGTTGAGGGGTGCACCATAATAGGCCAGGAATGCGACCTACGGCGTCGCGAAACTTCCCGTGCAGAACTTGACGTATTACGAGGCAGGCCGGCCGAAACCCCAGCGGTAGAGCTACACCTCTCAACTCGCGGGGTGCAGGGAGCCTGGCCCCGGGGCCCAGAGGCCTAGCCCTCGGCCGAACTCGGGCCCAAGCCCGCCCGCCGCGCCCTAGGCTCCTCTACAGCAAACCGCCGGGCGGGCGGCGGCCCCGGAACTGTTTTCCTCTGGGTGCGACAGGAGGCGAAGCGATCCAGGGAGCCGGGCCTGGCAGAGGCCGTGGACCGGGCGGCGGGGTGGCGGGGCCGCGCAGCGAGAAGGCCCGGAGGCCGCGGGCGGAGGCCGCCCCAGCTCGGGCCGCGCCCGGCCGTCGCCGTTTACCGTTCCCGCCGCGGCCCAGGGGACAGCGGCCACCGAGACGGAAAGGGCCCTGTCACCCTCGTCACGGCTCGCAGAGCCGCCTCACCTGGACTTGCCCACGCCACTCTCGCCGATGATGAGGATCTTCAGGGTGGTCAGCACGTCTTCGTCCATCCTGACCCTGCTCCGCTCGGCTCACAGCTGGCCGCCCCGCTCCGCCTCTCAGCCCTTCCCCAGGGGGAGCTGCCGCGCATGCGCCCCGCCCCGCCGGGGCCACCTTCCTTTCACACCGGGTGTTTAGGTTGCAGGAGCCCCGCACGCCCGGGTTCCGCCTGGAGGTAGCTCTGCGTCGGCGCAAACCCAAGTCCCAGGTGTCCTTCCGGGGAGGGCAACTCCTCCCTTGCGCAAGCGCAGAGGGAGAGCGCCGGGTGTGATTTCACCCGGTTCGCAGGCTCTTCCCCTTCTCCAACCCTCATTTAACCGTCCTTCCTTGGTGCACGTACTCGGAAGAGGACTGAGTCAGGGGAGCATGGTTCTCTTTGATTTCAATAGCTGCTCAAAACAGCTGCATTGCAGTGGCAACAGTCTTGTGCGCAAAGGCAGATTATCTTAGTTTTAGGTCCCAGCCACCGTATAACCGCTTTGCATTACCTAGACTTCTGAGCCTGTTCCCCTCAGTTGGCACAATTATACTTCTAACAACAAGACCGGCGTCTTAGAATTATTATGAAGATTAAATGAGTTAATTTCTGATGGTACTTTGTAAACTCAAGTGCTCTATAAAAGGTGTGATCTGGTATTATTAACTTCCTGGCTGTTTGACAAATACCCTTCACACCTCACTTCATATTCAGAGAGATGTAAACCTCACATAGATCAGGTGCATACAGATCTCTGGTGGTGCAACTCAAGCTAACTGTTACTCATAAGAGCTGCTACACCACAACTGCAGGAATGTATGTACATGCTTTGTCTTCTTGGCAAGCTATAAATCTTAGTGAGGGCGTCAAACCTCATGTATAGTAACTAACAAAGTGCCTGGTACGTGGCAGACACTAAATAAATATTAGCCTCCCATCTTATTTTCTTTTACCTGCAGCTAATGCCAGATACAATAGATATTTAATTAAAGAATACATGTTAATAAAAGTTAAAATAAATTAAGGAAATAATCTTTTTTAAATACCCAGAAAAGCTCTTGTGTTAGATACCCAAATGGTATCCCACCCGCCGATACCCTTCTCCTCCTTCAGGTCTTTGCTCTAATGTTTCCTTCTTAATGAAGGCTTCCCTGTACACACTACTCGAAATCTGCAAATCCTTCCAACATTCCCTATACCTCTTTCCATTGTTTTTCTGCATGCACTTACTGCCCTCCGATATATACTCTACTACTTTGTTCACTGTCTAATCTTCCCCAAAGAAAAGGGAAGCTTCATGAAGGCAAGGATTTTGTTTTCTTTTGTTCGTTCTACCCTCTGTGTCTAGAGTAGTTCCTGACATATAATATGTGCTAAATAAATATTTGTTAAATGAATTAATTGAATGAACATTCTTCCATTCCTAACTTTGGAAGGTGATGTCAACCAGGCAACCTCAACCTCTCAAAATAGCACTTGAAACCTCAATCAAGACTATCCAGCCTACTTTTGGCCATGACATCAAGAGCTTATTAGTGAGACTCACAATATTGTCAAGTTCTCCTGCTCTGGGGCAGTGATTCTAAAAGTGTAGTCCCCAGATCCCTAGAGATCCCCTTCAGGGACGAACACAGATCAAACTATGTTCACAGTTATTCAAGATGCTGTTTACTTTTTTCACTCTGGCTCTTTGAAACTACAGTGGAGTTTTCAAGAGGCTATATACAGTGTGATAGCAAAACAGATTGAAGGCAGAACCAGATCTTAGAATTCAGCTATTTTCTATTAAGCCAGACATTAAAGAGATTTTCCA
This sequence comes from Neophocaena asiaeorientalis asiaeorientalis, assembly GCF_003031525.2. Taxonomy (NCBI): domain Eukaryota; kingdom Metazoa; phylum Chordata; class Mammalia; order Artiodactyla; family Phocoenidae; genus Neophocaena; species Neophocaena asiaeorientalis. The sequence goes on along the minus strand of NW_020174738.1, from coordinate 109,975 downwards.
AAATGTAAAACAGTGCCACTTTTTCACTAATTTTTTGTTTTAAAATAATTATTTTCATAAACATTTATACTAACTAGTAATAGGTTTGTTATGTTTTAAGATGGTTTAATACATATGTTTAAAATTTTCTCAGTTCTAATTTGAATAGTAAATATGAATAGTCATCAACTCTTTCAAGTCCTCAATAATTTGTAACAGTGTACAATAATCTGTACAACCAAAAAGTTTGAGAACTGTTGCATGGCACAGCTGGCAAGATGTCTCCACGTGGGTCTGTCCAGGTGCAGAAAACCAAGCTAAACATGAATCATGCTGACGTCATCGTCTTCTCCTCTATACTAGCTTTTCCTCCTGATTTCCTTTTTAAGGAATGACATTAACAGCCACTCACCTTCCTCAGCCTCACTACCCACATCCCTTAAGCATCCTGAAATGTATCCACTTTCTTCACTTCTACCATCACTGCTAATGTCAGGTCAGCACCTCAGTTTCTTGCTGGATCACCTGCCCTGTTAGCTGCCCCGCTGGCCTTCCTGCCTTCATTCTTCTCTCCCCTCAGGCTCTTCTCTACCCTGCAGTCAAAGTGGCACTGCTGAAGTGCAAACCCAGTCCAGTCATCCCACCTTCTTTTTGTTGCTCACTGCCCTTCTAAGTATTTATTATTTTATCATAGGCCCTGGTTATCCCTCCAACCTCATCTCTTGCTATCTCACGCCTTGCACTCTGTGTTCTGGTCAAATTAAACTCCTTTCATATTTCCAGTGAGCTGTGTTTGCCAGTCTCCAGGACCTTGTCATCCCTTCCGCCTGGAGTCCTCTTCTTTCCTCTGCCCCCAGTCCCATCCCTGCACATACACACACTTTTGCTTGGGCAGCTCCTACTCATACTCCATGTTCCAGTTTTTGGATCTATTTCTCTGGAATGATTTCTCAGGCCTCCCAGGTCAGCATTACGTTGTGTTCCGATAGTGTCCTATGCGTCTATTGTGGTATGTACCCCACAGTATTATAATTGCTTGTTCTCCTACCAGGATGTGTGCTTCTTGAAAGCAGAATTGATTAGTGTACTGTTCACTGTTCTGTCTCCAGCATGCAGTATAATGCCAAGCGTAGAGTAGGTGCTCAAAAAATATTTGTAAATATAAAAACCTCAAATCAACTTCAGAAATTTGGAACAGTGAGGTCTTCTTTTTTATTTGTTGCTTATATGGGTTGGAGTGTCTCTTGAATCTCTGTCTTGAACATTAGGGGAAGAAAAACCTCGGTAATTCTTAATGCACAACCATTACCAGGTATTGCGAGAAAGGAAGCGAGCATCAGGCACAGGTAAGGCAAGAGAGTATTTTTTGTGCTAAATAGGTGACACAGAAAATAAATGCTCCGGAAATTCAGACAAGAGTAATTGATCACTGAAGCTTAGGGCCACCAGAAAAGGCTTCAGGAAGGAAGCAGGACTTGAAAAGGGGTACAGTTTAGACAAGTGCAAGAAAGGGGGTACTGCTTCAGGCAGAATGAATCTAGCATAAACAAAGGCATCAGGACTCTATGTAAAATATAACCTTTTAGATGGATAAATCTGGCTATGTACAGGAAGAATTAGGGAACAGACAGGAGTAAAGACATTGTGGACAAAGAATGTCACCTGCCATATCAGTAAACAAAGGATGTTGCCACCATCAAGCTGTCAGCTACTGCAGCCGCACCCAGAGGTGTACCCTGAGGGGGCTCAAAATTGGAAAGAATAGGATACTGGCACTAGACAGTGAAGATGCATATCAAAGGAATGATTTCAATAAGCCCAGACTCCTGCATCTTCCCGTGCATAGGAAAAATGCTAAATCCATTAAATTGAGATGTCTATTTCTTTAATTAGCAGTAATCTTTTGATGTTTGACCACCTGTTTTATGTTTTTTTCCAAAAACTCATATATATGCTGGCTCTTTGCTTACCTCTTTGGAACAGTCGCTCAGAGCTATCTGAGAGACTGTATCCCTGGCTTAACTCCTCTGTTAAGTCAACCAAATAAAATATAATTCTCAACTTTTAGGTTGTGCAGTTTGTTTTTAGTCCACAGCATGGAGACCTCATAGGAAATTAGGGGAAGACCTGAATGTGGTGGTGATGGGGGTTGGGGACTGGAAATGGAGGCATATATACAAACGACGCAAGGAACAATTGCCCCACGCCCAGTGAAGGATGAGGAGAAGAAAACGGTGAGAAAAGTATCAAGAATTTCTCTACTATTGTAAGTCTCAGTGCGACCAATAAGCAGGCAAACTTTTGACAGAAATGGTGACGAAAATGGGTTACATTTTAACCATGTTGAATTTTATGTGAAGGTACACCTTGGAGGCAAAATTTTTCAGAACCCTTTTAGAGCTGTGCTTCTGAATTTCAGGCCAGATAGCAAGACACCAAAACAGAAGTATCAGGAAGATGACATTCCTGGCCAACAGTCTGGCCTGGGGGATCTGTTTCCCATATGCACTGTTTTGTTTTGTTTTTAACATCTTTATGGGAGGATAATTGCTTTACAATGTCGTGTTAGTTTCTGCTGTATAACAGTGAATCAGCAATACGTATACATATATCCCCATATCCCCTCCCTCCTGAGTCTCCCTCCCACCCTCCCTACCCCACTCCTCTAGGTGGTCACAAAGCACTGAGCTGATCTCCCTGTGCTATGCGGCTGCTTCCCACTAGCTAGCTATTTTACACTTGGTAGTGTATATATGTCCACACCACTCTCTCACTTCGTCCCAGCTGACCCTTCCCCCTACCCGTGTCCTCAAGTCCGTTCTGCATGTCTGCGTCTTTATCCGTGTCCTGCCCCTAGGTTCTTCAGAACCATTTTTTTCTTTTAGATTCCATATATATGTGTTAGAATATGGTATTTGTTTTTCTCTTTCTGACTTACTTCACGCTGTATGACAGACTCTAGGTCCATCCACCTCACACAAATAACTCAATTTCGTTTCTTTTTATGGCTGAGTAATATTCCATTGTATATATGTGCCACATCTTCTTTATCCATTCATCTGTCGATGGACACTGACATTGCTTCCATGTCCTGGCTTTTTGCATCTATATTCATCTGTGATATTGGCCTGTAGTTTTCTCTTTTTGTGACATCTGTGTCTGGGTTTGGTATCAGGGTGATGGTGGCCTAGTAGAATGAGTTTGGGAGTGTTCCTCTCTCTGCTATATTTTGGAAGAGTTTGAGAAGGATAGGTGTTAGCG
>NW_020174738.1:94321-106136 GCF_003031525.2 Neophocaena asiaeorientalis asiaeorientalis | reverse complement strand
GTGTATTCTGTTGTTTTTGGATGGAATGTCCTATAAATATCAATTAAGTCCATCTTGTTTAATGTGTCATTTAAAGCTTGTGTTTCCTTATTTATTTTCATTTTGGATGATCTGTCCATTGGTGAAAGTGGGTGTTAAAATCCCCTACTATTATTGTGTTTCTGTCAATTTCCCCTTTTATGGCTGTTAGCATTTGCCTTATATATTGAGATGCTCCTATGTTGGGTGCATAAATATTTACAATTGTTATATCTTCTTCTTGGATCGATCCCTTGATCATTATGTAGTGTCCTTCTCTGTCTCTTGTAATAGTCTTTATTTTAAAGTCTAGTTTGTCTGATATGAGAATTGCTACTCCATCTTTCTTTTGATTTCCATTTGCATGGAATATCTTTTTCCATCCCCTCACTTTCAGTCTGTATGTGTCTCTAGGTCTGAAGTGGGTCTCTTGTGCACAGCATACGTACAGGTCTTGTTTTTGTATCCGTTCAGCCAGTCTATGTCTTTTGGTTGGAGCAGTTAATCCATTTACATTTAAGGTAATTATCGATACATATATTCCTTTTAACATTTTCTTAATTGTTTTGGGTTTGTTATTGTAGGTCTTTTCCTTCTCTTGTGTTTCCTGCCTAGAGAAGTTCCTTTAGCATTTGTTATAAAGCTGGTTTGGTGGTGCTGAATTCTTTTAACTTTTGCTTGTCTGTAAAGGTTTTAATTTCTCCATCGAATCTGAATGAGATCCTTGCTGGGTAGAGTCATCTTGGTTGTAGGTTCTTCCCTTTCATCACTTTAAATATGTCCTGCCACTCCCTTCTGGCTTGCAGAGTTTCGGATGAAAGATCAGCTGTTAACCTTATGGGTGTTCCCTTGTATGTTATTTGTTGCTTTTCCCTTGCTGCTTTTCATATCTTTTCTTTGTATTTAATTTTTGATAGTTTGATTAATATGTGTCTTTGTGTGTTTCTGCTTGGATTTATCCTGTATGGGACTCTCTGCACTTCCTGGGCTTGACTATTTCCTTTCCCATGTTAGGGAATCTTTTGATTTCCATTTGCATGGAATATCTTTTTCCATCCCCTCACTTTCAGTCTGTATGTGTCTCTAGGTCTGAAGTGGGTCTCTTGTGCACAGCATACGTACAGGTCTTGTTTTTGTATCCGTTCAGCCAGTCTATGTCTTTTGGTTGGAGCAGTTAATCCATTTACATTTAAGGTAATTATCGATACATATATTCCTTTTAACATTTTCTTAATTGTTTTGGGTTTGTTATTGTAGGTCTTTTCCTTCTCTTGTGTTTCCTGCCTAGAGAAGTTCCTTTAGCATTTGTTATAAAGCTGGTTTGGTGGTGCTGAATTCTTTTAACTTTTGCTTGTCTGTAAAGGTTTTAATTTCTCCATCGAATCTGAATGAGATCCTTGCTGGGTAGAGTCATCTTGGTTGTAGGTTCTTCCCTTTCATCACTTTAAATATGTCCTGCCACTCCCTTCTGGCTTGCAGAGTTTCGGATGAAAGATCAGCTGTTAACCTTATGGGTGTTCCCTTGTATGTTATTTGTTGCTTTTCCCTTGCTGCTTTTCATATCTTTTCTTTGTATTTAATTTTTGATAGTTTGATTAATATGTGTCTTTGTGTGTTTCTGCTTGGATTTATCCTGTATGGGACTCTCTGCACTTCCTGGGCTTGACTATTTCCTTTCCCATGTTAGGGAAGTTTTCAACTATAATCTCTTCAAATATTTTCTCAGACCCTTTCTTTTTCTGTTCTTCTTCTGGGACCCCTATAATTCGAATGTTGGTGTGTTTAATGTTGTCGCAGAGGTCTCTGACACTGTCCTCAATTCTTTCCATTCTTTTTTCTTTATTCTGCTCTGCAGTAGTTATTTCCACTATTTTATCTTCCAGATCACTTATCCATTCTTCTGCCTCAGTTATTCTGCTATTGGTTCCTTCGAGAGAATTTTTAATTGCACTTTTTGTGTTGTTCATCAATGTTTGTTTGCTCTTTAGTTCTTCTAGGTTCTTGTTAAACATTTCTTGTATTTTCCCCATTCTATTTCCAAGTTTTTGGATCACCTTTACTATCATTACGCTGAATTCTTTTTCAGGTAGACTGCCTATTTCCTCTTCATTTGTTTGGTCTGATAGGTTCTTACCTTGCTCCTTCATCTGCTGTGTGTTTCTCTGTCTTCTCATTTTGCTTAACTTACTGTGTTGGGGTCTCCTTTTCACAGGCTACAGGTTTGTAGTTCCTGTTGTTTTTGGCATCTGCCCCCCAGTGGGTAAGGTTGGTTCAGTGGGTTGTGTAGGCTTCCTGGTGGAGGGGACTTGTGCCTGTGTTCTGGTGGTTGAGGCTGGATCTTGTCTTTCTGGTGGGCAGGACCGTGTCTGATGGTATGTTTTGGGGTGTCTGTGACATTATTATGATTTTAGGCAGCCTCTCTGCTAATGGGTGGGGTTGTGTTCCTGTCTTGCTAGGTGTTGGGCATAGGGTGTACAGCACCGGAGCTCACTGGCTGTTGAGTGGAACTGGGTCTTAGCATTGAGACGGAGATCTCTAGGAGAGCTCTCGCCAATTGATATTACATGGGGCTGGGAGGTTTCCTGTGGTCCAATGTCCTGAACTTGGCTCTCCCACCTCAGAGGTTCAGGCCTGGTGCCTGGCTGGAGCACTAAGACCCTGTCAGCCACACTGCTCAGAATCCTTGCTGAGTTCTCTCCACCTGGCACAACTCCCTCCCCAATGTCCCGGTACGAAGGGCTGAGGTAGGGAGGAGGGGGCCTCATATGCACTATTATCCTTAAATCCCTCGAAAAAAAATAGTCATTTTTTCTCAGGCTTCAGACATTGTCCTTTTCTTTATGGATCCAACTTCTAGTATTAAGTCTTTCTGCCATATTGAGAAGATATGATCAGCTCATAAAGGTACATCTAAGGGAATATTTTTAAGACCTGAAGCTTGGGATGACCTATGAGCAAGCCCAGTATGGAGGTAAGGATTGTAATTAAAAAGTGGCCTGCAGGTGTGATGGGAGGGCTTCTGGAGTCTGTGCTGTCTGCAACATGCCCACAGCAGCAGCCCCAGAAAGGGACAGGACAGCAAGGGAGAAAAAAGATCAAATTTGGACCTTTGATTTTTCTGTACCTTTTTGCTGTTTCTCTCAGCATCAGTGCAGAGAAGACTAGAAATGCTGCTGGCAGAATTCACATGCTCTGAACAGGCACCAACACGAGTGTTGTGACTCATGGCTTATATGGGGCTAATTGTGTCCGAGCGTCAGAGGCCTTTGTGGCTACAGCTTGGGTGCTCCTGGTGAGAAGAGCCGTACAGTATCCCTCTCCTCCCCCGGCCTGAGCCCATTTGCCCCGGCTGAGCAGAGGCTCCAACAACCCCCGCCTTCCAGACATCGCCAGCCTCTGCCGATATGCACAGGAGCCTGGGTTTGCAGTCCAGGAGGAGTTGTTCCCTTGTGTGGCTGTTTTACTAAGGCCCCAGGGACTTGGGAGAGATGGGTGAGAGGGAAAGTCTCTGGAGGAGGTAGCTGGCCTGCCCTCTTGGCTCCGTGGGTGGGATTTCACCCTAGGATAAGAAAGGTCAAGGTCAAGAGCTGGAGTAGCCAGAAGAGGCTTTGTTGCTTGACACAAACAGTGCTGTCTCAAGGCCCAGGGGTCGGGAAAGCTCAGACTGGGAAGAGGGCCTTGTGCTGTAATTGACTCTAAAACCCACACAATATCACTTCCTACCTGCAATTCACATCCTTGATACACATGGAAGATGTCAGGACTTGTCCCACGAGAATATAACTTCTCAACCCAGTTGCAGTGTCAAAGGAGTGTCTATTTAGGAATAGGCTGCCAGCCCAGCACATCAAAGCCTCTTGCCCTTTGCTCTCACCTCAGTGTGCTTGTGTTAAGTATGTCTATAGTTCCAGTATACCAAGAGGCACTGACAAATACAGAACATGGCAAGTCTGGGCCCCTACCTGACTCTTGTCTACCTGGAGCTCTTGAGAGCACAGGTCTTCCCTACTGTCAATGCCAGGGTGTCAGTGTCTTCTGGACATCTAGCCAGCTGGCTGGAAACTGCTTCCCACTTCATCCCTGCCAGACCTATTTCCTGGAGGCTGGGTCTTGTTCTTGGTTTTCGCTAGTTCGGAGGTAATTCTGAGAACAACCTGGCTCTGTATCTATGCTCCCACTGGCCTCGTTCCAGAGCAGGTTTGTGTCCCTTGTCCTTTAGATCAGGTTCTCCTTGTTGATAAACTGGACTGAATCTGTCCACTTTTGTTAGTTTTGGTCTTTTATTGCTAGAAAAATTCTCCCACCTTCTATTTATGATATTTTTATATCTGCTTTGTGTCTTATTGCACTGACTAGCATTTCGGAAAAAAATATTAACTAATAATGATAGTAATGTACATCACTTTTTTCTAGTTCTTAATTTTAATGGGACTACCTATAGAGTTTCACCTATTGTTTGTTATAACTTATTAATGTAATATAATAATGGATTTTGTTGTATTATTCTATGCCAAGATAAATCTTGACTGATTTTGGTGAATTTATATACTGGTTTATTTATATACTGTTCAATGATATTTTCTGGCATTTCATTTATGAGTTGGCATATATAAATATATTCCTAAGTGAGACTGATTTACTTTCACTTAGAGATGAAAGAGCACAACAGCATTGCTCTAAGATGATCACAGGTAGAGTATACATACAGGCAATTCTTTGTGGAAGGGCTTATTGTGGTAGACATCTGCTGTTTCTTCTACTTCCCCTTCATCTTGCTAGCACTCTCCTAATTTCCTCGGGAAATGCCTCCCTCAGTGTCATTTGGGAAACGATCTCCATATCACTAATTTTAGGAAGAGGCACACGGCCAAGGCCTGGCTCATCAGCTCAGTCCCCTAGTCAAAGTGATTTAATTCATGGATGGACACATGATTCAATGGGATGAAATTCTAACACTCTTATTGAAATTGTCGGAAGAGAGAATTGCATTTTACAAGAGCTGCTGAGAGGTTAGAACATGGGAGTGGAGCTATTGGGAGCCCTGTAGCTATCATGGATAAGGAACCTGAATGGAATAGAACCCAGAACCCAGAGGAAGAAAGTAGGGCCAAGATGTGGAGCCAGAGAGCTCCTGATCAACCTGATTGAACCAGTTACACACAGATCTTTCTGTTATGTAAGCCAGAAGTTTCCCCTTTTAAAGAAAATTAGGCAATATTTTAAACATATAGATCAGAGTAGTGAATAATGCAACGAAACCCAGTTTTATCAAATCTGTTAAGCATCCATACTTTAGACATTTTTAAAAGAAAGCATTAAACATTAAAGACAGATTTGAGATACCCTGTGTGCTTCTCCCTGATCCCTCCTCTCAACCCAGAGACAATTACTGTCATAAATTCAGGGTTTATGATGTCCATACATGACATTATATTTTTACTACCTATCTATCTATCCTTAAACTTTTTAACATATTTTTAAACTTCATAATTTTATCAAATTATACAGACACTTCTTCAGCTTGACATTTTCATTCCATGTTATGTTTTGGAGATTTAACTGTGTTATGAGATGTAGCTCTAGTTCACTTAAAGTGCTGTATTCTAAATTCCATAAGGCTATGTATTCATCATTCTTTTTTTTTTTTTTTCGGTACGCGGGCCTCTCACTGTCGTGGCCTCTCCCGTTGCGGAGCACAGGCTCCGGACGCGCAGGCTCAGCGGCCATGGCTCACGGTCCCAGCCGCTCCGCGGCATGTGGGATCTTCCCGGACCGGGGCACGAGCCCGTGTTCCCTGCATCGGCAGGCGTACTCTCAACCACTGCGCCACCAGGGAAGCCCTGGGCTGTATTTTTGGACACATTCAGAACATTATTGGAGTTTCTGAGATGCCTAAAACTGAAATGGAAGGGAGCTCCAAGGAGAGGTTGGGAAGTTGCAATGCTTTTCAACCCTCTAGAAACACATGGAACTTTTAAACTATCAATGCTGGACCTTACTTACCCCTCAGGAGATTCTGATGTATTGGTTTAGGGTGGGCATATTTTTTATTTGTTTTCGTGGTTCGGGGAGGGTTGTAATTCTTCAGATAATTCTCACATGCTACCAGGGATGAGATCCACTGGGGTAGAGAATTCTCTGAGTTCAAGGTCTCGTGTGCATTGAGACAGTGTAAAGTGGTGGTGTTGGTGATTCTGGGAGCAATAGCTTCACATGGAATTAGTGTGAGCTCTGCTGGGAGAGCTGTAATCACTTATCAGAATAGATAATACCCATGGAACACAAAGAAATTTGGGAGTTCTTGGGTGACTAGGAGAGAACCTCACCTAAGGAGGGCTCACGGGCTCTAGGAAATCCCAGGAAGAGGACCTGGGAGGTTTCTCTCTCCTCTTGAACCTTTAAACCACAATATTAAAACAGTCACTACATGTTCAATGACTTGTGTACAAATAATGTGAACAATTCAGCTTCATGTGGTGAACTTCTGATCGAATGCAACGCAGCAATAAAACCAAGTTACTCACTGCAGTGCTCTTGGTTAGAGAACATATGCTGGCTTATACAAACCCTGTCATTAGAAAATATTACCCTAACTGGTAGAGGGAACAAAGAGGTTTCTGGAAAGCTTGTGATGTTCTGTTTCTTGTTCTGGATGTTGGTTACACAGGAGTGTTCAGCTTATAAGAATTAATAGAGATGTACACGTATAAATTGTGTGCTTTTTTCAGTATGTATTTTATACTTCAATACAAAGTATTAAAAAAATAAAAAACCGACTAACCACTGCTTCCTCTCATGATGTGTATCAGGGTGGCTAGATAATTCTTATCAATGGGAAAACAAATGTCTGTGTTGAACTCTTCCACTCACAGAGCTTGGGATGAGGAAAATGCGGGTGGAGTGGGAACATAGGAAAGACAGAAACTGCAAGGTCTGCCAGTTCTTCAGAGCTGCACAGGGGTGAGCTCCTGAGGAGATGGATTTTCATTTGGCAAAATGATAGATGCATCTTTGAATACGCAGAGGTGGACCCCAACCTGAGAGAGTGGAAAGCTAATTGCTCTGTAAATGAAGGGAATCTAATTTAGGGGAGAGCCAAAGGTGAAGGGACCTAGAGAATCAGGGAATAAGAGGGGAAACCTGAGGGATAGGACTGATTAACCTGTGTGATGACAGATTGAAGCCTGGGGAAAAGATGACCAGAAAGAATGGGATGAATTCTGAGATGCAGTGGGCAAAGGACTTTTAAGATAAGAGGTATCTAATATTTAATGCCCAATTGTTCATGTGGCTGCAATGAAAACTCCCTCCACTGTTGCAAATCCCCACTAGCATCTGCTACCCTAGCTACACCTGCCGTTTAATATTACAAACCAGCCGCATGGAAGGGTAATGTAACTTACCAACCCAGAGAGAGTGCGGGTTGATTTGGTTATTTTAACTGGCCTGGTGCAGAACACTGCATTGAATTTTCTTTTAATGATGCTACATGCCTGCAACTTGGTGCTTTGGGGCCAGAATCTTAAATTGTAAAATGGAAAAGTGTGACACCCCATAAAAAATGACCTGGGCCCCTAAGGAGATAACTAATTCTGACACATAGATTATAGTTGCTATTTTTACTTCCAAGTATAAAAGATCAGTGTCTCACTGGCAGCTGTTATGTGGGACAAGAGCAGTTAAAACTGGAAGTCGAGATGGTAAAAGCTAGATTTCTTGGGAAAGATACTGAACAGCTGTAAGTTTGTTTCCTCATCTATAGATGGAGGGAAATAACTCTCCTGTAGACATTACCCAAGATCTAAATAGAAGAATGTATTTGAAGCAAGTCCTTTAGCAAATGGCATGTAGTAAATACTCAATAAATATTACCTCCTTTCCTTCTTTCACTTCCATAATATTGTATGTAGAACTATTTTGTAACTCATAAAGCCATAAAAACATTGTTGGTAAAATTAGTGGGAACTAAAATGTGTTGATTATTTGAAAAGCATATTACTTTTTAAGAGAAAATTTCCAGAAGTGGAAACAGTATTTTTTTTTTTTTTTTTTTGCGGTACGCGGGCCTCTCACTGTTGTGGCCTCTCCCGTTGCGGAGCACAGGTTCCGGACGTGCAGGCTCAGTGGCCATGGCCCACGGGCCCAGCTGCTCCGCGGCATGTGGGATCCTCCCAGACCAGGGCACGAACTCGCGTCCCCTGCATCGGCAGGTGGACTCTCAACCACTGCGCCACCAGAAAAGCCCAGAAACAGTATTTTTATGCAGTAAATTAAATTAATGGTTTTAGTACAGTGATTTTCAATCAGGATTGATTTTGCACCCCAGCAGACTTTGGCAGTGTCTGGAGGCATTTTTGGTTGTCATAAGTGGGAGAGGTGCTACTGGTATCTAGTGAGTGGAGGCCAGGGATGCTGCTAAACATCCTGCAATGCACAGGACGGTGTCCTACAACAAAGAAATATCTGGCTCAAAATGTGGATAACACCACTGTTGAGAAACCCTGTTTTTGTGGTAAGGCAAGTGAGTCTGGTTAGTCTTGGTTTCAACTTTGTTGATGCCCACATACATATTAGCATTCCTTAAACTTAACGCATTCCTTCCTTAGCCTGTGAACTCTCATAATGAATGGGAAAATTCCTTTCTAAATTGACCCCTATGATTATGTATTTAGACACATAAATTATGCACCTGTAATATCAATGCAAAGCTTGTGTTGTGCCCAGAAAAGTCTAGAAAACACTGCCATTAGACATTCTTCTTCATGACCCACTAAAAGATATATTTTATTTTGTAGAGTGTCACCTTTTTGTAGACCTGAACAGTGCTGCCTATCTCAAACAATACTTAGTAAACCAAATTCCACCATCCTCCACTCATTTCATGATTCAACAGCGAGGATGGAGCTCTTCTTGGTAGAGAAGGTGATCGCTTCAGAGTAAGAGCTGTCCTTCATACCAATTCAAATCTTCATTTTAGAGATCAGAATGAGACGACTCTAAGGTAGAAAAAAATTGTTCAGAAACATTTCTATTACAGAATAGTTGTCAGGAATGTTCTTCCTGGCTATGACTATAACAGAGGGCGTAGCCATTAGGACCGCTCTGTGTAGCTTCTTCACCTCCCATTGTCCAGGCTGACAGGGACAGAGTAAAGGGACAAAGTAGGTGATTAAATTGTGTTAATCCCACTAGTGAATCGTAAGTAGAGAGAGAAGCATGGGAGACCCTGTATAATGGTCACTCAAGAAAGCAGGCTTGCTTGGCAACAAAACCATGCAGTAGAAGCAGGAGACATGCCCTCAAACAATAAAACAATGGTGGAAGGAGACCTACATCCAGCCCACTGAAGTCTGCAAGTTAATGATCCTTGAGAAGGGGCTTTTTTCTATGTGCATTAAGAGCAGAAATATAGGGGAAAGGTGACATTATACTGAAACCTGAGATTGTTTACCATATTTTAGTATAAGTTACACCTTTTTACTCATTTCCATAGTGCCATGACAGTCTTTGTTGAGCCATATAGGGTGGAAAACTCCTCTGCCCAACATTTAGGAGGAGCTAATGACTGAAGGCTCCCAGAATGAGGAAGAAGGCGGTCTTCTACCCCTCCCCACTTTTCCTTGATTGTAAAAATGTAGTTCACCCAGCTCTTGGGGCAGCACCCTCTTGCCTGCCCACTTGTATCTCTCACAAGCATCCTATACTATTAAATCCACTTCTTACCTCTCAATCACTTTGCCTCTCGATGAATTCTTTCTTCGTGAAGACACAGAGAACCTGAGCTTCAACAAGTCCTGAGACCAGGTGTGCGGTTTCAATCAGAAGACTGTGGGTTTGAGGCCCCTCCTAAGCCAGGATTGCGGGTTCAAGTCCCACACGAGGTGCAACTGGATTCGAATCCCATCTTAAGAGTGTGGTTTCGAGACCACTACTGCTTCTGCCCCGTCCCCGGCTCAGTGACAGAGCTTGGCGGTCCAACAGCAAGACCAGAGCTGGGTCAGGGAAAAGGTTCGTAGGAAGTGCGCTGGAACAAGCATCACGGGTTGTCCTAGAGTAATAATGGCCCTCTCCTTTACTTTGTATCTTCACAACACTTTATTTATTGGATCCTTTTAACAACCCAATGATGTAGGCAAGGTAAGTAATTTTATCCCTAGCTTACAGATCAAAGTAACAGACCTATAAAGTTTGAGTGTCTTATTCTAAATCATGCAGCTCTTAAGTGTCTAGATCTTCCTGCTCTTACTCTAGACTTCTGTACACAAAAATTTAAAGTTTAACCTTATGGTCCTTTCCTTTCAGTTCTCTTGATTTGATTTGCTTATCCTAGTTGTGAAGGAGAACTAGAGGTACCAGGTTGGCAGAGCAGGGCCTGCAGGGTGCAGAAATCCTTCACCAGAGCAAATATATGTTAACTCGCTGGTGTTCTCCAAACCAGAAAAGGAGCAGCCTTACAAAAATATTTGAGAAAATCGTTTGTTTCCTAAAAAGTCATTTTCATATCATAATCAATCACCCTGGAAAGATTTTTTAAAGTTAGCCTTTAAATAAAATAATAAATAACTTTGTTCTTGCCTAATTTTACTCCATTACTCTAATTTAAACCATATTCCTGTGATTTAATATGTTTCCCTTCAGGATGATGATTTTAAACATTTGAAGATGGCTTGTTCTAAATTAGCAATGTCATGGCCTGAATGCATAGACTTATTCCCTTCATTACCTCTCTCAGCTATTTATTCTGCCCTGAAAGGATATTTAGTCCCCTTAACTTCCTCTTACTCAATATGATTGTTTTCATAGAGAACGTACAGATCTTTCTTTCTTTCTGAGAATGTGGAGTCACACGTGTTCCAGTTATAGGAAGTCATTTTGATGAGGGTTCTTTTGTCTTCATGTGTTCAAAGGTAGTTTTAGTTTTTATTTTTTGTTTGTTTTCAGAGGGGTTAAAAGTTTCACAGTGAACTCCTTGTGCTATTTAAAGTTATGAATTGTTTTATATAGCTACAAAATTATAGGTTGTCTTTATAACTATGAAGAACAAAACCAAGAATGTAGTATTCCTGCAGCAGTGGAGAGGCCGTGAATTAAAAATATGTACTTTCTAACTTCTAGAAACACATCTCAGAGTTATCCTGTTACTCCTTTTTGCTACTGTACTTTGAAGACTCATAGCTTCAAAGATATAGCAAAAGTCTGAGTAAATAGATATGATTCATTCACTACATCCATAATGAGAGAGGCTTCAGCTGGGGAAAAAACAGAACTATTCTGTTCTAGTATCATCTACCTTGTCCGTGAAAAATGTGTTGCCTGCCATATCAGTAAACAAGGGGTATGGCAGCCATCACATTACAGCCAATGACAGTGCGCCCCGAGGGAGCTCAGGATGGAATCTGAGGTGCACATCAAAGGAATGATTTCAGCGAGCCCAGACTCTTGCATCTTCCCATGAATAGAAAAGTGCTGAATTTTAACTTGAGATGTCTTGTTGTCTTTAATTAATGGTCATCCTTTGAAGTTCCAACTACCTGGTCTTTGTTGCAAAACCTCCTATATATCCTGGCTCTTCCCTTACCTCTTGAGAGTGGTCCCTCGGAGCTATGGGAGAGTCCTGTCTCCCAGGCTTGAAGTCCTCAGAATATCCATCAAATAAAACAACTCTCAACTTTTAGATTGTGCTTTTATTTTTCCAGTCAACAGCTTCTAGGAGAACACAGGGAGACAGTTTTGTTTTTTGTTTTTTGGTTTTTTTTTTTTTTCGGGTACCGGGGCCCCCCACTGTTGGGGCCCTTGC
>NW_020174738.1:56652-94239 GCF_003031525.2 Neophocaena asiaeorientalis asiaeorientalis | reverse complement strand
TTTTTTTTTTTGCGGTACGCGGGCCTCTCACTGTTGTGGCCTCTCCCGTTGCTGAGCATAGGCTCCGGACGTGCAGGCTCAGCGGCCACGGTTCACGAGCCCAGCCGCTCCGCGGCATGTGGGATCTTCCCGGACCGGGGCACGAACCCGTGTCCCCTGCATCGGCAGGCGGACTCTCAACCACTGCGCCACCAGGGAAGCCCTAGGGAGACAGTTATTTTAAGAGTCACTATGAACTTAGAAATATTCAGCACAGATCAAGAGGGACAAGAATGTCACCGGATGAAACTGATTTGCTTAAGTTCATCAGCTCTTTAGCATTTTAATCCTTGTCTATCTTTGAAATATACACTGCTTTTCTTATAACTTTCTCTCTCTGTTTTTCTCTCCCTCTTTCACACACACACACACACACACATTTTATTGTGAACTATTACCTACATCTAAAATGTACATGTATATTTTAACAAATAGTTAAAAACCATACGCCGGTGCAACCATCACGCAGGGAAACAGAAATGTTCTAACACAGCAGCAACCCACCTGTGTACTTTCCTATCCCCAACCCCTCCTTTCCATGAGAGGACACCATTTATCCAGACTTTTATGCTAATCATCTCCTGCTTTCCGTTATATTGTTATCGTACATGCATGCATCCATAAATAATGTTTACTTTTGCTTGTGTTTAAATTTCTTAAGTGGGATGATATATTTTGTCTTGCTCTTTTCTTAATTTTTAAAATAAGATGCACCTATATCGTGTGCAGCTGTGATTCATCCAATTTCATTGCTATGAATATTTTACGTCATAAAAATCCCACAATTTCTTACTCCTTTCTCTCAGTGGTGACCATTTGTGTTGTTTCCAGTTCGGGGTAATTTTATGAACACTGCTGTGAACATCCTTGAATATGTGTCCAGGACATAGCTAGGAGTGAAATTTCTGAGTCATATCTGGTAGGCATACCCTGACCCTAACCATATAGCGTTAAACCATCTCCCAAATAGTTGTACCGGTTTAAACACTCCTTCATTCTACGTGTGAGTTCTTGTAGGTCCACAGCCTTGCCAACTCTTGGTATTGTGAGAGTAAACAATTTTCAGTCATGTAGCAACTTACATGTTGCAGCCAGGAGGTTCAAGGAAAAACAAAAGTTGGAAGGGAGGGGTACCATTCTAGCAACTTTTCTGGAAATTCAAAGTTTTTATCAAAAAGCTGTCTATGCTCAATCCCAGCTCACATGTCCAACAAGTGGAGCTCCACATACCACGTGTCTAGATACTTAAAAGGGATAAGTCCATTTTTAGGGCTTTCTGTCCTTTTCTCATGGTAGAAGTTCTCTAAATGTTCTGAATACTAGTTCTTGGTCAGTTGTATAGTTTCCCACACTGTGGCTTGTTTTTCACTTCTTTTATTTTTTATTTTAATGAAATTCTTAATTTCAATATAATTGAACTTATAAATATTTTACTTTAGGTGCTTTGTTGTTATTTCTCATGTTTAAGAAATTCTTCCCTAGATAAATAACAGGGTTCTACTGTATAGCACAGGGAACTATATTTGATATCTTGTAATAACCTATAATGGAAAAGAATCTGAAAAAGAGTATCTATATATATCACTTTGCTGTACGCCAAAAACAAACACAACATTGTAAATCAACTATATGTCAATTAAAAAACTTTAAATTAAACAATAGCAACAAAAAAAGAAATTCTTCCCTTTCCTGAGGCAGTGAAGACAGTCTCCTTTACTGTCTTCTAAAACTATAGTTTTACCTTTCCCATTTTGGTCTTAATCAGATTGAGTTCAATTTTAGTATATGATGTGAGGTTAGAGATTCAGCTTCATTTCATTCTATTCCATATGGATATCCAATTTCCTCAGCACTTTTATTGAAAGAACTTTCCTTCTATTCTGCCTACCACTTTCATACAGCAAGGTCCACATATGCATAGGACTGTCCACGAGCTCTCTATTTTGATTCAATTACTATTCATCTATTGCTGCACTAATAGCAGGCTTCTTAACTAGTAGAGCTTTGGAAATGGTCCTGACATCTAGCAGAGGAAATCCTGACACCTTACACTTCTACTGCAAGAATACTTTGGCTACTTTTGGCCTTTTAAAATTTCATATACATTTTAAGTTTAGGCTTTTTTCTTTTTTGTATAAATTTTGGAATCAACTTGTCAAGTTTCACAGACATACACACACAACAACCTGTTGGAACTTTTCATGAGATTTCACTGAAAAAAAATATTATTGAGATTGTTTTGAATCTACAAATCAATTTGTGAACATTAAAATTTTTGCATTATTGAATCTTTTAATCCATGAACATGGTATTTCTCTTCATTCATTTAAATCTATAAATGTCTCTTAACTTTTTCATTTCTTCCTCTAAAGGTTTTGTATATCCTTAGTGAGATTTATTCCTAGATAATTGACTTTGTTTGATGCTATTGTAAATCATGATTTTAAGAATTTGCTGCTTAATGGAAATACAATTGGAGTTTGTGTATTGATTTTAAATAGAGCTACCTTGCTAAACTCTCTTATTAACTCTCATATTTTATTCGCTTATTATATTGTTTTATCTACAAACACAACCATGTCATATGTGAGTTACGCCAATTTTATTTCTTCCTTTCCAACCATCAGACTTCTGTGTCTTTCCCTTGCTTCATTGCTCTGCCTAGGAGCACTACTAGAATGCTGAACTGAAGAGGTGATAATGAACATTCTTGTCTTTCCTTGAACTCAAGGGAAACTTCCAGTGACTCACCATTATATCTGAAGCTTATGGAAAGTGTTTGGGTCTACAAATAATTTTCCTTCTATTCCACAATTGCTGGGATTTTTGAATCATAAATGGAAATGAATTTTATCAAATACATTTTTCTGGATCTGTTGAGGTTATTATAGGATTTCTTTCATTTGTCAATTAATTACATTTATAGATTTTTTTTTTTTTTTTTTGCGGTATGCGGGCCTCTTACTGTTGTGGCCTCTCCCGTTGTGGAGCACAGGCTCCAGACGCGCAAGCTCAGCGGCCATGGCTCACGGGCCCAGCCGCTCCATGTGGGATCTTCCCGGACCGGGGCACGAACCTGTGTCCCCCTCATCGGCAGGTGGATTCTCAACCACTGCGCCACCAGGGAAGCCCTATTGATTTTCTAATGTTAAATTTGTCCCTTTCATATAAACCCTCCTTGGTAATGATGGATTATCCTTTTTACGTGTTACTCAATTTGATTTGCATGTGACTTTGCTTCCCTGTATTACCCATGTGAGGCTTTAGTATCAAAGTTATGCTACTCTCACAAAAATAAGTCTTCCCTTTTCTTATTCCTATTATCTGGAACATTTTGTGCAAGATTGGTGTGATTCCTTCCTTTAATTCTTGGTAGTCCTT
Organism: Neophocaena asiaeorientalis asiaeorientalis; assembly: GCF_003031525.2. Classification (NCBI taxonomy): domain Eukaryota; kingdom Metazoa; phylum Chordata; class Mammalia; order Artiodactyla; family Phocoenidae; genus Neophocaena; species Neophocaena asiaeorientalis. Next base: position 90,819 of record NW_020174738.1, on the reverse strand, counting down.
GCCAGTGAAATCACAGGGGCCTAGAGTATTGTGTTTTGTAGCTATTTGACTGATATGATTTCTTAGATTTTAAAAATTGTTTATTTGATGATTATTAAAGTTTTCTCTTTCTTTTTGAGTTTGTTTTAAGGTTTGTTTGTTTGTTTTTTTTAGGAATTTGTCCATTGTTTTCCTATGTTTTTGGCATGATGTATATTTTGTTTTGTTTTATAATATCTTTTAATCTATTTCATTTCTGTAACATCTGGGAGGTGTTTCATCTCCATTCTTGATCACTGGTAACTTTTCTTCTTTTCTTCAGTTGGTGTTCCCATAAATTTATCAAATTTATATCTTTTTAAAAAGAGTCAACTTTGGTCTTTTTAAATCCCCTCTATTCTGTTGATTACCCGTTTTATTATTTTTTTATTTCCTTACTTCTCCTTGATTAGATTTATTTCAATGGTCTTTTTCTATTTTCTTTTGATGGAGCCTTATTTCACTGGTTTTCAGCATTCCTTCTTCTCTATTATATTCCTTAAGGCAAAGTATTTCCTTGAAGGCTACTTTAGTTGTATCCCATTATATTAATGCCTCACGTGAGTTGTCATGACAGTTTAGAATCCCAAGGAGCCTTGTCCACAGATCAAGTCTGCACCCACCTGTCAACTCTATCCCATGGGCTTTCACTGAATATGCAGAGGTGGTAATCCAAAGCCTGGGAGCAGGTAAGGAGAGCTGAAACTTCTGAATGTTTCATTCAGTGCAAGGCATTGCCTGGCAGCTTCCTATGGCTAAGGGATGTCAGAGGGCTGAGAGAAATCCCCTACTGAGTGCACTTTCCAAAGCCTGAGGGTAGGCTGCAGAGAGACCTCGTGAGGCCCTGACTGGGGTCATAGTTGAAAAGCAAAGAGAATTTCCCATGGACACAAAAAGCTGGCAGCTAGAGAGAGATCTCCCAAGCAGAGAGATATCTCCCGTGGTTTAGCAAGTTGGTAACTTGTCTATAGAACATAAAGAGATCTGTAGGGTCCCAAGCTCTGCTAAAGGGAAGATGCTAGCTCTTCCCTCAAAAAATTTAAAGCTAGTGATGACCTGAATCTAACAAACCTGCAACAAAGTCCACACTCATCTCAACTACAGATTAGATGAGCTCAGTCCCCTACACCAAGAGCCTGACTGAAAAACTGAAATGCACTTTTCTGGGAATAAATATTATTTAATTTCCTCTCCATTTATCTTTTCTACACAATATCTCATCTAATTGCAAAAATTATGACATATTTAAAGAAGCAAGAAAATATGAGCTAGGGTTGAAAACAAGGAAACAGTCAATAAAAGCAGATCCAGAGAAGACCCGGATGTTGGGCTTATCAGACAAGGACTTTATGTAACTACAATAAATATGTTAAAGGCACGAGTGGGTACAAAATGCACACTGCACAAGTAGATGGGCAAAATCCACAGAGAGCTGGAAGCTGTAAAAAAGAAACAAATAGAAAATAAATAACAGGTATGGGAATCATTCAGTGAACTTAGCAGACTGGACACAGCAGAGAAAACAATCATTGAGCTTGTACACAAGTCAGTTAAAATGGTCCAAAACTAAACTAAACAGAGGTTAAAAAGAGATGGAATCTGAGTTCTGCCAGACAATAACAATAATAGCCTAACATTGTACATGTAATTGAAGCCCAAGGCGAGGAGAGAGAGTGACACACAGGAAAAACTTGAAGAAATAATGATTGAGAAATTTCTTCAATTGATTATGATATCAATCCACAGATTCAAGAATCTCAGTGGACTCCAAGTGGGGTAAACACAAAGAAAACTGCTCCTAGACACATCAGAGTCAAACTTTGCTAAAAAACAAAGACAAAGAGCAGATCTTAAGAGCACCCAGATGGGGAATATCTTTACTTTCAGGGAAACAATGATAAGAATGATGGCTGAATTCTCTCAGAACCATGAAGACCAGAAAACACTAGAACCACATCTTTAAAGTCCTGAAAGGAGAATTAGGAAAAAAGAGCACCGGCAAGCTAAAATATTATGTCCACTGGAAACACCCTTCAAAAATGAAGGCAAGGGGGCTTCCCTGGTGGCGCAGTGGTTGAGTCCGCCTGCCGATGCAGGGGATGCGGGTTGGCGCCCCGGTCCGGGAAGATCCCACATGCCGCGGAGTGACTGGGCCTGCGAGCCGTGGCGGCTGAGCCTGCGCGTCCGGAGCCTGTGCTCCACAACGGGAGAGGCCACAGCAGTGAGAAGTCCGCGTACCGCAAAAAAAAAAAAAAAGGAAGGCAAGGTAAAGGCATTACAGAGTAACGCTGAGAGAACTCACAGCCAACAGACAGTCACTGCAGAAAACGTTAACAGGTTTTAGGTTGAAGGGAAATGATACCAAGTGGAAGCAAGAATCTTAGGACAAATGAAGAGACCAAAAGCTAAATATGTAGCTTTAGACTCACTCGGCATAAAAGCTTGGCTTTGAAACCCATGTCACTGTCACCAATACTCTGCCCTAAAGGAAGGGGGGCTTCTCCACCCAGAATGTGGGCTCTCCACCTGCAGTAAAGAGGTGGCCACCGTCTCCAGCTCTCCGGTGACATTTGGGAAAGCCTACCCCTACAAATGTTGTTCTTGGGGCTCTGTATCTCTTTCCTCTTGACTATACTCTTTTAAAAAAAACCATTTTATATTGAAACAGATCACTCCCTGCCAGCAGTGTGCCAGAAGTTTTATCTATCAGAAGTCTAGATAGATACGGAAAGAAAAGAGAGGTTTGGCAGGGCTGGGAGTGGGTAAGTGGAGAAGGGGCGTCGCTCTGACCAGCTTACAACAGAGCTCATACACAGAAGCCCAGCGGCTGAATGCCTCTTTGGTGTTTCTGTCCAAGAGAATCCCTTGTTCTAGGCAGGCCATTGAGGAGAATCAATGTGTTTTTCCTTATTGCTGTTATCCCTGCTGCTTTAGTGTAGAATTCACAGCACATGGAGCCCCAGAATGTGTCCCTTAGACCACCCCCAGTGACACAATACTTGTCAGTGTACTTGCCTTTCAGTTTTGTAAACAGCTTTTTTCCCCCCTTTCCAGCACCTTTTCCAGCTGTTGCCCTTTTGTGTATCTTCTTGGGTATTTTGATGAGAAAGTTAGAGAGGTCACATCAGGTAAGTCTAGCCTGTTTTCTGACAACTTTTTATGACTTAAATTTTCATATATACAGGAAAGTTGAAAGAATTTTACAGGGAATGTCCATACACCTTCCACCTAGATTCAATAACTAAAGTATTGATTTTGCTTATTAATGATAAATTTTCATTTTGAGACACACAAAAAATAGAGTTTAATTTAAGCAGATTGTATTATGCACATTCTCAGGATGGATGAGCATTAAATATGCTTTATAATATTAATAATAAAAATATTTAACCAGAGAAATAAAAACTGGAGTATAAATAATTTTTTCTATAAATGATATGTCAGCATTACATTAATAAATGGAGAATTGAAGTAATCATTTTAACAGCTAATTTTTTTTTTTTTTTTCGCCGTACGCGGGCCTCTCACTGTTGTGGCCTCTCCCGTTGTGGAGCACAGGCTCCGACGCGCAGGCCCGGCGGCCATGGCTCACGGGCCCAGCTGCTCCATGGCATGTGGCATCTTCCCGGACCGGGGCACGAACCCGTGTCCCCTGCACCGGCAGGCGGACTCTGAACCACTGCGCCACCAGGGAAGCCCAAACAGCTAATGTTTTAAAAATTTTTGTGAGAGTCACTTGAATAGTTTTTTACAACTATCCACCTCATTCTATAGATTAAAGTTGGTTGAATGAAGGCAAAGTAGAAATAAGTGACCTTGATGTCAATTTGGGCCTATGTTGTCCCAAGTAAAAATTTACCTACACTATAAATCAATTTAGAATTCAAGAAGTCTCCTTTTATAGCTAATTTTTAAGAGGTTATTATATAGTCATGTAGCTTCTCACCAGATTATGGGAACAAGACTGAGAAGACTGCTCAGCTTTGTGATTCATCACCTTCCAGCACTTTCATGATTTGGGAGAAGACAGCAGCAGTAACTGGGTTGACTTCTTGAGAAGCTATAGGATGGCCTCAAAGTCCTTTAGAAGGAGTACTAAACTCCAGTCTTCTATAAAGGCTACGCTTTATACCAAAACTTTGTTGTAATATTCTTCCACTTTACATTTTTCTCCTTGTAATATAGCATTTTAACCATCCCAGCCACGGGACCATAAAGCAGTCTTAGGGCTTACATAACAATTCCCTGCATATTATTATTATTTTTAAAATTGCATTTCTCTGGCACACATTACAAAGAAGTTTTCCTACAGATCAAAACCAAAGCCTTGGACTGAGCCCATGTTTGTTTCAACTTGAATCACCACCCACCTGGGCCTGACTCAGGCTGGCAGTCCAAAGGGAAAATACTGCCTCAGTGTATTATAACCTCTGGATCTGTTCCCCTGCTCAGGAGCACAGAAACAGATTAACTGGGGGAGGTGACAGGGCAAATCTGACTGGAGGTGAATTCCAGGAGGCAGCAGTGTGGAGGGCAGCCCAGCCATTTGGCAAAGAGTAGCAGAAATGACTTCTGGGAGGAACAGTTTGAGAAAGAACCAAGTTAATCATGATTCCTAAGCCAGAGTTTGCTGAAGCGTTTTTTAGCTAGAAATGCTTTCAAGACAAGACTTTTCCTTCTGGAGAAGCTTAAGACCTGAAAGTCAGCCATCTTTGGCTATTACAAAACTTCACAATGTATAAAATTTTAAAACAAAGACTTGTGTTCAAGAATTCACTTAAAAAGCAACTAGAATTGATCTGTTCTTTGCTTCTAGATGTCCTTTCCAACTCTAGACTTTTATTTATTCTAAAAATAGAATCCTTCAAGTTAACTTTCAGGAAAAGGAAGGTTAGTTTTATTAGATAATTATTGTTCTTTCCTTTTCCCCATCGACCAGGTTTTGCCAGGTGAGTAAACGGTGTCAGTCGGCTGAGTCTTTCCAGCTTTAAATACCTTTAGTTCTCTAAGCCTCCAGGATATTGCTTATCAAGGACAGGCATTGATTACTCTCTACCAGAGGGTCTAGCAGCGGTTGGTCTCCTGAAAAGCTGGTGAGGGGGAGGTGTTATATGTCTTATTCGGGGTTAGTCAAGAGTCCAGAAGCCTGGGAGGCCATACTGGCTGCTCTTGGAGGTTTTGTGGATGTGACTGGAGAAATACGATAGTGTTTCCAGCTGCTCCATTTAGTGGCCAGATAGAATGCGACAAGTTACTTAATCTCTAAGGCCCGTTTCCTCACCTGTAAAATGGGGCTATTGGTAACACCTACATCACTGCACTGTTTTTTGAATTAAACGATATAGAAAGAGCACAGAGTAAATGTTAAACATATGTTAGTCATAACTATCAGACATCTGTGTGTGTGTTTGACTCATGTAGCTGCACCAAGACCAGATTTATTTGTACCAGTAGGACTGCATTGTCAGCTTTAGTCAGATATATCATGTTTTTAAACTTCTTTCATGATTGTGAAAAGATCACCAAGAGGAAGCAGTGAGCTGACAGCTGAGGCAGAGGGAGAGTTGGAATTCCCGGAATGTTTGTTCCCAACCTCCTTTCCAGCTCTCATCACCAGTGAAAGCTACTTTTTTGGACCAAGAGAAAGCACTCTTGGGAGCCTCTATGGAGCAGGCTTTGTGTGTGTGTGTTTTTTTAAGTTCTTCAATAAATACATGGATCCACAAAGAAAAACCAGTAGAAAGAAACATTGTGGATGTAAAAGCATCGTTGAGGCCGCACTAATGGTTGGGTCTCTTGCTGCTTGTACTTGAAGAGACCCTTGAAATTACCCAGAAAAGTGACCCAAATAGTCACAATGTGACTGTGCTTTTAATTTCACTAGTGTTCATGTGGCTACAGTTTAGTTTCAGATAAATTCACAATAAATGAAATTACAGAATGCAGTTTGTCTCCCCAAGGGATGGTTTTATTGCTTTTGCATCCATTTTGCTAAGTATGTTTTCAAAGTAGAGGCCTGTATACCTAGTGATAGTAAATAAAATCATTGGATATTAGGAAATAGGCATCACTGAAAGATATTCAGATTCTTGGAAATTTTAGTTTTTTCTTTCATATCTTCTGTTTTCTAAAAAGAAATGTAATTAGTTTTTTGCTTCTATTGCCAGAGAAGCACAGGAGAACTCTATTTCCTTCCCATTTGAAAGATGTAATATCACAATCTTGATTCTGACTCCTGTTCAGACATTCTGAGCCACAGGGGAACCTGCCACATTCAGATTCACAATGTGGGTGCTGACATCATAGGGAATTATCTTATTGTTCCATTTCCAATAATAGAGAAAAAAGTCAGAAATTCAATATGACTCTACTAAATAGGAAGAACATCTCTCAGCATTTATAACACATTATATTCTGGTATCACCCAAGGTGCTGAAAGAAAAGATATTTTTCCTAGCTTACATAAATTCTTGATTTTCATCTTCTGAGATGTTGCAGTGCATGCAGATGTCTCATAATATTATAGGTATCTTAATTTTATACACAGTGACGTGAAACTGAAAGAATTTAGTCCAGCCACTGTTGTGAATGTATTTCCGTATAAATCCCCAATCTAACGTTAGTTAGACTAATTTCTGCCATAATGTAGACACTTCAGGGAAATGATAAAACCAGGGACACGTGACTTTGAAAGTCTAATTGGTGAAAGAGCATTAGTTTCTTAAACCTGGAAATGCTCTACTTTCTTTTAGACATATTTTACCTGGAGCAATTGATAACATTAACACGTTTCCTAATCATGCTCTACAACAAGAAGTCAGTGCCTTACAATATTCATGGAATAGTGAATCTTTTACAATTAAGGGGCCAAAGTTACAGCGGATTGTCAATTGAGGATGTTAACATCAAGTAAAACCCAACATCATTTCATCTCAAACATAACATGTCCAAAAACAAGACTCTTGATCCCTTCCTGCCAACACAAATCCATTTCTCTAGTGTCTTCCAGCTTAGTAAGTGGCACCCCCATTCACCCAAACTATTTGCTCAAGCCAAAGGCTTGGGAGTTATTCCTAACTCCTTTATTTCTCTCATACTCAAAATCCAATTGAGCAGCAAATTCCTTTGGCTCTACCTTCTCCAATTATCCCAGGTCCAATCACTTCTTACCACCTTGATCTCCAACACCCTGGTCTAAGCCACCATAGTTGGTAGCCTGACCTACAGCAATGGCTGCCTAACTAGCCTCTGCTTCCACTCTCAAACCCGACAATCAGTCTATTCTCCATGCAGCTGCCAGGGTAATCCTCTTAGAATATTGATGAGATTATTTCACTCCTCTTTGCTCACAATCCTCCTATGGTTTCCATCACGTTAGAAGAAACCCATATTCCTTCCATGGCTCACAGGGTTCTAACTGGTCTGGCTCTTGTCTTTTCGAGTGAATGCTATTTTCATTCCCCTCACTCTATTCCACCCCAGCTAACCTCCTTCCCACACCTCACCAGGACCTGGCCCGTGTGGTCCATCTACCTGGATGGAAGCTCGAGATGTTCTTTTGGTTCACTGTCTCTCTTCATTCAGATCCCTCCCCACATGACCTTGTCAAAGAGGAGAGAACACTCACCTAAAATAGCATCTTATGTCACTCGCTAACCTAGTGGTCCTCCGCTCTGGCTGTGCATTAGAACTTCCTGAGCAACTTAAACTTTGTGATGCCCAAGCTGCACTTCCAAGTAACTGAAATAGAATCTCTGCAGGTGGGACTAAGGCTTCAGCATTTTTTAAAGTGCTCAGTTGTTTCCAGTGTTGAGCCAAGGTTGAGCCCCACTGCTTCAACTCCTGACCCTGCTTCATTTTCCTTCATAGCACTTATTACTACTGATATAACATTATATGTTTATTTGTTTTCTAGAATTTGCTCTATGTGTTTAGAGACTTTCTGTGTTCTGCTCACTGCTAATTCCTTAAGACCTAGAACACTTTGCAAATTATAGGGATTCTTAATTAATTTCTTAAGAGGAAGAATATTCCTTCAGACCTAGAACACTTTGCAAATTATAGGGATTCTTAATTAATTTCTTAAGAGGAAGAACATTCCTTCTTCAAAAAACAGAAAAAAAAGATAGTTTCAGAAAGAAGAGATGGTCCTTTCAAAGAAAGAAAAATTGACTTTACACTGATTTATTTTTTAACTTTGAATAAAAAAATTGTATTGATATATTACATTGTGTTGTGTGATGACTTTCTGTTAGATATGGGTTTTTTAATGTTTCTTGTAGCTATCTTTTTTCTTCCGGTTTCATTGAGAGATATTTGATATACAGCACTGTGTGAGTTCACGGTGTACAGCATGATGACTTGACTTACGTACATCATGAGGTGATTACCACAATAAGTTTAGCGACCATCCATCATCTCATGTAGACACAAAATAAAAGAAGTAGAAAAACATTATTTTTCCTTGTGGTAAAAACTCTTAGGATTTGCTCCCTTAACAACTTTTATATGTAACATACAGCAGTGTTAATTATAGTTATCCCATTGTACCTCACGTCCCTAGTACCTATTTATCTTATAACTGGAAGTTTGTACCTTTTGATGCCTTCAACCAATTCCTCCCCCCACCCAGCACCCCTTTCCTGCCTTTGGTAACCACAAATCTGATCTCTTTTTCTATGCTCAATGCTAGTCAATTGTTCGAGTCTACCAATTTGTTTAATTTGTCCCTTGTTAAAGAATATCTATATTATATTGTTTCCAGGCTCCAGGCTTTCACTGTTATAAAGAATGTTGCATTTTTTATATAATCCTCAAACTCTATGAGAGTGGAACAGTTTAATCCCATTTTACAGATGAAGACTAGAGAGAGGGATAGGGAAATGAAGTAATTTGCATAATCTCATGCATGTAGTAAGTGGAAAAGGTACAATTCTAATCCAGAGCCTGCATTCTTTACTACCTTCCCTTGTCTTCCTGCCAACAAGGGGAACTGTGTTAGTATTTATCTACCATATTAAGTAAGGTATTGGAGGCATGCTGCAGAGTGTACGGACTGGGGCTTCAGGAGTGTTTGTAATATGTTATTTCCTTAGCTTAGGTCATGGATTCGCACGTATCTATTTTTGTGGTTTGTTTTTGAAACATAAAGCATTTGTTTATTTTTGTGTTTCTTAATTTATGTCAATGTCACATATGAACTTTCATATGTATCATCTACTACACAATTAAAACTGTTAAAAATCCCAATACTGGTAAAAAGATGTGTGGGTAAAATCTAAGGACAAGTTCTTCAGATTGCTTTAAAATTTCTGACCTATTCTTACATGGCTGGGGAAAGGAGAGATTGGAATGGTGATTTAGGAACCCATGGAGAGCAAATCTCAAATCTGGTCACGTAGTGACCACCATGGCAATTATTCATCTGACATCCCTTTTCTAGGAACTATTCTTTTCCCAGTATTCATGGTTAGGTGGGAGACATAATGATCCTACTTCCTGGATACAGTTGATTGGACCAAGAGAGGACCCTTGGGACAAGATATTGTTTCTCTGGTAATTCATTTCCTGGCCTGAGTCAGCTGGTCTGTAAGCAGTCACATGACTCAGGCTAAGCCAATCAGTGTCCTTTACCTAGAATTTTAGAACCAGAACTGGGAAACTATTAAGATTCAAACTCAAATCTGCTAGTAGACTTTTTTAAAAAAAAATTTTTGGCTGTGTTGGGTCTTCATTGTTTCATGCAGGCTTTCTCTAGTTGTGGCGAGTGGGGGCTACTCTCCATTGCAGTGCGTGAGTTTCTCATTGCGGTGGCTTCTCTTGTTGCGGAGCTCTGGCTCTAGGCCCGTGGGCTTCAGTAGTTGTGGCACACGGGCTCAGTAGTTGTGGCTCACGGGCTTAGTTGCTCTGTGGCATGTGGGATCTTCTCAGACCAGGGATCGAACCCGTGTCCCCTTCATTGGCAGGTGGATTCTTAACCACTGCACCACCAGGAAAGTCTCTCTGCTAGTAGACTTTTGGAGAAAATTTCATTTGCATTAAAAAGAAGGAATACAAGGCAGACAAAAAAACAAAAAACTGACAAGCCACAGGGAGTCTTGATGGCATTCAAGGCTTGATTCCAGATGTTCCTGAGGCCCAGCTACACCCAAGACCTTCCAGAGCTAAGTTGTTTTGTAAGAGTCCCACAGTATCCATTTAATAAATTACTTTTTTCTAAAGTACTTTAAAAAAAAAGTTTCTTTTTTACCTGAGAGAGTTCTAATTTCCTTAGGTCAATTAATCAGCAGGTGGTGCTGCAAAGGTATAAGCAGACAGCTATCAGGACAATAAGGACTTCCTGTGCTAGCCACTGAGCGTTTAATTGGTTATAGACCCACAACAGGTATTTATACTGAACAGCCAAAAGAAAATACAGTTAGCAAACAAAGAAGTATACCCTATTGGTCATGACAAAAAAAAACCAGACAAAAGTAAAATCACCAGAGTTGCAGAACTTCCTTTGCCAAAAAAAAAAAGAATTTTTAAAAACTAAAAAACAATTGAGAGGCAAAGTAGGAATAATGGATCCCAATCAACAGGAATAAACCATATAAATTCTTCTCTGCAAATGCATCAGTTTTGTGTAAGATAAAGGAGGTGGACCAGACAACTGTGTACCTCCTTACTACCTCTAAAATTCTTTAGCTCTGATGTTAAAGACATTAACAGCAATTTACAACTTTTGTAAAGTCCTGGAAATATGACAAAAATTATTTCACATTGAACATCACTGTCAAAAATGGAGGTCTTAGCTGACTTAATACCAATGATAAAATCAGACCAAGTGGTTCAGAATATGCTTTATTGGCTAGTTAACAAGTTTGGGTGACTTGTGAAGTATCAGATATAGCCCATGCTCTGTAGATGCTAAAAATATATAGAAATGTTGTGTAAAGATCCAAGAAAGCAAAATCCAATCCCTATCATTTTATTTCTCCATGGCTTTTAAATTAAAATCACTACTCAAGATCCAGCTCGTGTTTATTTCCATTTCAAAGTCTAGTTTATTTTTCCTTTCGCACCAATGATTCACTTTATCAAGAATATTTTCTTTATTGTGACTTAGTACTATATATATATGTATATATAATTAGAGTAACGATTACAGAATATTTTTGACAAGTATGGAAAAATAGTAGTTAATGTTTTCCATCTGTTTGCTGCATGCTATGTCACCAAAAGAACCACTGATCCTACAGAATCAGGAAACGCCTATGCAAGTACATGACAGAAATATAAATGTCTAATGAATTAATTTTGATCACTTACTTACACATTTTTGTAAATGTTACCATATGTTGTTTAAATTACCCGTTATCAAAATTAGTGCACAAATGTTGTCTCTTCCAGAGCTTCACGCTGGGAAGTTTTAAAAATTGTAATTATTTAAATTTATTTGTGTAAAATGTATTGTCATTTACCTCTAGATATGTAATTTCTAAAATTAAAGTTCAAGTTCTGAAATCTTCCTTATAAGAGCTTTAGTGGTACTGTCGCAAGTCTTTTGTTTGGTAGATTTAAGTTCTCCAAAAAGTAAAAACCAAGAACTATATCTAATGACCTCAAATTCAAACTACAACTTGCAGAAAGGGAATGCAGAATGTGTTACAATTTCAATCTGCAGGCTTGGAAGGCATTGCAGATTGTTCGTGTTCTAGGAAGTCACCCTAGCTTGGTTTCATGTTGGGACCCGTCTGTCCCCATCCCACCCCATCCTTCTGAGGCATTGTGCTGGAGGAAGAGACCTCAGTCAGAGCAACACAGAGAAGTCTAAGAAACTCTTTCTAGATGAGTCTATTTCACCAACCTGGCACAAAAATGGAGGTCAGAAAGCCTTCCCATAACCAAAACAACCGTTCTAAATATTATAAATATTGGCATAGTAATTTGTTGTTTGTTGAACAACGATTGAGCAATTATAAAGCCAGCACGTCCTAAACTCCTTGGAGGCAGGTGCTCTAATTACGCCCATTTGACTTGCCCAAGGTTACACAACTAAGAAGTTGCCCCGCTGGGGGTGAACACAGGTGTGTCTGACTACGGAGCTGGTGCCCTGACCGGTCCATAATGCTCCCTCCAAATAACCAAGTGTAAATGGCCAGATTTATTGGTACAAATGACACAAACACAACTTCCCGCCTTCTTGTCCTAGGCTATGTTATCAGGGATGTAACTAAGCAGACTTTCTGGTCTGAGTTTTTTAGTCTTATATTAATGTTTACAGGATGTGGTTTATCCCAATTAGTACTGCACATGCAAATTCCACACGGTGAAAATTTAAAGAAAAAATAGGCCTGAAATCACACGGCTCTCCCACTTGCAGTACTGGCAGAATAGGTATCAAAGAATCTGCACTGCTGTCCATTCACCAAACTGCTGAGTCAAGGTTAAGTCCAGGGGATAAGTTTTGGAAACACGAAAAACCTTGAATACATGCACACATGTACACTGTGCCTGAGGAGAGGTCACTTATTGGATATTCGCATCCCAAAACATGAAGAACCATTGCACTAAAATCTTTTAAATTGTAAAATTGTGATTTCCCACATAACTTATATAGGAAGAATGTTAATCCAGAAAAGAAAACCTGGCCTGTTTGTTATATTTCTCATGATAAAGTAATAAATTAGTATTGTGATTTACTCAAAAACAAAGTTAGAGAAAAACTAAAAATGGTTGCACTAAGGTTTACAATGCACATATGATACAACTGTGTTAAAAGAAGCAACACTAGATCGGTGTAACGTGAATTGTTTCATCATGAACACATGTCTTGGAGTCTCCGAGAAATCTTTCCTTCACTCAGTCCTGATGGTCAGAACATAAAAGGTGACTGTCCGTTAAAGAAAACCAGACGTCTCAAGTTAAGGAATTTAGTGCTTTTCTGTGTATGGGAAGATGCAGGAGCCTGGGCTCACTGAAAGCATCCCTTTGACGTGCACCTCAGTGATCTGGGGTCAGTACCCTGCTCTTCTCCATCCTGAATCCCCTCAGGGTGCACAGCTGGGGGCAGCTGCAGTGGCTGCGGGCCTGGTGACAGCAACATCCTTTGTTTTTTGACAGGGCAGGTGACATTCTTTGTCCACAACAGTCTAGAACTGTCAGGCACAAACTGAAGCTGCTGTGCTCAGGCAGAATTTCTTCTTCAGGGAAGACTTAGCTCTGCTCTAAAGATCTTTCAAATAACTGATTCAGGCCCATCAGATTATCTAGGATAATCCCTTTTCCTTAAAGTCAACTGCTTGTGGACTTTAATCACACCTACAAAATGCCTTCACAATAACACCTAGATAAGCGTTTGATTGAATAACTGGGGACTACAGCCTGGCCAAGGTGACACACAAAACTGACCATTACAACAATCACATATATATGAATGTATATATACATCTGTATTATGATCCAGATGCACTGTTGCACTACGTGTGTGTAGACAGACAAATGGAGCATTCAGGAGGGATGCGCACTAAAATGATAACAATGGAAGAGAGTGTATTTGGGGAGATGAAAAGGGGAGTGTGTAGGGCAAAGAGGAGATTCACTTTTTACTCTTTATGGTTCTGGCGGGTGATGTTGATACTGGGGAGAGAATGCATGTGTGGGACCAGGGAGTATTTGGGAAATCACTGTACTTTCTGTCCAATTTTTCTGTGAACCTAAAACTACTCTGAAAAATAAAGTCTATTTTTTAAAAAATGACAGATTACCTACAAATAAACAGCAATCAGGTTGGTAGCAGAGCTCTCATCAGCAAAAATAAAAGCGGAAAAATATCTTTTATGTACCCAAAGTAAAGAACGCTGAACCTAGAATTCAATACATAATAAATTATCATTCAAGAAGGAAGATAATTCAATATGTATTCAAATATGATATACAATGGAATATTAGCCATAAAATGGAACGAAATTGAGTTATTTGTAGTGAGGTGGATGGACCTAGAATCTGTCATACAGAGTGAAGTAAGTCAGAAAGAGAAAAACAAATACCGTATCCTAATGCATACATATGGGATTTTAAAAAGCGGTACTGATGAACCTAGTGTCAGGGCAGGAATAAAAGACACAGACATAGAGAATGAACTTGAGGGCACGGGGGGGGGGTGGGGAAGGGGAATGTAGGATGAAGTGAGAGAGTAGCATTGACATATTATGGGGAGGGAAGCACACCTCTGTGACTGTATTAAAAGTCATTAAAATGTACGCTTTTAAATGGCTGATTTGTATGGCATGTGAATTATATCTTAATGAAGTTGTTAGAAAAAAAACAAATATGAAAATATAATAGTTTACTCCTCACTGACATTTGTGAAGAAACTACTGAAGAATATGCATCAAAGAGACAGGAGGGAAATGCAATGGTGAGCAAATCCATTTGGATAACATATTGCTAAACTAAATTAAGTACTGAGTATGAAAAAAACACAATAATTTTCATGGGTGTGTTTAAAAATCAGAATGAAAATTCTGGATAACAATACTATGGAAGTTGATGGTGAAGTGTTTCAGCATGAAATAAAAAAATTATAAATATGTTGTTGCTTTTGGAAGAGAACAGAGTTAATAATTAACCTTAGAATATGTTAAAGAAATGTGAAGCTAACACACATGTTAAAAATGTAAGAGTACCTTTTAAAGAAAACCACAGAAGTTAAGAAAAACATACTAATCCAACAAAAGGAGCAAAGGAAAACAATAGACAAGGCAAATGGGGATAAAAGCATGGTAAACAGATGACACAAAATAGGATAACTTCCAAGGAAGTTAGTACATTTTTGAAAATTTATCTTTAGAACACTACTCATCGAAACCTGTAAAATAGTTAATCCAAAACTTAAGTGAAAATGTGTAGTTTTAAATGTGTTTGTTATAAAACAAGAAGCAGTGAGCCTAAGAAATCAGAAGAACAACGAAAATTGGAGGAAGTAAATAAAAGGATTACAGAAACAGAAAGATCAAAGAATTTTAAAATAGAGTTAAATTGGAAATCAAAACCTGTTTCTCTTAAAAGAGTAGCAAATAGAAAACGCCTGCTTAAGGAAAAAAGAGAGTACATGCAAATTAACATTGGGAATGGAGGAAGACCGGTAAGTACAGATAAAGAACAGATTTTTTTAACCTTCAGAAACACATGACAATGTTACGACAATTAATTTTAAAACAAGTGACATTAACACATTTTTAGAAAAATAAAAGTGTCCACCTCTTAAAGGAACTAGACCCAGATATTTCACAGAAGAGATTTAGCAACCTCCAAGACACAAGTTATTTCTATCTTACAGAAACTCTTGCAGGGAATAGAAAAAGAGAGAAAGCTATCCAACTTTTTAAGGGGCTAACATAACATTGTTACCCAAATCGGACAATAAAAGAAAATTATAGGCCCATCTAAACTATAAACATGAATGCAGAAATGCTATATAAACTATCAATAAATTGAACCCACATTATATTCTGAAATTTAGGGTTTTCTAGCATTTGTCAAAATCAGAAAAATATAATAACACTGTTTTCCTGTACATACATTGAAGAAGAGAAGCCATATGATCTTCCCAATGAAATAACAAATGTGATTTGACAAAACTTTAACTCATTCATTTAACAAAAAAGAACAAAATAACATTGTAGCAAAATGTCCTTACCTTGATAAGGTATCAAACTACAAACAAAAACCAAGAAACCACTCAGTGGTCAAAATATTTCAAATAATAATGGCTCGTATTGAATTTCATATTTTAAATAATTTTGCGTATATTAAATAATTTAATCCTCATAAGAACTACATGAGCTAGGTATTATTTTCTCCATTTGATAGATGGAAAAAGTGTTGCAGAGAGAGGTTAAGTAACTTGCCCCAAATCACACAGGTAGTAAGAGCTAAAGCTGGGATTTGAACCCTGGCACATTAGCCTCAAAGACTTACTTTAGGATGCCATAATGCCTTGAAAAAGATCCAAAACCTCTTAATTTCTGTTGCCCACATAGACCATGCATTCTTGGATTGAGTGTGGATTCTGTCTAGTTCTATTTAAGCAGAATTTATGTAGATCCTAGAACTTGTGTCTCAGGGGCACTTTCCCCTAAGGTCCCAACATCTGTTTCAGATTTAGAATCATCCTCAGCAGATTCCTGAAGAGAACCTATTATTTGTCCTTCTGAAGTCTGTACCCTCTGGGGCCTAGTGAGGATCAATGCCCCTGCCATGTTCTCTCCCCCCAAAATCTAACTTTTTTTCAACTTTTGGATATTTTCCATGCCCTAAGTAACTTACTTCACTTCAACGGAATGCAGATGGCCTTCCCTTTGCCACAGCGCCTTCTGTGGTGGAGACCCACGACACAGATGACAGACTGGGACTCTTTCTGGCTACATCTCACCTGCTTCTTTCAGGAAGGTTCCCTTAGGTTTATACTTCTTATCCTGACCCTTACATTGATCCCTTTCCTTCTTGAAAAACCTGTAAACCAGCCCTGTTTGCTAGGACTGAGTGCTCTCCCTTGATTACAATCCATATCCGTGGGTGAGATCCTCTATTCCACCAACCGATTTTCGATCCTCAGTCGGTTGACTCGAACCATGCAGAACCGAGGATGTGGAGGGTCGACTGTACTGGCTAGTTCATATAAAGGACTTGAACATCCACGGAGTTTGGTATCTGCAGGGGGTACTGGAACCAATCTCCCTCGGATACCAAAGGACTACTGTAATTTCCCTTGATTTGGGGCTCAGATATTTGTTTTCTAACATAGTCCTCTCATCTTGATGTGGAAGGTCTAGCTAGCATAGGCAGAAATATGAAGTCAGTGAGTTACTGAATTATCAGACCGTTCATTGTTTAGCTAAAGCTTGCCCATTTTCACCTCCTTGACTCGGATAAACTCATCTAGGTGGCCCTCTCCCAATCACCCCATCATGTACTTCATGAGGGGGGTCAATCGCTTTTGTCTTCCCTGGTTCCTTTTAGTGTTTCTCCTCTTCTCTGTGCTTCTTTCCTTTTTTAAAAATGCATTTTCTTTTCTAATTAATTAATTAATTAATTAATTTTTGGCTGTGTTGGGTCTTTGTCGCTGTGCACGGGCATTCTCTAGTTTCGACAAGTGGGGGCTACTCTTCATTGCGGTGCGTGGCTTCTCACTGCAGTGACTTCTCTTGCTGCGGAGCATGGGCTCTAGGTGCAGGGGCTTCAGTAGCTGTGGCACGTGGGTTCAGTAGTTGTGCCTCGTGGGCTGTAGAGCGCAGGCTCAGTAGTTGTGGTGCATGGGCTTAGTTGCTCCGCGGCATGTGGGATCTTCCCGGACCAGAGCTCGAACCCGTGTCCCCTGCATTGGCAGGCAGATTCTTAACCACTGCTCCACCAGGGAAGTCCTGTGCTTCTTTTTTGAGGAGACTTAACTCTAGAAGTTCTTGGTCCCCTAGGGCTCAGGAAATACATTGGCAGTGGGCAGGGTGGTTGCTGAATAAAACGAAGTGTGCTCAGACACAAGTGTTTAGGGACAGCTATCTCCTCACTGAATTCTTTAGTGGAGAAGCCATACTGGCCACTTTAATAAATAAGCCCCAACATTTTAGTGGCTTACCACAATGAAAGTGTGTTTCTCACTCATGTAACAGTCACTGTAGATGTTCCTGGTGAGTGAGTACCTATCCTGACCATGGTGATTCAGGGACCCAGGTTCCTGCCAACTTATGGTGTCACAGTCCAAATGGCCTCTTTTGTTGCCTGTGTCTAGGTGGCAGATGGGACAGAGACTTCTTAAAGGTCTTGGCCTATAGGTGAAACACATCACTTCCATGCATATTTTGTAGTCGATTACTGATCTCATTGTCACATGTGTAAGTCAAAGGAATTAGAAAATGTAGTCCTTGATAGGGCAGTCATGTTTCAATTAAATTCCATATTATGGAAAGGTAGCACAATGTTGGTTGAAGCAAGCACTCAATGTCACTTCTTTACATTACATTAAAATAAATTTCCAGATGGATCAATATTTAAATGCACATTTTCTCCTCTTCAGCAAGTAGTATTGGGAAAGCTGGATAGCCATTGTAAATCAATGGAGTTAAAACACACCCTCTGGGCTTCCCTGGTGGCGCAGTGGTTGAGAGTCCGCCTGCCGATGCAGGGGACACGGGTTCGTGCCCTGGTCCAGGAAGATCCCACATGCCATATAGCGGCTGGGCCTGTGAGCCATGGCCGCTGAGCCTGCATGTCCGGAGCCTGTGCTCCGCAACGGGAGAGGCCGCAACAGTGAGAGGCCCGCGTACCGCAAAAAAACAAACAAACAAAAAAAAACACACCCTCTCACCATACAAAAAAATAAACTCAAAATAGCTTAAAGACTTGTTAACATAACACCATAAAACTCTTAGAACATAGGCAAAACATTCTCTGACATAAATCATGCCAATGTTTTCTTAGGTCAATCTCCCAAGGCAATAGAAATAAAAACAAAAATAAACAAGTGGGACCTAATCAAACTTACAAGCTTTTGAACAGCAAAGGAAACCATAAATAAAGCAAAAAGACAACCTACAGAATGGGAGAAAATATTTGCAAATGATGTGACTGACAAAGGCTTAATTTCCAAAATATTAAAACAGCTCATACAACTCAATAACAAAAAAAACAAACAACCCAATCAAAAAATGGGCAGAAGACTTAAATAGACAGTTCTCCAAAGAAGACACACAGATGGCCAATAGGCACATGAAAAGCTGCTCAACATTGCTAAAAATTATTAGAGAAATGCAAATCAAAACTACAATGAGGTACCACCTCACACCAGTCAGAATGGCCATTATTAGAGTCTACAAATAACAAATGCTGGAGAAGGTGTGGAGAAAAGGCAACCCTCCTAAACTGTTGGTAGGAATGTAAATTGGTGCAGCCACTATAGAAAACAGCATGGCAGTTCCTTAAAAAACTAAAAATAGAACTACCATATGATCTAGCAATCCCACTCCTGGGCATATATCCAGAGAAAACTCTAATTCAAACAGATATATGCACCCTAATGTTCACAGCAGCACTATTTACAATAGCCAAGGCATAGAAGCAACCTAAATGTCCATTGACAGATGAATGAATAAAAAAAGATGTAGTACATATACACAACGGAATACTACTCAGCCATGAAAAAGAATGAAATAATGCCATTTGCAGCAACATGAATGGACCTAGAGATTATTATACTAAGTGAAGTAAGTCAGAAAGAGAAAGATAAATACCATATGATATCACTTATATACGGAATCTAAAATATGACACAAATGAACTTATTTTTGAAACAGAAACAGACATAGAAAACAAACTTATGGTTACCAAAGGGTAAAGGGGGTGGGGCAGGGGTAAATTAGGAGTTTGGGATTAGCAGAGACAAACTACTATATATAAAATAGATAAACAACAAGATCCTACTGGATATTGACTGTATTCAACATCCTGTAATAAACTAAAATGGAAAACAATATGAAAAAGAATATGTATTTATATGTATAACTGAATCACTTTGCTGTACACCAGAAACTAACACATTGTAAATCAACTATACTTCAGTAATAAAAAAAGGAGTGAATTTTAAAAATTTAAAGTAGATTATAATCACTGAAAGGGAAACAGCTGTCTATTATGAAACAAAATCCAGAAGTCATTTTAAAAACATTAGTTAATTCAACTACAAACAGAAAGCATGGCAACCAGCAAAATGGGGATGGGAGAGTAGGGGGGTGGGGAGACTCATGACTCAAAACGGTCATTTCATTAGTATATGAATGGTTTCTATAATCAAGAAGAAAATTCTAATAGTCCAAAAGGGAAACCAGGAAAAGATATAAGATGATAGTTCACCCAGAGAGGAAATATGGCGAGTCTAAGCAACAAATTAAAAAAGTAAAATCAAAATAAGATACCAGTGGCACAAATCAAACATTTTAATGACATTCTGGGACAGGCTGTGGCAAAACAAAACTTCATGCACTGCTTATGAGGGTGTAAACTGATATAGCTTCTATGGATTTTATCATTAACTCTGAAATTTAAAATGGGATATCCTTGGGCTTCCCTGGTGGCGCAGTGGTTGAGGGTCCGCCTGCCGATGCAGGGGTCACGGGTTCGTGCCCCGGTCCGGGAAGATCCCACGTGCCGTGGAGCGGCTAGCCCTGTGAGCCATGGCCGCTGAGCCTGCGTGTCCAGAGCCTGTGCTCCGCAACGGGAGAGGCCACAACAGTGAGAGGCCTGCGTACCACCAAAAAAAAAAGGGGGGGGGGATATCCTTTGGCCCAGTAAATCCCTTTCTACAAAAACATCTCACAAATATAGTTCTTGTGCTCTAAGTAAAAGACATTCATTCACTTAGCACTGTTTATATCAGCAAAACACTCTAAAAGACCCACAGATCTATCAATAGGGTTATGGCTCATTAATTTATGTTTCACCCATACACTGGAAAATTATAAAGCAATTCAAAAGAGTAAGATAACTCTACATGCAGTCAAGTTAAGATCCTTTGACATATTTGGTGACCAATGTAATCTGCATACACGGTGCAATAATAATACTCATGGAAAAGATATACCTGCATATATTTTGATATGCCTGCAAATGCAAAGAAAACGGTTTGAAAGGATAAACACCCACTTTTTAACACTTCCGTTAAGAGGAGGAATGGGACAGAAGGAAGTTTTAGGGTTGGCTTCTGGGTTATTTTCTTCTTTTTCACTTTTCATTCTATGCATTTACTTCTAACTTTTTACAAGGAGAATGTTATGTCTGTAGTTAAAGAATAAAAACAACTAAATTAGGTGTACCAGGTTCACCAAAGCCTTACCCTGAGAACCATGCTTCTGGATGATCCCCCCAAAGGTAAAAGCTGCCACTTAGAACACACGACATATCAGTGCCATTTGTGTGTGTGTGTGTGTGTGTGTGTGTGCGCGCGCGGGGGGGCCGGGGGGGCGACCGTGAACCAGCCAAATTCTGCCAATAAATTGTGAGTCCTGTAGGACAGGCACGATTCCATTCGCCTGTAAGACGTGTTTCTTGTATTTACTGAATCGTGAGAGGCTGGGCGCAGAGACACATTTGGGGCTGGTTAGGCTACCATGTGGCCGCCAGCGAAGCTCCAGCCTCCGGGCGCGAGCAGCCCGGGCTCAAACAGACTCCCTCAGAATTTCTCCAGGAAACCGTCGGGTGGGTAGAGATGGGCGCTCCGTCCAGCAGCGCCCTTCCAATCTGCTGTCCTGTTTGAGAACGTCGCCTTTCCTTCCCGGAAATGAGCCTTAATGCAGCTAAGGTTGCGCCAGAGGCGGCGCCCGGGCGGGAGGCGGGGCAGGAACCGGGGCCAGTAGCGCAGGGGCCGGAGGCGGGGCCGGGGCAGGACTCGGAGAGCCGGCCGCAGCCGCCGGCAGGGCCCGGCTCCGAGCCTCTCCCGGCTGCAGAGCCCGAGCCGGAGCGGGTCTCGGCGTCGGGTCCGGGACGGGAGCTCGAGCTGGGCTGGGATGCGGGGCAGCGCGCAGGGGCCCCGCCGGAGTCGCAGCCTCTGCCGGCGTCGGAGTCTGAGAACGGAGTGTCCGAGAGACCCCGCTGCCACACCGACTGCCTGGAGGTGCCGCTCTCCCGGGCCTTCCGGCGGCTGGGATGGGAGGTGGGCTCGCACCCCCCCTGGATCTTCTTGCTGCTGCCCATGGTTTTAACGGCCGTCCTCGGCGCTGGCCTGATTCACCTGCCCAAGGAAGAAGAAGACCTCGAGGAGCAATACACCCCGATAGGGAGCCCCGCCAAGGCTGAGCGACGCTTCGTGCAGGGACATTTCACCGCCAACGAATCCAATCTCTTCTCCATCGCCAGGAAGAGCACCGAGGTCAGTTATGCTTCCATTCTAGTGGTCTCCGACACCAACTCGCTGCTGGAACAAGAAACCTTATCAGAAATTAGTGAAGTGGACGACGCGGTTCAGGCTTTGACTGTGACACAGGCAAAGGGAACCCAGATCCTCTACAATGAGGTGCACTTGAAGAACCAGGGCTACTGTGTACCCTCCCACCCACTCTTGTTCGCCTGGAAAACGAACAGTGTCCTCAACCTGAAAAACATCACCTTCCCCATCTACAGCCTAGCCGGCCAGGTCGTGTACCTGGCCAACATCCTTGGAGGAACTGTGTTAGGCGAGAGCATGGGACTGAGCCAGTTACTCCTGGAGGCCAAAGCCATGCGGCTGCAGTACTACCTGAAGACTGGCGAAGGAGAGGACAGCGAACGCAGCAAGGCGTGGCTGATCCACTTCCTGAACCAAGTTGGCAACCTTGAAAAGAGTCTGGCCTTGAAGAAGATCCAGGTACCTAGCGGCTGGGGCTTTACAGGGAGGCCAGGAGAAGGTGGGAGGGATAAGAAGACTTGTTCCAACAGCACTCTCGAATTACTTGATGGAGCCCTTGACTTGAAGCTGGGTGTGTTCTGCTGTATTTGGTCCTTAATCCAACTTTCTTAACATAGCGTACTGAAGAATGCCACAAAAGAATCTAAAAGTGGATATATGCATATGTATAACTGATTCACTTTGCTGTACACCTGAAACTAACACATAACTGTAAATCAACTATGCAACCAAATTTTTTAAAAATAAAATAAAATAAAAAAGAGAGCTAAGACCTAAAAAAAAAAAAGCCAGAAATCTTAAATCCTTGGTAACATTTTGCTGAAAAACACAAATTGTACATCCTCAAGGTTGTTCTGTTCAGTACAGACATTGATCTTAAGGTTTAGTTCGGTTTTCTGGTCAAATTACTTTGAAATTTTTACTTTAAGTTAAAGTCTTTGCTGTTTCTGGGAGCCCCCTAAAATTTGTTTAGAGTTCAGTGGAATAAAAAAAACCAAATATATAAGCAAAAGTTCCATGGTTTTGTTGAAAAAGAATGCTGAGCATTTTCAAAGTAAATTATAGCATAGTGCTAGGCACATGGTAGCTGTTCTGTAATTGCTGGGCTGGCAAACCTAATACTCTGAACAAAACTGGTGAAAGTGAGACACCTTCTGGAAGAAGCCTTTGAATACCCAGTCCTTAATGAAATGATATTTGTGCAGTTAAAATAGTAAAAGATAACAACCTAATAAAAATTTAGAAAAAGCCAAAATGTCTATAGTTATCAATGATTTTTTTATATAAGATTCAGATTTCATATATTCAGGAGTTTTAAACTTTAGATTTTTGAAATAAACTTTGGAAAGCATGCCAGAGATTTGTGGGAAGAAGCAAATCTTTATTACCTTCTTTATTCTAAAATCATAATCCACATAGTTTGATTCTTTACTGAATTTTAATGTTTCAATCAATAAGCTATAGTGTTTCAATATCATTTGTAACACACACAATATCAGAATTAAAAGTTACTTATCTGAGTATCTTTTTGTGGCAGGTGGTCTACTTTATATCACTTTCTAAACAACTGGAATTTGAGGCAACTTCTATGACAGTGATCCCCTTGTTTCACTTGGCATACCTTCTAATCATATTATTTGCAATCACATCATGCTACAGGTAAAAGACTTTTATTAGTTTTAAACACTAACTTTAAAAAATATTTTATTGCGGTAGTATATATGTATATAATGTATATATAATATATGTAACATAAAATGTACCATTTTAAAAATCATTAAAAAACAGTTACTTATTTATTTAATTATTGGGCTATGCCAGGTCTTAGTTGCGGCACATGGGATCTTTATTTGCAGCATGTGGGCTCTTAGTTGTGGCATGCAGGCTCTTAGTTGTGGCATGCGGGATCTAGTTTCCTGACCAGGGATCCAACCTGGGCCCCGTGCACTGGGAGCATGGAGTCTTGACCACTGGACCACCAGGGAAGTCCCTAAAAACCATTTTTAAGTGTACAATTTAGTGGCATTAATTACATTCACACTGTTGTGCAACCATCACAACTATCTCTTCATAAATATGTTCCATCACCCCAAACAGAAACTCTGTAACCATTAAGCAATAACTCCCCATTGTCTCCCCCAAGTCTTGGTTACTTTTTAATCTACTTTCTGTTTCCATGATTTTGCCTATTGTAGAGATTTCATATAAGTGGAATCATACAGTATTTGTCCTTTTGTGACTGGCTTATTTCACTTTGCATAATGTTTTCAAGGCTTATCCATGTTTTAGCATGAATTCCTTTTTATGGCTGAATAATATTCCATTTTATGTATATACCACATTTTATCTACTTATCTGTTTATGGGCCCTTGGAATATTTCCATCTTCTGACTATAGTGAATAATGCTGCAATGAACGTTGGTGTACAAATCTCTGTTTGAACTTGTTTTCAATTCTTTTCAGCATATACCTAGGAGTAGAATTAGTGGGTTGTATGATAATTCTCTGGTTAGCTTTTTGAAGAACCACCAAACTATTTTTCACAGAGGCTACACCATTTTATATCCCACCAGCAATATGTAGGTTTTCCAATTTCTCCACATCCTCACCAACACTTATTTTCTGTTTTATTGATTATAGCCATCCTTGTAGGTATAAAGTGACATCTCATTGTGGATTTGATTTGCATTTCCCTAGTAACTAATGATGTTAAGTATCTTTTTTATGTGTTTACTGGTCATTTGTATATCTTCTTTGGAGAAGTGTCTATTCAGGTCCTTTGCCCTTTTTTTTTTGTCTGTGCCACACAGCTTGCAGGATCTTAGTTTCCTGACCAGGGATTGAACTCAGGCCCCTGGCAGTGAGAGCGTGGAGTCCTAACCACTGGACTGCCCGGAAATTCCCACATTTGCCTATTTTTAATGAAATTGTTTGTCCTTTTGTTGTGTTGAGTCCTATTGTTGATGAGTACTTTATATCTTTTAGATATTAAATCCTTATCAAGATATATGATTTGCAAATATTTCCTCCCACTCTGTAGATTATCTCTTTACTTTCTTGATAATGTCCTTTAATGCACAAAAGTTTTAATTTTGATGAAATTCAACTTATTTATTTTTGCTACTTGTGTTTTGGTGTTATATCTAAGAATCCATTGACAAGTCCAAGGTCATGCACATTTACCCTATGTTTCTTTCAAGAGTTTTATGGTTTTAGCTCTGAAATTTAGGTGATTGCAATTTTTAATTCATAGTTGTATGTCATGTGGAGTAGGGGTCCAACTTAATTCTTGTACATGTGGAAATTCAGTTGTCCAAGTACCATTTGTTGAAGAGACTGTTCTTCCCCAGTTGAATGGACTTGGCATCCTTGTCAAAAATCAATGGGCTGTAGATGTATGGGTTTATTTCCAGACGCTCAGTTCTAGTCCATTGGTCTATATGTCAATCCATATACTAGTACCACTCTGTTTTAATTATTGTAGCTTTTTTATAAGTTTTGAAATCTGGAAATCTCAGCTGTCCATTTTTTTTTTCATTTTAAGGTTATTTTGGATATCCAGGGCTCCTTGTAATTCCATATGAATTTCAGTGTTGACCTTTCCATTTCTGGAAGAAAACGCCATTGGTATTTTGATAGAGATTGTGTTGAATCTGTAGATTGCTTAGGTGAGATTGTCATTTTGACAATATTAAGTCTTCCTCCCCATGAACTAAGAATGTCTTTCCATTAATTTAGGTCTTCTTTAGTTTTCATCAATGTTTTGTAGTTTTCAGCATACACGTCTTTCACTTCTTTGGTTAAATGCATTCCTAAGTATTTCATTATTTTAAACACTAAATGGAATTACTTCTTTAAGTTCGTTTTGAGATTGTTCATTGTGCATGGATAGAAACCGCTGAATCCTGTGTGTTTATCTTATAACCTGCAGATTTACTGAATTTGTTTACTAATGTTAGTAGTTTTCTTGTGGAGTCTTTGGATTTTTCATATATATAATCATATAATCTGTGCAAAGAGATAGTTACAATTCTTCCTTTCCAATTTGAATTCCTTTTATTTCGATTTCTTGTCTAATTGCTCTGGCTAGCACTTCCAGTACAATGTTGAATATCATTGGTGAAAGTGGGCATCCTTATCTTGTTCCTGATCTTAGGTGGAAAGCTTTCCATTTTTCACCATTGAGTATGATGTTAGCTATGCAGTTTTCATTATTGACTTTATAACTTTGAGGAACTTTCCTTCCATTCCTTGTTTTTGAGTGTTTTTATCATGAGAAGATATTGGAATTTGTCAAATGCCTTTTCTGCATCTTTTGAGATGATCATGTGGTTTTTATCCTTTGTTCCATTAGTGTGGCGTATTACATTGATTGATTTTCCCATGTTGAACCACTCTTGCATTCCTGGGGTAAATCCCATATGGTCATGATGTATAATCCTTTCAATATGCTATTGAATTGTGTTTGCTAGAATTTTATTGAGGATTTTTGTATCTATATTTATAAGAGGTGTTATCTGTAGCTTTCTTGTGATACCTTTGTGTGGAATTGATATCAATGTAATGATGGCCTCATCATATGAGTTAGGAAGTGTTCCCTTCCTTTCAACTTTTTGGAAGGGTTTGAAAAGGATTGGTATTAATTCTTCTTTACATGTTTGGTAAAATTCACTAGTGAAGCCATCTGGTCCTGGACTTTTTTTGTTGGGAGGTTTTTGATTACTGATTCAATCCTTTTACTTGTTACATGTCTGTTGAAATGTTCTACTTCATCTTGAGTCAGTTTAGGTCTTTGTGTATTTCTAGGAATTTGTGCATTTTATCTAGGTTATCCAGTTTGTTGGCATAAGTTAATAGTAGTCTCTTATAATCCTTTACATTTCTGTAAGTTCAGTAGTAATGTCCTCACTTTCATATCTGATTTAGTTATTTGTATCTTTTTTATTTTCTCCTTTGTCACTCTAGATAAATGTTTGTCAATTTTGTTGATCTTTTTCAATAACCACTTTTGGTTTTGTTGGTTTTGTCTATTGTTTTTCTATTCTCAATTTTATTTATCACTGTTCTAATCTTTATTATTTTCTTCCTTCTGTTAGCTTTGTGTTAGGTTTTCTCTTCTTTTTCTGGTTCCACAAGGTGTCTAAATCCACAAAGTGGTTTGAGATCTTTTCTCTTTTTTAATGTAGCTATAAATTTACCTCTGGGCACTGGTGTCACTACATCTCATAAATTATGGTATTTTGTATGTTTGTTTTCATTTTCCTTATAAATTATCTGCCTAGATGTTTTATCCATTATTGAAAGTGATGTATTGAATTTGCCAACTATTACTGTAGAGCTATATATTTCTCTCTACAATTTTGTTAATATTTGCTTCATATATTTTGGGTCTCTGTTTTGTGGTTAATTTATGTTTATAGTTGTTATATCTTCCTGATTCATTGGCCTTTTTATCAATATATAGTGTCCCTCTGTCTCTTTTAACAGTTTTTGAAATAAAGTCTATTTTTGTCTGATATCAGTATAGCCACCCCTGATCTCTTTTGGTTACTATTCATATGGAGTATCTTTTTAAATCCTCTTTCAATCTATTCATGTCTTTGGATATAAAGTGAGTCTCTTGTACACAGCATATAGTTGAATCATGCTGTTTTATCCATTCTGACAATATCTGCCTTTTGATTGGAAAGTTTAATTTATTTAGATTTAAAATCATTGCTGACAAGGAAGGACTTACTCCTGCTGTTTTGCTGTTTGTATTCTGTATATATTATAGCTTATTGTCCTTCATTTCATCCACTTATGCCTTTTTTTTTTTTTTTTGGCCCTGCTGCACAGCTTGTGGGATCTTTTTTTAAATCCTCATCTTTTTTTTTTTTTTTTGGCCCTGCTGCACAGCTTGTGGGATCTTTTTTTAAATCCTCATCTTTTTTTTTTTTTTTTGGCCCTGCTGCACAGCTTGTGGGATCTTTTTTTAAATCCTCATCTTTTTTTTTTTTTATTTTAAATTTTATTTTTTTTTCGCTGCTCCACGGCATGTGGGACCTTCCCGGACAGGGGCCCGAACCCGTGTCCTCTGCATAGGCAGGCGGACTCTCAACCACTGCGCCACCAGGGAAGCCCAGCTTGTGGGATCTTAATTCTCCGACCAGAGATTGAACCCAGGCCCAGGCAGTGAAAGCTCCAAGTCTTAACCACTGGACCAGTGAATTCCTGATTTATGCCTTCTTTTATGTTTAGTTTCTATTTTTCTAGTGAGCTGTTTTGATTCTTTTTTCATTTCCTTTTGTGATGGTTTTTAGAGACTTTCTTTGTGGTTACCATGGAGATTCATATAACATCTTAAATTTAAAATGATCTATATTAAATTAATACCTACTTAACTTTTAACTATGCTGCTTCTATACATCTCTGTCCTCCCTCCCTTATGTTGTTGTCATAAATTATATCCTTATACATTGTATGCACTATAACATAGATTTATAGTTATTTTTATGTCATTGTCTTTTAAATTCTGTAGGAAGTAAAAGGTAGAGTTACAAACCAAAAATACAATAATACTTGTTTTTGTATTTGCCCGTGTATTTGCCTTTACTGGAGATCTGTATTTCTTCATGACTTCGGTTACTTTTTTTTTTTCCTTCATTTCAATCTGAAGGAGTTCCTTCAGCATTTCTTATAAGACAGGCCTAGTGATAACAAATTCCCTCAGCTCTTCTTTATCTGTAAATGTCTTAATTTCTCCTTCATATTTGAAGGAGGGTTTTCTGGACACTGCCTTGAAGTTGATCGGTTTTTCTTTTAACACTTTCAATATCATCCATTGTCCCTTGGCCTCCATGGTTTCTGATGAGAAATCAACCTTGATACTTATCAAGTATCCTTTGTACGTGATCAGTTGCTTCTTTCTTGCTGCTTCCAAGACTCTCTTTGTCTTCGTCTTTCAATAGTTTGATTATAATGTCTCTTGGTGTGGATCATTTTGAGTTTATCCTACTTGGAATTTAAGTTTCTTGGATTTGTAGCTTCATGTCTTCTATCAAATTTGGGATGTTTTCAGTCATTATACTTTAAATATTCTTTCTGCCTTTTTTTCCCTCTCTTCTTTTTCAGGGACACCCATAATATGTATGTGGGTTTGCTTGCTGGAATCTAACAGGTCAGTGAGGTACTTTTCACTTCTTATTTCTTTCAGCCTCTCAGACTCAGTAATTTCAATTGACCTATCTTCAAGTTCACTGGTTCTTTATTATGCCTGCTAAATCTGTTATTGAACATCTCTAGTGTTTTGTTTTTTTATTTCAGTTGTACTTTTCAGCTCTAAAATTTTAGTTCCTTTTAAGTTTTTTTCCTATCTCTTTATTTAAATGATCACTTTGTTCATACATTATTTTCCTTATATCCTTGTCAGTGCTCACCTTTAGTTCTCTAAGCTTATTTAGGACAGCATTTTATAGTCTTTATCTACTAAGTCCTGTCTCTGTCTTTCCTGTCAATTTATTTTGTTCCTTTGCCTGATCAATACTTTCCTATTTATTTGTTTGCCTTGGGATTTTGTTGTTGTTGAAAACTTGGCATTTGACTATTATAATGTGGTAACTGGAAATCAGATTTCCTACCTCCCCAGGGTTTCCTGATGTTTGTTTGCTTGTTTGTTTAATACTGTAGTAGTTGATCTTCTTAGTGACTTTCCCAAACTATTATTGCAAAGATTGTATTCCTTGTTTATGTTGTCACTGAAGTCCTGTTCCTTAGCTTGTGTTCAGCTATTGTTTTGACAGAAATTTCCTTGCATTCCAGGAGCTCTCCCAGTCTTTTCAAAATGGTTCTGTGCCTGGACTCTCCTTCAACACTTACCCAGGGTTATGCCATGACTGGGGATTAGCCATAGGTGAAAGCTTAGTGTCTTAAGTCCTTTTTGAGCATTATATCTTGCCATGGGTGACTTTCTAAATTCCCCAGTATACACAGGCACTTGTGAATATTCTAAACTCCAGAGAAATGCTCCCCAGCTTCTGCCTTAGGCAGTCTTTTGTATGTTTGGGCTGTAATCTTTTGCCCTATGCATGTGAAGTTTGTTTATTCAGTTTGTGGTGTTTCCACCTTTCTCAACCTGAGTTTTGTGTTAGACAAAACAGAGGAGTGCCTTGCATCAGTCCTTCAGGTAGTCCCTAGGCAGTTTAGAACTGATATATAAAATATTACGTGAATAAGGTCTGCTCTGCTCCTTCCAGAAATAAGGACATAGTCCCACACTGGTAACATGGGCTGTTGATGCTTTAAGACTGCTGTTGCTTTAAGACTTTGCTTTAAGACTCTTGTCACTTTAAGACTATGGCCAGTTTAACACATCTGCCACTTTATTGTCACTGCCACTTTAAAACTTCTATCCCACCGGAGAGGGAGGTGAAGTAGGGCATATAAACTCACTACAAACTTTCCTACTGTTTTAAACGCCCCCTGCCTTTTTTTTTTTTTTCAGCCCTCTGTAAACTTTTGACTGTTTTCCAGAGATCACAGAGTTGGTTCTGACAACTTCTGCTTGTTTTTCTATGTATCGGTTGGGAGACAAGAAGTAGAAAATTCTTACTCTACATTTTTCTGCTGTCTAGCAGTAAACTCTTATTTTTTAAACCTAATGACTTAAAACAAATTTTGCCCATTAGCAATAGTATGCAATCAAATGGAATAGTAAAAAGAGATTTTGGCTGTTTTTGTTTGCTTTCGTATATGTTTATTACCTTACATGTTTGCCAGTTATGATTAGTTGTGTCATTTGGAGGCAGATATGCTGATAGAGCTAAGAAACAAGTCTTTATTTCTATTATAAATTTGAACTAGTACTTTTAACTATACAAAAAAGTAAGCTCTAATTTAATTGACACGGGCATCTCCATTGTTCTGGTGTGGAGTTTACTTTGTTAAGCACTTGTTATCTAGGCATTAAGGTTAGTTTGAGCTCTTATGGCCGGAAAGCTAAAATATGAAAAATATAAGCCAAAAAAAATAGAATTTAGATGTAGAAAGAACCTCACAAATAATATTATTCTAATGATTCTCACATCAGAGTCACAGAGAGAGCCCTAAAACCACATATTCTGAGGCCCTGCCCTATTGAATCAAGTATCTGGAGGCTAAATCTGAAAATCTATATTTCAAAAATTTCCCCAATTTATTCTCATAAGTACATAAGTCTGGGGGAAAATGATATAATTTAACTCTCTAGTTTAAGGTGGAGAAAGATGTGAGGCTCCAATAGGTAAAGGGACGTAACCACACTGGGCGCATCTTTAGAGTCAATAAGCTAATTTATAACTTTGTTATTCTGGAAAGGAAGATCACATCCCTTAGAAAATAAAGAAATGAAAAAAGAAGGAAGCAAGAAAAAAGGAGGAAGAAGGGAAAGAAGGAAGGGAGGAAGGGAGGGAGGGGGGAGGAAAGAAAGCAAAATTCAGCCGTGTTAAAGTTAGTAGGATAAATAATTTTTTAAATTAGTACGGAATCTATAAGGTACCAAGAACTAGTTTGACAAAAGTCTTCTACTGGATAGTTCGTTCTGAATATACAAAGTTATGTCAATTCTTGCTTATCTGTAGCAAATAACTGTGAACAGTAATGCAGAAAATCTTGTATTGAAGGCAATTAGAAAATGACTTACATTTGTCTTTGAAGACTTTTTATGCTTATATAACCAACACATTGAACACACAGGACACATGAGGTGTAAACATAAAGCAACTTTATTTTCATCTCCCTCTGTTCCCTTTAAGTTTTGTAGGTAGAGCAAGTTCTTCCTCTGCCCCATAAAAACTGAGGCAGGCCCTGTGACTTTCATTGTCATTCTTAGGTAAGACAGAGTCCTCCAATCAGAATTAAAATGTCCATGTCCATGTAATAAACAAAAAGTGGTAACTTGATTTGAAGCTGAGGTTTCCCCCTCTCTTAGCTGGAGCACACTGCATGGGAAAACCTTTTACGGGGAAAAAAGGGCTTCCCTGCCCTCTTCTATCACTTCTTATCTTGCTGTACTAGTTCCTGGGTTGGAACATGCCCAAGGAGAAGAGGAAAGGGAAGAGGAAGATTCTTAAGCCATACATGCTGAGTGATGGTCTAATAGATGCTTTTTCTGGGTTTGAATATACAACTGATTCTCCTGTGAGAGCTTTTGTAAGTTCCTTGACATCTCTCACTCCCAGTTCTCTGTTATCACTGAGAATCTTATCTCTGTTCTGGGTGGGGCCTCCTAGACAGTCCCTAAGATATCCCCATCCTGCCTGTCTCACACACTTATATATGAAAGTTATTCCTTGCCTACATGCATTTACCTCATACAGAACCATTATTCAAACACATTTTGTGGTTCCATATTTACTGTCTTGCAGTGAAGTCATTTAAACAGTAGTAAGACTTTCTCAAAAGGTGTACTCCAAATTGAACTTCATTCTATAGTAAGTACTGGTATGTCGAGCTTCCAGACTATTTCAAAATTGTCTGACGTTTTGGAAATGACAAAACTTACACCAAATGTGAGATCAATTTCAGAAAAAAATCCGGAGAATCTTTCCCTTCTCAAATACACTGTAAACTATTCTTTAGTCTTGATAGACATCATTATCTTTCAAGGAAGATGTGGATCCCTCACCAAGTGTATACATAGATTGTATTCTAAGTGGGATGATTTCTAATTTAGCCTCCCCTTAAGTGAATAGAAAATTCAGGAAATTGGCCTTTTTGCTGCCAGTGATGCCTAACTGCCTGAGCATTGGAATCATATGAAGAAATTTCTAGACACTTGGATTCTGCAGCTTCTCTACAAACGTATAGATCAGAATCTGCAGAGCTGTGTTCCAGGACTGCAGGAATCTAAAGTTCTAAGACTCTCCTAAGTCATTCTGATAAACTGCTTAACCAAGGTCCTTCTTGGGGACTAGAAAATCTGCAAGTGTGTTCACCAAACAGTGCTCTACATTCACATCTTCCCTCCATTGCCTATTGAACATTAAAATGAAGGTCATTTAGAAAAAGTCAACACAGCAACTAGCCAAAGTCAAGTCACTCTAGCCAATAAAATACCTCACTCCCCCATCCTCTGAAATATTTACACCAAGAAAATCCAGAAACCTGAAAGAGGGAATGGGGATAAACATGTCACATGTAGCTTTTATCCTCATTAATCTTTCTGATTTCACAGTTCATCTGTGTTACTTTCTTATCTTAAATTCCTATAAACCAGTATTGTTACTTTAAGAAGTATTTGTTATAATCAAAGTTTGTCATAACAAAGACATTTACTTTTGCTCTGGAGTGAGACTGTGTGTGTGTGTGTGTGTGTGTGTGTGTGTGTGTGTATTTTGTGTATTTTTGGGCCCTGAGTTTAACTGACAGCATCAGCAGTTTGAGAAAAAGTGAGATACAGGCACAGTGTAGGTTTTTTTTTTTTGGTAGTAATAAGAAAGTTTAGCTATTTTAATGTGGTCCTGCCTGAATAAGGTCTTTAGTTATATTCTTGCTGTTTTGGAATCAGCAGCTCCATTGGCTTAGTTGACTCTCCCAGTTTTCAAACCAAACTTAGTTTCTCTCTCCTGCTAAAAATATCTAGAGGCAGGTATCAGTCATTTGTTTTGGAGCAGTTAGCAAATGAGTAAAGTAGAAAACCAGAGGCTGTTGTCAGTATTTTAAAATGTAAAGTCATGGGTGTTGGGAGGAAAAGTGTTAAACCCATTCCTTAATTGCTGTGTATGTATTCCCATTTCTGTTGGTCCAACCAAGAAACAGGCATAGTTTGTGTTACTCAAAATGGAGTACATATCACATATTTTTTGCAATTAGTAGCCACTTCTCTAGAGCCCACTTCTCCATCAGAGGAAAGTATGAAAATCTTTTAGGAGGAGGCTTTACTTTTTTTTTTTTAATTTTTATTTTTTTTAAACAGCAGGTTCTTATTAGTCATCAGTTTTACACACATCAGTGTATACATGTTAGTCCCAATCTCCCAGTTCATCACACCACCACCACCCCCCCTCCACCGCTTTCTCCCATTGGTGTCCATACGTTTGTTCTCTACATTAGTGTCTCTATTTCTGCCCTGCAAACTGGATCATCTGTACCATTTTTCTAGGTTCCACATATATGCATTAATATACGGTATTTATTTTTCTCTTTCTGACTTACTTCACTCTGTATGCCAGTCTCTAGGTCCATCCACATCTGTACAAATGACTTGATTTCATTCTTTT